>NC_060158.1:3856248-3863799 GCF_021292245.1 Micropterus dolomieu
CTCCTTTTTTTTTTTTTTTTTTGGGGGGGGGGGGGGGGACTTTGGGCCTTTATTGTGGAGGATCCTGACTTCCTGCTGTTTTTAGCAGCTCCTTCCTGTTTGTCTCGCTGCAGTAAAAGTCTCCTCGTCTGTCCTGAACATCATGTTGATATAAAAGCGGATGGTTTGTTTCAGCTCGTCTTCTGTCTCCTTCTGTTACAGGAGCTCAGCAGCTTCAGACCCAGCAGAGTCTGGTGTCTTCAGCCTCAGTGCTCCGGTACAGTTTGTCCCCAGATGTTGTTTAAATGTGGCCCACATCAGTGACCCGCACGAAGATCAACACGACGTCACCAAGGGCGTCACTTTGTGTTGAAGTGGCGGGGACGTTAAGGGCTTATTAGGGGTGTGGCCAAACACTTAGTCCACGAGACGTGATGATGCACAATATTGGAGTCACGAGAACAAGACCCGACACTCCAAAGCTATTCAGCAGAAATATTCATTGGTAGAGCTGGCTGTTCAATAGGGGCTCTGGCTCCTCCCCCAGAAGGTTTTGAGCATTAAACCCTTCACTTCCTGCATTCTGGAGACAATTTATGCACCAGTTTATGGTGGAAATGTCTTTATTTATATGAAGGGAAACAAAATTCATGTGGCCGGAGACAGATCAGAAAATATAAATATTATTGAATATGATGCGTTAACAGGCAGCCTGTTCTTTTAGCCTCAGTTACTTTTTTGGATCTTTATCGTCTATATTTACATTGAATTTCATGTTTTCCTGTTGTGCAAGAAAACCTTTCTCAGAATTTGTATTTGCTATTTAACATTTCTTGTTGCGAGCTAATTTTCAGAATACTTCTAGCAAATGTTTTCAAAAAGTGGCGGGGACATGTCCCCAGCGTCCCCAGTGTAAATGACACCTGTGGACGTCACTCGCAGCAGCAGCTGTTGCAGTAAACAAGGAGCCACAGAGGTTAGCTCACAAGACACTCCCCTTTTTCATTCTCCTCTCACGGGTCACTGATCTCCTCAACTTTCTGTTCACAACTTGTAAGGCCGTCGTGGCGTTCACACTACGGGACTGATCGGTGACGGGGGGTCACACACTAGAGGAGGTGACAGCGACCGTGTCACCCGACGCCGGTCTCCAAACCACGTTTAGTCAAGGAAACACAAGTGAAATGTGAAACAGGAAATGAGCGATCCTGCACAGTAAACAGCTGTTAGTATGAAGACAAAGAATCTGCAGGTAGTGTTGATCGTCTGAGCTGCGGAGAGCTGCAGTGAAAAACTAGCCGCCTGCTCTCATTGGCTGGATGTGGATGTCAGTCGGCCGACTCATCCAGATATTTGGGGTGTTAGATATCTGGCAGACGTCGGCGATGTGTCAGAAATGTGTCGGGGAGCCGTTTTGATGCGTCATCGAGTAGTTCAGACATAACGACCGGCGATCACAGCCTGACGGTCGCCGAGCGGCACATCGGGCTAAAAATCGTGCAGTGTGAACTCCGCTTTAGTTTCATTGCGGTTTCTGGCGCTGTGCAACCCAACTCTCTTCCCCCGCCCCCCCCGTGTCCGCTGGACAGGCAGCATGCAGGTAGCTCAGCAGAGAGCTGGCGGTCCGCTGGCTTTCAGGTGGAAGAGGCCGAGAGGAAGAGAGCCACGTGCTTAATTATGGCCAAAGTGATTAAACGGGTACAAAGACAATAAGACGCGATTAGAGCCTCGGGCCCCTCAAGCGAGCTGCTCCAGAGTCTCGGGGCCCTGACTGCAAACTGTCCCCTTTAATTTTCGGTCCGTGCTGGCGCGTCTGGGACTGAAAGGTCAGAACAGGGCGAGAGGTCACGAAGAGCTTTATAGGAGACCTATTGAACTGCTTTTCCAGTCCTATATTGTAGTTCTGTGACTCCTGTATTTCAGCTGTGCATGATCCAAAGTTCAAATATATTTTATTTTCTTACACTGGCTTTTAATGCAGGCCTTCATTTCAGCCTCTGTCTGAAACAAGCTGTAGATGCTTCTGTCTCTTTAAGGCCCCCCCTCTCAAAGCCCACTGTCTTCTGATTGGCCAAAACCTGAAGCACGTTACCAGGCTGCTGTTGTCGCTGGGCGGAACAGGCAGACTGAGCGTTGCCGTGCCGTCAGTGTGGGAGCACATGACCATATAAGGAACAGGTGGTAGAAAAAGCAGCTGAAAGCAGAGCGTTCAGAAATCTGAAGTTTCTGCTCGCAGGGATTTCTTTTAAATGCTTTGACTTCACTATTTGAAGCTTTGGCCATGTTTAACATGAACATCCAACATCATAACACTGTAGATAAGTCATAAAATGTGGAAAAGCATAATAGGTCTCCTTTTAAAAGGAATCTGAAACATCCTGGGAGCCCGTGTGGTGAAACTGGTTCTGGTTCTGGTTCTGAACGGTCTGGACTGGTTCAGTAGATGTCCTGTTGCAGGACTCGGCGTGATGAGATGACGGCCTGTGAAAAGCTCAGTGTCTTTAAAAGTTGATCGTGTTTCTGATTTCTGCGATGGTAAAAAGCTCTTGGTGTTCTGATCAAGACCCAAATTATCACCGGGGCCCGTATTCATCACGCCTCTCAGGACGGCTCCTCAGAACGCTGCTAAGAGACATTGTTGGCTCAAAGGTTAGTCGTCCAGTATGAAGCGGAGGACTAAACCTTAGACTCGGTCTGTCAGCTGATTGACGGCACAGACAGGCTGTGGGATGACCATGTAGGCAAGAACCAATCATGGAAGACATCTACTTATTTAAGAGAAATTCACCTGGAACTCCTGAGAGTTTCTGTTCGACATTTGACAAGAAGTTTTAAGAGGTGGAAATGAAAGAGAAAAGATGATCTTTACAGCAGCAGATCTGTTGGCGTGCTGGGAACCGGGGCCCGTATTCATCACCGGGGCCCCGTATTCATAAAGATTCTAAGAATCCTTTCTGAAAACTCTTAATTTAGCTTTAAAACTTTTACAGAGGAGTCTTTGCTTAAGAGCGATCAGGGACTGATCTGAGAGCAACTCTGAGCAAAAAAGACAAACGTTCATCTTAGTGAGGAGGCGGGGTTGACCCTGTTGCTATGGATGACGCAATCTTTGGAAGACTGTGATTGGTTGGTTGTCCAAGAAGGTAAAAAAGAGTGATTTTAAGTAAAGGTTCTTTTCTAAGCCTTAACTTTGGAAATTACATGCGTAATATTTCCCGGTTGACCGTTCTCTCACACACACACATTATATATGTGTACATAGATCCTGTTTTTTTATTTACCATGCTGTTCATTTTCTACAAGGTATTTGATTGGCTTAGAATGATAAAAAGTGTTGTGCTGGTTGCTGGCGTGTCTATTTAAGAGGTGGTTTGAACGTATCAAACATGGAATCAAAACCAAGAAGAGAAGAAAGCCCGACAGAGGAACAGTGTTTACTGTTAGTCCAGTTAGTGGATGAACACAAGGCCGTTCTAAAAGGACAATGCGGGGCGAGAAGCAGACGTGGGAGCGTACGGCACAAACTATTAACGGTTCATTCCCCCTGCTTGTGCGCACCAGGTGCGAGGTGGGTATGTCCAGTGGAAGCGATATGAACTGCGACACAACGAGAGGCTGAAAGTGCTGTGGTCGTTTGTGTGATCACTCCGCTTACAGAAGGTGGTGACAGACCCAAATCATCACTGCTGCATTTCCCCAGTAATGTAGTGATTACTTTCATTCCTGCGCTGTCGGAGATGTTGGCGCGTCTCCAATAAGATCCGTCACAAACACGATCCCTGCACCATCTGATCTACAGCGTCTGATTAACTCACAACAACACGTTTCTTCTCCCTCTTCGTCTTTGACATTTTCTCCTCTACTAAAGAAACTCTTAAGTCCTCGTCCCTGCTCCTAACTATTTTGACCGTCAGACCTCTTTCAAGGGTTAAGATGCTTTCTGAATTACTTTTTTCTTTAGTAGGATTTTTTCTTTAATTTTAAGAGTAAACGCCTCACTCTGTATGCAGCATCAGTGACTTGAACCTGACTCTGGAGGCCCCGGGGAGCCAGTGGAGGTCACGGAGTAATGGACTGACATGAGTCCTTTTGGGCTGATCAAAAACCAGACGCGCTGCAGCGTTCTGAACCATTTGTAAGGGTTTCACCAGAGAGAGAACCAGGGCCTGTACCAGAAGCATTTCTAAGAATTTTCTTAGAATTTTGTCACTAGGAGCTACTCTTTGCATTAAGATTTTTTATGAATACGGGTCCTGATCTTTACATGAACTGTGAGGTGTTGGTGGGAACGCCACGAAGCGCCTGACTGCTGTGGAGCTGTAACTGTTTCATGACAGTTCAGCTATTTGATTGTTGTGAAGGCCAAAATCATCATGTCCCGCGGCAAGTAAACGCAGCGTCATCAGCACCTTCAGTTCAGCTGAAAACGTTTTGCTGCGTGAAGTAAGCGTTGAGATGACGTCGCTCGCCAGCTGGCTGTCCGAGCCGTCTAATAATGTGCACATCATCAAATAATTCAGAAACATTCTTCCTCTCCTGAAAGATTCCCGCATGGCTCCTCAGCGCCACCAGCAGCCCTGCTGGCAGCCGCTCAGACCTCTAGAGCTTCTGGAATACCTGGAGAGCGAATCTCAGATTTAAAGAGGTCATATTCTGCTTTGTGGCTTTTTCCCTCTCCTTTATTGAGTTATAAATCTTTTTAGTGCTGTAACAGGTTTGCAAAGTGAAAAAGCCCAAAGTCCAGTTCCCATCTCCCACAGAAAACTCTGCTCTGAACTGAAAACAGCTCGTTTGTAGTCCAGCCGCTTCCCTTTCATCCCTGTGACGTCACAGTTTCTGGTCTGGATTGCCGAGCCGGTCGGCAACACGTACGGCTGAACCCGAGCCGTTTACCGGCTTCTCGCTGACCCGCCCTACTCTGCTTCTGATTGGCTAGTAGTCCTTAACTAGGAACTGAGCATGTGCAACTCCCAACAAAGATCATGTCACAAGATGTATCACTCCATAGCTAAAACGAAGCCTTCAACACAGGCTGAAAAGAGGAGCTGCAGCAATGTGCAGTAGGACAAACAATATAACCATGGAAACCTGCTCTGGTACAAACTCTAAATAAGATGAGGAACCTGAAAATGAGCAGAATAAAACCTCTTTGAGAAGTTTGATAACATGAAAGTAAAACGGCTCTTTGAGAAGCTTGATAGATTCCTGGGCCCGGGGCTGAACAGACCTCAGGGTCACACCTGTGTGAGATCCTGGTCTGGATTGTTTGCAGGGCTCTGGAGGACTGATGTGTGATTAGTGTGATTGGCTCCACCTGCTGCTGCTGCTGCTGATATAAACCAAGAGACCAGAGCCAGATCTGCTTCAGACCAGGTGAGACGCTGATTCAGGTAAGTGGGCCGCACTCATCCAGATTTCAGTCCTAGGTTGTGGTTCACCGGGTGGTTTAACGTCCCTTTCTGTTCCTGGTTTTGCAGAACCTGAACCCGTTCCTGCCTCCGTCATCATGTCAGCAATTAAAACAGGATCGTCTCTCCGGAGTCTGGTTCTGACCCCGGAGAGGATCCCGTCCTTCATCATCCCCCCCCACAGTCCGCTCCTGTTTCTGTCTCCGCGGCCTCACCGGATGTCACCGGACCGGACCAGACTGCTGTCCGAGCCTGATGAGGCCAGTCCGGGAGCGAGCCCCCCCGGGACGCCGATCAGCCCCGCTACCTCGCGCCGCTTCCTGCCGCGGCTCCGACGCCCCCGTCGCGCCGCGGCAGAGCCGGACACGGACGTGACGACGCGCGCAGCCATGTCTCTGCCGCACGTGGGGAAGGTGACCACGCCCTACGGGTTCCGCGCCGTGCTGGCCGCGAGCCCGTGCACACGCCGGCGGGAGTCGCTGTTCCACCAGAAAAAACCGGTGACAGAAACCCACCTGCAGGACCCGGCGGACCCCCTTCCACCTCCCGGTCCAGGTCCCAGCAAGTCCCGGGTCAGCCTGCGGCCCGTCAGAGCTCTGGGTCTGCAGCTGATGAAGGAGCTGAAGAAGCCAGCAGCGGCTCTAAAGGCGCTGAGTCCGGCCCCGAGGACGCGTCCCCGCTGACGTCACTCAGACTCACCTGCCAGGTAGACCGGGTCTCCGCGCACCAGGACTCTGACCACGTTTAATGTTCTAATAAACTATGTTTTTAATAAAGTTTGTGGCGCTTCACGTGTTTGACCTTCATTTAAAAACCGCTGCACAACAGAATCCTGTGGTCATGAGCTTTATTCAGATGAAACGTAATGAATTAAATCTTAAACTGGATGAGTTCCGGGAAGTGAAAAGGCCGTTTCGATGCGTGAGAACAGTTTCTGCATCTGCACGAGTTCACACATTTCTACGGTGGTAAGAACTGAACAGGCCTCACGTGCTGCAGCAGGTCGCCAGTAGAGGCCAGAACCTGAACGGCGATCTGTGGAGGATCAACAATCAGGATTTCTGTTTTGTTGGAATTAAGTCAGAAATCTTTTTTTGTCTGAGGCAGAACTGTAGTGAGGTCTGCAAACTCAGGTCTCTTGAGTACAGCTGAGCGCCGAGGTACTTTTCCTGCAGTTCAGAGGGAACCATTAAACAGGTCTGATGCTTCCTGCCGATCAGTCAGCGTAAAGGTCTGAGAGCTGGACTGATGTGGTCTCTGCTGGTCTTGAACAGGAGTCCTGCTGAGGCCGAAGTTGTGTGAGGTCTGAGTCCAGGACACCGGTCGTTGATGTGGTTTGAGGTCTTCGAGCTCTGACTCTTAACGGATTCAACAAAGACGCGGCAGTGACGTCACTTCCTGCTCCCCTGCTGATACGCCCGAGGGTCCCATCAGCTGCTCCGGGATCAGACTTTCAGTGAGTGGTTCTGAGGCCGAGAGAAATAAAAACGCAACAAATCGATCTGTAACATTGAAGAACAAAGAGATTTAGAAAATCAATAAAACTCGTGTTTATTATTCACTGCGTCCTCGGTCAGCGTCTCCTTTATTAAATAAAAATCCATCTCATGTCTGGACGTGTTTATTGATCAGTTGCGTTCTTTTTAACATGTTCTAATAAAGACAAAGTTAAAGCTTCTCTTTAATGGCAGAGACGAACTTTTCCACAAGAAAACGTCATAAGAATTAATTCATGTTTTAACAGCTTTTTGATTCACTGTCCCTGTGACAAAGAAGTGTTTTATTTATTTATGTTAATTATTTAATGTATTTACTTATTTAGATTATTTAATATATTTATTTAATGTATTTATTTATTTAGATTATTTAATATATTTATTTAATGTGTTTATTTATTTAGATTATTTAATATATTTATTTAATGTATGTATTTATTTTAATTATTTAATGTATTTATTTATTTAGATTATTTAATATATTTATTTAATGTATTTATTTATTTAGATTATTTAATATATTTATTTAATGTATTTATTTAGATTATTTATATTATTTATTTAATGTATCTATTTATTTTAATTATTTAATGTATTTATTTATTTAGATTATTTAATATATTTATTTAATGTATTTATTTATTTAGATTATTTAATGTATTTATTTA
>NC_060158.1:3863899-3869487 GCF_021292245.1 Micropterus dolomieu
TATTTTAATTATTTAATGTATTTATTTATTTAGATTATTTAATATATTTATTTAATGTATTTATTTATATTATTTATATTATTTATTTAATGTATCTATTTATTTTAATTATTTAATGTATTTATTTATTTAGATTATTTATTATATTTATTTAATGTATTTATTTATTTAGATTATTTAATATATTTATTTAATGTATTTATTTAGATTATTTATATTATTTATTTAATGTATCTATTTATTTTAATTATTTAATGTATTTATTTATTTAGATTATTTAATGTTTATTTAATGTATGTATTTATTTTAATTATTTAATGTATTTATTTATTTAGATTATTCAATATATTTATTTAATGTATTTATTTATTTAGATTATTTAATATATTTATTTAATGTATTTATTTAGATTATTTATTTAATGTATCTATTTATTTTAATTATTTAATGTATTTATTTATTTAGATTATTTAATATATTGATTTAATATATTGATTTAGATTATTTTGTGTATTTATTTTTTATGTTGCTGTAATAATGACACATTTATCCAGAAACTTTTATCTTCATAAACAAACTTTATTTATTTACGTTTCTTTTTGCCGCGTGCTCCACGCGCTGCCGACGTCACAGTCACGTCGCAACGCACAGCAGGAAATGTAGTTTTCGGCAGATGCGTCTCATCGTTGTGGCGGGTAAGTGTGACTCTGCGGGGACGGAGCGTTAATGTTAAACCTGGTCACAGTGTCCGGTACCGGGCCGGTCGTGTAGGTGCCGGACCGGAGAGTCAGAGCCCGGACGGGCTCACCGGGACTCCGGCTCCGTCCGTGGGACCGGACTGCTAGGCTAACGTTAGCATGCTAGCCGGAGGAAAGCAGCGCGACACCGGGCAGAAGATCCGGTTTACCGGACAGAAGCTAGCTGCTAGCTCAGTGACGGAGTAACCGGGCTCTCGTGGTTCTGGTCCGGATTATTTCGGTCAAACTTTATGAGCTCATGTTGTGCTCGTGCTGCAGATCAATACACTCACTGAAGTACTTAAGTACACGTCTGAGGTATTTCGTACTTGATGAAACTTCAGCTCTGCATCAACATTCAGCTGTTAAAGTAATAAAACGAGTACTTTTACTTCGGATACCTGCAGTACATTTAGTTGCTACTGAAGCTTCTGTACTGCAGTATTCTGATGTTCAGCAGTAAACAGGTGACCGGGGACGTTTTGGGTTGGTGGTCAGTGTGTCCTTTAAAATATAATGATATTATATATGAAATATATAAGGACTGGACTGGTCGGTACACAGCAAGAGATCACGTCTTTATTTTATATATAACTCAGCAGTAAGTCCTGTTGATTACAGTCTGTTTTCCAACAACAGGCTTCTGTTATTGGCTATAAACACGTTCACGTCCAGCCTGGTTACACTTCAACACTTAATTTGGCCTCCACCGTGTCCATTATTCCGTTAAAGGAAACGTTTCACAAAGACAAAGCTTTGCGGTTACCCCGGACACAAAGTGATGTTTGTTTGATCTGTCGATGCAGCTCTACCACGCTGCGCTCCCGGTGCTGTTCAGCAGCACGCCGGGCTGCTCTGCTGTCCACGTAAAATCTGATTTCAGGTCTGTTAACACGCGATACAGTCTGAGATTAACACACAGTTCAGACTGGGGACATTCTGGTCCAGGGGCGCCGCTAGACACAAAGCTCCGCTGGGCCCCCATGTTGTTTTTGATTGAAATGTGTCAGCGTGAGCCCGTTAATCTTGGTTCTGTCAGAACCGGAGCGTAAACACACGCCTGTGTTCTGGGTGCTGCGTTACCTTTTGCCGCCGCCGCGACCTTTAAAACTGTCTCTGCTACACGCCTGAACGGAAACCTCTTCTGCTGTCAGGGAAGAAACCAGAAATATTCGCTTCTAACAACCTGAGAATTTTACTGAAAACATGACTCAACCCGATGATCGATTATCAAAATAGGTGGCGATTAATTAAATAGTTGACAGCGAATAGATTATCGATTAATGTAAAGTGAACGTTTACGACAGCGTGAAGACGTCACTGTGACAGAATGGTGAGGAGAGGAAATGCTGATCAGGGTGATTGATGGCGTCCTCGTCACCTGTGACCAGCTGACCCGTTGATACGTAACGTCGGTCGTGTCTGTTGCTGTTTCAGAGGTCATGTTTCTCCAGAATGAACCCGGTCCGCAAACGCCTCAAACTCAGCCCGTCCAAACCTGCTGTCAGCGCCAGGGCGCCACGTCCTCAGCTCCACTCCCATGATGCTTTGCTGCCGCCGCCTCCTGCTGCTCCTGCAGGGGGCGGAGCTGAGGAGGAGGAGGAGGGTTACCTGCTGGTGGAGGAAGACACCACCGACTCCAGCCTCATCATCACCATGGGTAACGCGCGCACACACACACTGTTTGTGATGTCACAGTACACTCAGGTACAGGTGTGTTAGATGATGATGTCACTTCCTGTCTGTGTGTCTGTCAGAGGACAGTCAGGTGGAGGTGAAGGCAGCGAGGAGGAGAGCTATGAGGAAGAGGAGGAGGAAAGTGACTGAAGAGGAAGAGGACGAGGGGGGCGGAGCCTCAGAGAGCGAGGACGAGGTGGCGGGCGTTGACATGGAGATTGACAGACAGCTGGACCAATCACTGGAGACAAAGTCCAAACAGCACAACCTGACCACGGTGAACGTCAGGAACATCATCCACGTGAGTTCATTCACACACCGAGACCGAGTCCACGTCAGACCGGCTGAGTCCACGTCAGACCGGCTGAGTCCGCACTGTGTTATTAGCGTGTCATTAACGTGTTAACTGATCATGTGACTCACTCTGTGCGAACAGGAAGTGATCACCAACGAACACGTCGTGGCCATGATGAAAGCTGCCATCAACGAGACAGAGGCCGTCCCTCCATTTGTGAGTCTCGTCCAATCAGAATGCACAATTGGATCTCATTAATATTTATGAACCTGCAGAACTCTTCACCAATCAGATGTTTTCTTTTCTCCAGGAGCCAAAAATGACCCGATCCAAGTTTAAAGAAGTCGTGGAGAAAGGAGTGGTGAGACATACCTGTCTGTCTAACTGTCTGTCTCACCTGTCTCTGTGTCTCACCTGTCTGTCTCACCTGTCTCTGTGTCTCTGTCTGTCTCACCTGTCTCTCTGTCTCTGTGTCTCACCTGTCTTTGTGTCTCACCTGTCTGTCTCACCTGTAAAGAAGTCGTGGAGAAAGGAGTGGTGAGACATACCTGTCTGTCTAACTGTCTGTCTCACCTGTCTCTGTGTCTCACCTGTCTGTCTCACCTGTCTCTGTGTCTCACCTGTCTGTCTCACCTGTCTCTGTGTCTCTGTCTGTCTCACCTGTCTCTCTGTCTCTGTGTCTCACCTGTCTGTCTCACCTGTCTCTGTGTCTCTGTCTCACCTGTCTCTGTGTCTCACCTGTCTGTCTCACCTGTCTCTGTGTCTCTGTCTGTCTCACCTGTCTCTCTGTCTCATCTGTCTCTCTGTCTCACCTGTCTTTGTGTCTCACCTGTCTGTCTCACCTGTAAAGAAGTCGTGGAGAAAGGAGTGGTGAGACATACCTGTCCGTCTAACTGTCTGTCTCACCTGTCTCTGTGTCTCACCTGTCTGTCTCACCTGTCTCTGTGTCTCTGTCTGTCTCACCTGTCTGTCTCACCTGTCTCTGTGTCTCTGTCTGTCTCACCTGTCTCTCTGTCTCTGTGTCTCACCTGTCTGTCTCATCTGTCTCTGTGTCTCTGTCTGTCTCACCTGTCTCTCTGTCTCATCTGTCTCTCTGTCTCACCTGTCTTTGTGTCTCACCTGTCTGTCTCACCTGTAAAGAAGTCGTGGAGAAAGGAGTGGTGAGACATACCTGTCTGTCTAACTGTCTGTCTCACCTGTCTCTGTGTCTCACCTGTCTGTCTCACCTGTCTCTGTGTCTCTGTGTCTCACCTGTCTGTCTCACCTGTCTCTGTGTCTCTGTCTGTCTCACCTGTCTCTCTGTCTCTGTGTCTCACCTGTCTGTCTCACCTGTCTTTGTGTCTCACCTGTCTGTCTCACCTGTAAAGAAGTCGTGGAGAAAGGAGTGGTGAGACATACCTGTCCGTCTAACTGTCTGTCTCACCTGTCTCTGTGTCTCACCTGTCTGTCTCACCTGTCTCTGTGTCTCTTACTGTCTCACCTGTCTCTCTGTCTCTGTGTCTCACCTGTCTGTCTCACCTGTCTTTGTGTCTCACCTGTCTGTCTCACCTGTAAAGAAGTCGTGGAGAAAGGAGTGGTGAGACATACCTGTCCGTCTAACTGTCTGTCTCACCTGTCTCTGTGTCTCACCTGTCTGTCTCACCTGTCTCTGTGTCTCTGTCTGTCTCACCTTTCTCTCTGTCTCTGTGTCTCACATGTCTGTCTCACCTGTCTCTGTGTCTCTGTCTGTCTCACTTGTCTCACCTGTCTCATCTGTCTCACCTGTCTCTCTGTCTCTGTGTCTCACCTGTCTGTCTCATCTGTCTCTGTGTCTCACCTGTCTCTGTGTCTCATCTGTCTTTGTGTCTCACCTGTCTGTCTCACCTGTAAAGAAGTCGTGGAGAAAGGAGTGGTGAGACATACCTGTCTGTCTAACTGTCTCTCACCTGTCTCTCTGTCTCACTTGTCTCTCTGTCTCTGTGTCTCACATGTCTGTCTCACCTGTCTCTCTGTCTCACCTGTCTCTCTGTCTCTGTGTCTCATCTGTCTGTCTCACCTGTCTTTGTGTCTCTCTGTCTGTCTCACCTGTCTCTAGGTCTCTGTCTGTCTCACCTGTCTCTCTGTCTTTGTGTCTCTCTGTCTGTCTCACCTGTCTCTGTGTCTCACCTGTCTGTCTCACCTGTCCTCTGTGTTTCCAGGTGATTCCAGCCTGGAACATTTCTCCCATCAAGAAGACCAGTGATGTCAACAAGGTAAAGGTCAAAGGTCAAACACCTGGAAACGGTTTAATTCCTGTAACACTGATTAAGTTGAACTGATCCAGATCAATAGTGACCAGCTGTCTGTGTTCAGCCTCCTCAGTTTGTGGACATCCCTCTGGCTGAGGAAGACTCCTCTGATGAAGAGTACCGTCCTGATGAGGAAGAGGAGGACGAGACGGCTGAAGATGTGAGGCTGCGCTCTGATTGGCTGCACTTTCATACTGACGACTGACCGATGGCTGTGTGTGCAGACGTATTGATTATCGATGGATGGCTGTGTGTGCAGACGTATTGATTATCGATGGATGGCTGTGTGTGTGCAGACGTATTGATTATCGATGGATGGCTGTGTGTGCAGACGTATTGATTATCGATGGATGGCTGTGTGTGTAGACGTATTGATTATCGATGGATGGCTGTGTGTGTGTAGACGTATTGATTATCGATGGATGGCTGTGTGTGCAGACGTATTGATTATCGATGGATGGCTGTGTGTGTAGACGTATTGATTATCGATGGATGGCTGTGTGTGCAGACGTATTGATTATCGATGGATGGCTGTGTGTGCAGACGTATTGATTATCGATGGATGGCTGTGTGTGCAGACGTATTGATTATCGATGGATGGCTGTGTGTGCA
>NC_060158.1:3869587-3885490 GCF_021292245.1 Micropterus dolomieu
ATGGATGGCTGTGTGTGTAGACGTATTGATTATCGATGGATGGCTGTGTGTGCAGACGTATTGATTATCGATGGATGGCTGTGTGTGTAGACGTATTGATTATCGATGGATGGCTGTGTGTGCAGACGTATTGATTATCGATGGATGGCTGTGTGTGCAGACGTATTGATTATCGATGGATGGCTGTGTGTGTAGACGTATTGATTATCGATGGATGGCTGTGTGTGCAGACGTATTGATTATCGATGGATGGCTGTGTGTGCAGACGTATTGATTATCGATGGATGGCTGTGTGTGCAGACGTATTGATTATCGATGGATGGCTGTGTGTGTAGACGTATTGATTATCGATGGATGGCTGTGTGTGTAGACGTATTGATTATCGATGGATGGCTGTGTGTGTAGACGTATTGATTATCGATGGATGGCTGTGTGTGCAGACGTATTGATTATCGATGGATGGCTGTGTGTGCAGACGTTCCAGGAGAGCGACATGGAGAGCACAGCCTCGTCCCCCAGAGGGAGTCGGCTGACCCGGGTGGAGGAGGACAGCTGCAGCCCCTGGCAGGTAACAGAGCGGGATGGAAATATTCTCACCTGCCGAGACGAACGTGTCCACGTACAGGTGTGTGTGTGTGTGTGTGTGTGTGAGAGACACCCGCTCAATTATCAGTTCAATAAAACTCACAGCAGATGAAGTTTCTTCCTGGTGGGTTTTTTCCTGCTTTGACCACCTGTGAGATCAGTTCATCATAACGAGGTGACGTCGCACATGGCGACGTAACAAAATGACCTCACGCCAGATATCTGCAGTGAACTGTTTTATAAATGCTCTCTGTCCACACAGGTGAACAGGTGCCGCACAGGTGAGCCCACAGCCTGTGACAGGTATTTGTTAGCATTAGAAACTCTGTGTAGATTGTAGAACTGTAGACTAGAATCATGTCAGCAGGGTCCTCTGACAGCAGGTCTGGACTCGTCTCTGTCCTCTGGCTGGACCCCTGATGCGATCTTTAGGACTAAGCGATGACCTTAGAAGGTATTACATTTTCACTTCTCACATTTTAGTCACAGAGGACAAATATAGTTTCTTGCCTGCTGTTGGCAGCAACACACACATTAAGGTAAAGTCCACCTACCAGCACCTCTAAAACTCGCCGATTAACACGGATTTCGTTTGTTTGATCGGAACTAAAACCGAAGCCACCAAACCACTGTGGTCTTTGTCATCTCCGGAGTCCTGGTCCTGGTCGGAGCTGCTTTAAATCACCTCAGTACTATATTCCTTATGGTCACACTGGCCTCTGTGTGTCTGGGGGCTGTGTTTGGTCCCGGTCTTACCGTGTTCCCTGGGAGGCTGCGTAGCCTGGTTCCGTTGCCCAACATGCCCGGCTCCAGTTTTGGCGCTCATTCTGTGTTCCTCGCCCCAGGCCTGAAACTGTCTTCCACCAAAGCTCCTGCGGTAGTGGTGTGAACAGCAACACGTCGCCTGTACTCTGAACGCCCAGGTCAGGTAGAGTCAGCAAATCGGGCCGCTAACTGAGCTGACTAAAGTTTGCAGCAGTATGCCAGTAAGTGACTTCCTGCGTTACCAGAGAAAAGGTCCGTGTTGCAACAATCCCCTGATGCTTTCGTCTAGGTGACAGTGCTCGATGTGGGACGGTTGTATCGTGACTTTTTCTTTGCACCGCAACTTCTCATTAGAGACTGGTACTCTTCTCTGCCCTCTCCATACTAGGTTCTTTGGGCGATTCATAATGGCCCTAAACAAACTGCATAACCCAGGGGGAACTACTTTACGCTCACCTGTTCCCGCTCTTGCGTACCTGCTAGTCTCTGTCAGCGGCTGGTCTAAGTAACATTACATAAACCTTACAAAGCCTGGCTCATCACAGGCACAAAGAGAAGACCAACAGTCAGAAGACGATACAACAGAGAAAGTAAAATCACAAACACGCCACCTAGGGATGGGGATCGAGACTCAGTTCCAAAAGAACCCGGTTCCAAAATTTCTCAAAACCCGAAAATCAATAAGGTTCGAGCTTATCGAGACTTGCGGGTCCTATGATGTAACGTTGTCTTGAGCGTCAAATCTTATTTAATTTGAAACGCAATGCATAAGAAAATCATCAGGCTGCAGTCTCTGCCTGCTCTCTGTCGCCTCCTCACACAGCGCAGGAGCAGAGCGAGAGGCGGCGCCGTCGCGGTGGAATACGGTGAGGGTTAAGTTAGCTCGTAAGTACGTGTAATAAAACCTTTGCAAGTAAAAATACTTTATCAATACAACTGTCTGTAAGGTCACGTTAAACATGTAGAAAGGGTTAATTTAATCATCTCTGTCCTCAGTCTCTCATCCTGTATGTTTTAGACAAGCACAGCTAACGCTAGCTTGGCATTAGCCAGATGTTTGCCTGAAGCACAGACGGGTCTGTAGTCTTAAACTCAGCTGAGACAAACCAGCCGCTCCTCCTTCTACCTGGTAACGTTACCTGCAGCCAGCGAGAGAGGAGGAGGGACTGATACAGACTGATGTTGTTCTTTCTAAACACCACTCACTACTTGTGATGTCAGATAAAGTTACTGAGTTACTTTTCTGTTGTAAACATTAATGTTACTGCTCTAGAAACAACATTTAGCTGTATTTAAAATCTTTAATTAAAAACAACCAGGCAGTTAATAAGTACACTTCAATATATGTTTATTTATCGCAAGTGATATGTCATCTCAGTATATAACGTTATTACACATTGAATATTTTCCTCATACTGTGCAGGCCTACCTCAGGCCGGTTGGGTCTGGTCTTACCAAATAATCATCACTAAATAATTGTAAAGTATTGATAGTGGTATCGATAAAGAATCGGATCGTTAAACAATTTCAATAATGGTATCAATAAAAATTAACGATCCCCATCTCTAACGTCAATATGTAAATAAGGGGAAGACTGGCACTGCCAAGTGACAAGGTGCAACTCCTGGATGGGGTTTGAGTAGGGAAGTAGGACTCTTTGAAGGGTTGACAGTGGATGTGACACCAGTGTACGCCGGGGTAGTAATCAACTGGACCCGCTATCGAGCTGAGAGTTGCAGGCAATTTGTGAATAGATTGGTAACTGGGGAGTTCTTGTAAAGGGGAGTGGATTTACGGCTGGCAGAAAAAGAACGGCTCTCACCAATGACTCTGTTAACGTTCGTACCAAAGAACCATTGAAAAGCCTAAAATGTAACGTTCATGCAGGTCGATGATATTGAGGAAAAACCCTGCCTCCGCTTTGAAGTGGTTCATCTGTTGTCACATCAAACACTAAAAACAGTCCCCTCCCCCCTTCAGACTTCTCGTAGCCGCTCCAGACGTTTGAGGGCGGGATCTGTCTCAATGGGACCTCCCCCTCCTCCCAAAGCCCCACCTATCAAAGCAGTGACTGACAGCAGCTTCTTGGAGGAACTTCATGCTGTGGAGGAGGAGCTGGCTGTGTGTATGGAGCCCTACCAGGTAAGACACTGAAAACATACTGCCAGTTACACAAGAACAACATATCCAAATATGGAAGTAGGTATGAAAAGGCGGTAGAGCTTAAGGACCTGACAGTAGCTCTTTAGGACCAGTTGGTAGTGTGTTCGGACCCATCAGTAGTTCTTTAGGACCCAGACGTCAGCACTTTAGGACCAAACGGTATTGCTTAAGGACGGGTTGGTAGTGGATTCCGGCCCATCAATAGTCCTTAAGGACCAGTCGATATTGCTTTAGGACAAGTTGGTAGTGTGTTCGGACCCATCAGTAGTTCTTTAGGACCAGTTGGTAGTGTGTTCGGACCCATCAGTAGTTCTTTAGGACCAGTCGGTAGTGTGTTCAGACCCATCAGTAGTTCTTTAGGACCAGTCGGTAGTGTGTTCGGGCCCATCAGTAGTTCTTTAGGACCAGTTGGTAGTGTGTTCGGGCCCATCAGTAGTTCTTTAGGACCAGTTGGTAGTGTGTTCGGACCCATCAGTAGTTCTTTAGGACCAGTCGGTAGTGTGTTCGGGCCCATCAGTAGTTCTTTAGGACCAGTTGGTAGTGTGTTCGGACCCATCAGTAGTTCTTTAGGACCCAGACGTCAGCACTTTAGGACCAAACAGTATTGCTTAAGGACGAGTTGGTAGTGGATTCCGGCCCATCAATAGTCCTTAAGGACCAGTTGGTAGTGTGTTCAGACCCATCAGTAGTCCTTAAGGACCAGTTGGTAGTGTGTTCAGACCCATCAGTAGTTCTTTAGGACCAGTTGGTAGTGTGTTCGGACCCATCAGTAGTTCTTTAGGACCCAGACGTCAGCACTTTAGGACCAAACAGTATTGCTTAAGGACGAGTTGGTAGTGGATTCCGGCCCATCAATAGTCCTTAAGGACCAGTTGGTAGTGTGTTCAGACCCATCAGTAGTCCTTAAGGACCAGTTGGTAGTGTGTTCAGACCCATCAGTAGTTCTTTAGGACCAGTTGGTAGTGTGTTCGGACCCATCAGTAGTTCTTTAGGACCCAGACGTCAGCACTTTAGGACCAAACAGTATTGCTTAAGGACGAGTTGGTAGTGGATTCCGGCCCATCAATAGTCCTTAAGGACCAGTTGGTAGTGTGTTCAGACCCATCAGTAGTCCTTAAGGACCAGTTGGTAGTGTGTTCAGACCCATCAGTAGTTCTTTAGGACCAGTTGGTAGTGTGTTCGGACCCATCAGTAGTTCTTTAGGACCCAGACGTCAGCACTTTAGGACCAAACAGTATTGCTTAAGGACGAGTTGGTAGTGGATTCCGGCCCATCAATAGTCCTTAAGGACCAGTTGGTAGTGTGTTCAGACCCATCAGTAGTCCTTAAGGACCAGTTGGTAGTGTGTTCGGACCCATCAGTAGTTCTTTAGGACCAGTCGGTAGTGTGTTCGGACCCATCAGTAGTTCTTTAGGACCAGTTGGTAGTGTGTTCAGACCCATCAGTAGTCCTTAAGGACCAGTTGGTAGTGTGTTCGGACCCATCAGTACTTCTTAAGGACCAATCGGTACAGCTTTAGGACAAGTTGGTAGTGTATTCGGACCCATCAGTAGTTCTTTAGGACCAGTCGGTAGTGTGTTTGGACCCATCAGTAGTCCTTAAGGACCAGTTGGTAGTGTGTTCGGACCCATCAGTAGTCCTTAAGGACCAGTTGGTAGTGTGTTCGGACCCATCAGTAGTTCTTTAGGACCAGTTGGTAGTGTGTTCAGACCCATCAGTAGTCCTTAAGGACCAGTTGGTAGTGTGTTCGGACCCATCAGTACTTCTTAAGGACCAATCGGTACAGCTTTAGGACAAGTTGGTAGTGTATTCGGACCCATCAGTAGTTCTTTAGGACCAGTCGGTAGTGTGTTTGGACCCATCAGTAGTCCTTAAGGACCAGTTGGTAGTGTGTTCGGACCCATCAGTAGTCCTTAAGGACCAGTTGGTAGTGTGTTCGGACCCATCAGTAGTTCTTTAGGACCAGTTGGTAGTGTGTTCAGACCCATCAGTAGTCCTTAAGGACCAGTTGGTAGTGTGTTCGGACCCATCAGTACTTCTTAAGGACCAATCGGTACAGCTTTAGGACAAGTTGGTAGTGTATTCGGACCCATCAGTAGTTCTTTAGGACCAGTCGGTAGTGTGTTTGGACCCATCAGTAGTCCTTAAGGACCAGTTGGTAGTGTGTTCGGACCCATCAGTAGTCCTTAAGGACCAGTTGGTAGTGTGTTCGGACCCATCAGTAGTTCTTTAGGACCAGTTGGTAGTGTGTTCAGACCCATCAGTAGTCCTTAAGGACCAGTTGGTAGTGTGTTCGGACCCATCAGTAGTTCTTTAGGACAACTTGGTAGTGTATTCGGGCCCATCAGTACTTCTTAAGGACCAATCGGTACAGCTTTAGGACAAGTTGGTAGTGTATTCGGACCCATCAGTAGTTCTTTAGGACCAGTCGGTACAGCTTTAGGACAACTTGGTAGTTTACTCGGGCCCATCAGTAGTTTTGAAGGACCCGTTAGTAGTTCTTTAGGACCAGTCGGTAGTGTGTTCAGGCCCATCAATAGTTCTTTAGGAACAGTCGATACAGCTTTAGGACAACTTGGTAGTGTGTTCGGACCCATCAGTAGTTTTGAAGGACCAGTCGGTAGTGTATTCGGGCCCATCAGTACTTCTTAAGGACCAATCGGTCGTGTATTCGGACCCGTTAGTAGTTCTTTAGGACAACTTGGTAGTGTATTCAGGCCCATCAGTACTTCTTAAGGACCAATCGGTACAGCTTTAGGACAAGTTGGTAGTGTATTCGGACCCATCAGTAGTTCTTTAGGACCAGTCGGTACAGCTTTAGGACAACTTGGTAGTTTACTCGGGCCCATCAGTAGTTTTGAAGGACCCGTTAGTAGTTCTTTAGGACCAGTCGGTAGTGTGTTCAGGCCCATCAATAGTTCTTTAGGACCAGTCGATACAGCTTTAGGACAACTTGGTAGTGTGTTCGGACCCATCAGTAGTTTTGAAGGACCAGTCGGTAGTGTATTCGGGCCCATCAGTACTTCTTAAGGACCAATCGGTCGTGTATTCGGACCCGTTAGTAGTAGTTAGTTGTCGGTAGCACTTTAGCCCTACAACCAATTGGTCCTAAACGATTTTGGAAAATAAACTAATTGCGATTTTTTTATTTTTTTTAACCAATATTGCAATTGCAATTATTTTTTAAGATCTTTATTATTAAACACAGACAAGCAATAAATCATTGTATGCTATGACTTACACAGTATTAGATAGATTTAACATACACTGTTCTTTCTTGTAGGACAGCAGGCAGAGCTTTAATAAATAAACAATGTGGATATATTGATTATTGATTATTGGTCTCTTCCAGCCTCTGTCCGAGTCACAGGACGAGGTGGGTCTAATGGCGTACCGGACTCGGTCCAAGCGTCCCCTACGTGACATCCCGCTGGGCCGTCTGGAGGCAGAGCTCCGTGCTCCTGACATCACACCTGACATGTACGACTCCAGCTCCACCCACGAGGACAGGGAGTGGACTGATTGGCTGAGAGGGCTAATGACCTCAGAGATAGAAAATGAAGGTGTGTGTAGCTCTGTCACACAGTGTGACTCATTTTCTCTGTCAGTTCAATTCAAACGGCTTACTGTCATCAAAGTTTCAAGAACAATGTTGCCAAATGTACCATGTCATAAGTTTTACAACTCATACAACATGTATGTAGTTCTTCTGTAAATGTAAGTAGTTCAAGTCCAAATAAAACCCCAAAGTAAGCAGCAAACTGCCAAAGTTAACAATGTTTACGTCACCAAAACAGACATTTTCAGATCTAAAATTAACAATTAAATGAAGGAGTTTTGTTCATTATTTCACTGTAGGATCAACCGATGACCTGCTGCTCTGTCTGCCTTCATTAATATTGTGTATAATATATATAATATAGTACAAATAAAGCTTTTGAGGGTGTATTAACAGGCTGTTCAAAGGAGTTTACTGTGGAAATGTGTTTACGCATCAACTTGAAGGCGTTTTTGTGTGTGTGCTGTTAAATGCTTTATGTTTAAGGAAGGATGAAGGTATGTAAGGCTATGTTTAAAGAATTTTCTATAGCATCAGAAGCTCTCCCCCACTTGTATTTGAAGTCAGTACGTGCAGTACTGAGCCCAGTAAGAACCCGTTTGGGTTTCCCATCATGATTATGGTGACCAAAATGATCACGTTCATTAAACTCTGTTATATAATGATAATTTACATTTGTAAAGGTTATACTAAGCATCGGGAACTCTACCGTGGTTAAACCGTTTCATCCATATCCCTGACACCTGGGTCCTCTCTGGAAGACCGTCGTTATTCTCCAGGCTCACTGTCAGGGCCAGGTGTGTCCTCAGAAGGACCTAATAATATTAGGTCATCTGCAGAACGTAGACATTGTGTGTCAGAGAAGGAGAGCAGCGAGATCTGATGTCTTAGTGATTACAGAGCGAGAGCATGGTGTCCTTGTTTGTTAATGAGGGGGTAGAAATGTAGTTTGATGTTGTGTTCAGGACATTATGTTCCCTGAGGAAGTCCTTCCCCAGGTTGCTGCTCACCCGCACTGATACCTCCTTTGCTTTGGGTGTCGGGGAAACGTTGGAGGCTCACAGCGAGGGGGGAATACGTTTCATAACGCCGTGTTGTTCTCTGTCCCTCTACCAGAGGAGTGTGACGATGAAGATGATCCGGAATACAACTTCCTGGCCGACGTCGATGAACCCGACCAGGAGGATTACCGTGACGACAAGGCTGTCCGCATCACCAGTCAGTGCGCACACACACACTGTAAGATAATCTTTGTTTTGATGATCGGATCCTGAAACGTTTGGTGTTAAATATCTTCTGTGTCCTGCAGAGAAGGAGGTGAACGAGCTGATGGAGGAGCTGTTCCAAACTGTGAGTCTCTGCAGTCTTTACACACACAAACACACGTCTGTTACCCAGGCTGATGTTAGCGTAGCTTAGCATAAACACTGGAAACACACAGCTGGCCTGGCTCTGTCAGTCAGTGCTGGCACCAAACTAGGAAGCAGCAGTGCTCCATCTACACCACCCACCACACATATGAACTGGACTGCTTGTGTTTCAGTTGAAAGAAGACCTCGCAGGACAGGAAGTGGAAGATGAAGGCCACGAGGAAGAGGAGGAGCCTCAGGAGGAGACTCTCACTGTTGAAACACACACACCTGAGGAGCAGCACAACACGTATGTAACACACACACACAGGTGTGATCGGGTGTCGTCCTGGCCCGCTGACCTGCTCTGCTTTCATCACAGAGGACCGGGCGATGACGAGGCGGAGGACGGACCGATCGCAGGGCGGCGTACGGTGAAGCAGCAGCTGGCGTTGATCAGGAAGAGACAGCAGCTCGGTCTGCAGACACACACGCTGTGTAACACACACACACACAGCCCAGAGCCGTACACACTGAAGCTGGAGGGCCAGCAGAGGGGCCGCCTGCAGCAGCAGCTTCAGCAGGTACACCTGTACACCTAGAGCAGCTACACCTGTACACCTGTATACCTACTGCAGCTAAACCTGTACACCTAGAGCAGCTACACCTGTATACCTGTATACCTACTGCAGCTAAACCTGTACACCTAGAGCAGCTACACCTGTATACCTGTATACCTACTGCAGCTAAACCTGTACACCTAGAGCAGCTACACCTGTACACCTGTATACCTACTGCAGCTAAACCTGTACACCTAGAGCAGCTACACCTGTACACCTGTATACCTACTGCAGCTACACCTGTACACCTACTGCAGCTAAACCTGTACACCTAGAGCAGCTACACCTGTACACCTGTATACCTACTGCAGCTACACCTGTACACCTGTATACCTACTGCAGCTAAACCTGTACACCTAGAGCAGCTACACCTGTACACCTGTATACCTACTGCAGCTAAACCTGTACACCTGTATACCTACTGCAGCTAAACCTGTACACCTGTATACCTACTGCAGCTAAACCTGTACACCTACATGCAGCTAAACCTGTACACCTGTATACCTACTGCAGCTAAACCTGTACACCTAGAGCAGCTACACCTTTACACCTGTATACCTACTGCAGCTAAACCTGTACACCTGTATACCTACTGCAGCTACACCTGTATACCTACTGCAGCTACACCTGTACACCTGTATACCTACTGCAGCTAAACCTGTACACCTAGAGCAGCTACACCTTTACACCTGTATACCTACTGCAGCTACACCTGTACACCTGTATACCTACTGCAGCTAAACCTGTACACCTGTATACCTACTGCAGCTACACCTGTATACCTACTGCAGCTACACCTGTACACCTGTATACCTACTGCAGCTAAACCTGTACACCTGTATACCTACTGCAGCTACACCTGTATACCTACTGCAGCTACACCTGTACACCTGTATACCTACTGCAGCTAAACCTGTACACCTGTATACCTACTGCAGCTACACCTGTACACCTAGAGCAGCTACACCTGTACACCTGTATACCTACTGCAGCTACACCTGTACACCTAGAGCAGCTACAGCTACACCTGTACACCTAGAGCAGCTACACCTGTACACCTGTATACCTACTGCAGCTAAACCTGTACACCTGTATACCTACTGCAGCTACACCTGTATACCTACTGCAGCTACACCTGTACACCTGTATACCTACTGCAGCTAAACCTGTACACCTAGAGCAGCTACACCTTTACACCTGTATACCTACTGCAGCTACACCTGTACACCTGTATACCTACTGCAGCTAAACCTGTACACCTGTATACCTACTGCAGCTACACCTGTACACCTAGAGCAGCTACACCTGTACACCTGTATACCTACTGCAGCTACACCTGTACACCTAGAGCAGCTACACCTGTATACCTACTGCAGCTAAACCTGTACACCTAGAGCAGCTAAACCTGTACACCTGTATACCTACTGCAGCTACACCTGTACACCTACAGCAGCTAAACCTGTACACCTGTATACCTACTGCAGCTACACCTGTACACCTAGAGCAGCTACACCTGTACACCTGTATACCTACTGCAGCTAAACCTGTACACCTGGAGCAGCTACACCTGTACACCTGTATACCTACTGCAGCTAAACCTAGAGCAGCTACACCTGTACACCTAGAGCAGCTACACCTGTACACCTGTACACCTACCGCAGCTACACCTAGAGCAGCTACACCTGTACACCTAGAGCAGCTACACCTGTACACCTAGAGCAGCTAAACCTGTACACCTGTATACCTACTGCAGCTAAACCTGTACACCTGTATACCTACTGCAGCTACACCTGTACACCTAGAGCAGCTAAACCTGTACACCTAGAGCAGCTAAACCTGTACACCTAGAGCAGCTAAACCTGTACACCTGTATACCTAGAGCAGCTAAACCTGTACACCTGTATACCTACCGCAGCTACACCTAGAGCAGCTACACCTGTACACCTAGAGCAGCTACACCTGTACACCTACCGCAGCTACACCTAGAGCAGCTACACCTGTATACCTAGAGCAGCTAAACCTGTACACCTGTATACCTAGAGCAGCTAAACCTGTACACCTGTATACCTACCGCAGCTACACCTAGAGCAGCTACACCTGTATACCTAGAGCAGCTAAACCTGTACACCTGTACACCTACCGCAGCTACACCTAGAGCAGCTACACCTGTACACCTAGAGCAGCTACACCTGTACACCTACCGCAGCTACACCTGTACACCTGTATACCTAGAGCACCTACACCAGTATACCTAGAGCACCTACACCAGTATACCTAGAGCAGGTACACCTGTACACCTACCGCAGCTACACCTGTGCAGGTACACCTGTACACCTGTATACCTAGAGCACCTACACCAGTATACCTAGAGCAGCTACACCTGTACACCTAGAGCAGCTACACTTGTGCAGGTACACGTGTACACCTAGAGCAGGTACACCTGTACACCTACCGCAGCTACACCTGTACATGTCAGGTCGTGTTCTTACCGATGCAGATGACTAAATGCTTTCTGTCTCTCCATCTGTCAGCACGTCCAGCTGCTGACACAGATTCACCTGTTGAGTTCACCTGTGGCCAAACTTCACAGTGAGGCTGAGACCACCAGACAGTTCCTGGTAACACACACACTTATTCTGTGAGCTCAGAGCTGCTCACATTTAAATCTACTCTAAAATATTCCTCCTGTGTGATTGTAAGATGTAAATAAACATGTTGCTATGGTGACGCCTCTCTCTCTGTCAGTTTGAGCTGGAGCTGTTGGCTCAGAGGGGCGAGCTGCTGATGTCTTCGGGTCGTCCTGGTTTCTGCAGCGTCTTCAGAGCCTCCAACCTGCAGGGGGCGCTGCAGCTGCTGGAGGAGCTGCGACAGACCCCCATCAGCTACCAGCCGCAAGACCACCCACCCGACACCAGAGGACACAGTGAGTAACACCTGCAGCTAGGAATCATGGGAGGTCTGGGGGGCGAGGAGTTAGCAGGGTTTAAACGTGATGATGTGGTTCTGTGTTCAGTGCGTTGTTACCCCGTCATGCCGGCTGAGCTGGCCTGGCTCTTTGCCACCCGTCCGGTCTTCCTCTACCCAGAGCTGCTACCCTGTGCCAGCCTGGACCCGGCGTTATACTGCCCCCGCAGGACGGCTGCCTTCACTGCAGCTGAGGACTGGTAAACGCACACACGCAGAGTTACTGTGTGTTGAGCTGTGACAGCGGCGTGAACGTTGTGTGTTTCTGTGTGTGTGTTATCAGCCTCCTGGTTCTCGGGCTCAGGAACATGGAGGGGTCATGTGACCCGACTAAGCTGGTGTCTCAGTTCCTGCTGAGGAAGACTCTGGTCCAGGTCCGACGGAGAATCCTGCAGTGCTGCAGACCTGGTTTCCCTGACAACATCGTCAAGGTAACGTCCTTGTCCAGCTGACTGAAGTTTCACCTGTCGGACTGCAATTGACTCGGTGTCCTCTGCAGGCGTTCAGGTACCAGCGGGTTCTGTGGCCGATGCCAGTGGCCTGCCGTTACGTTAACCCTGCGGAGCAGCGCCCCCCGGTGGAGAGAGAGGAGCGAGTCATGCCTCTGTGGCTGGTGGTAAGTGATGTGGCAACGCTTCAAGTACTTATTGTTGTGGTCGACCTACAGGACGCCCTCAGAACAAAACATGGACCAGCCCTGATCCCCCGACAGTGGTGTCCCGTCCTGTAGTGGTGTCTCATTTATAAAAACTCGCTAAAAGTGTATGTGCGTCCAAAAGCCAAAAAAGGCGTACGCCAAAAAATACTCAGACTTATAAAACTGTGCGTACGCACATCTGTAAGCAAGTTCCGCTCCTTTTGGTGAAGCTGAAGCTGTTTGGTGGGTAAAAAATACACTTTCACCAACGGAGGAAGGGGCCCCCGGAGCTCCGCCCCTTTATAACCGATCTGCAGGAAGGGGCCTCCCTCTGAGTAGTGACGTCGCTGGCTGGAGGGGGCCACACAGACGGGACGACCCAGGTACTCATCTGGAGTCCCCCGTTTGAAAAGATAGGAAACCAAATGACTTGTGTTTAAACATTTATTCAGACAAACAGTCGACTCGCTGAACGAGGCTGCACATAAATTGCACTGCATGCAAGTATTAATTAAATGAATCTGGATCTTTTTGTGGCTGCAAATGAATGTTGTTTTTTTGCTACTTCAGGGAAAATCAATCAAACGGATGTTTGTTTATTCAGAAAGTCCCGGTCCTGATCCCTGACAGTAGTCGTCGGTCCCGATCCCTGACAGTAGTCGTCGGTCCCGATCTCTGACAGTAGTCGCCGGTCCCGATCCCTGACAGTAGTCGCCGGTCCCGATCTCTGACAGTAGTCGCCGGTCCCGATCTCTGACAGTAGTCGCCGGTCCCGATCCCTGACAGTAGTCGCCGGTCCCGATCCCTGACAGTAGTCGCCGGTCCCGATCCCTGACAGTAGTCGCCGGTCCCGATCTCTGACAGTAGTCGCCGGTCCCGAACTCTGATAGTAGTCGCCGGTCCCGATCCCCGGTCCTGATCCCTGACAGTAGTCGCCGGTCCCGATCCCCGGTCCTGATCCCTGACAGTAGTCGCCGGTCCCGATCCCCGGTCCTGATCCCTGACAGTAGTCGCCGGTCCCGATCCCTGACAGTAGTCGCCGGTCCCAATCTCTGACAGTAGTCGCCGGTCCCGATCTCTGACAGTAGTCGCCGGTCCTGATCCCCGGTCCTGATCCCTGACAGTAGTCCCCGGTCCCGATCCCAGACAGTAGTCCCCGGTCCCGATCCCAGACAGTAGTCCCCGGTCCCGATCCCTGACAGTAGTCCCCGGTCCTGATCCCCGGTCCTGATCCCTGACAGTAGTCGCCGGCCCCGATCCCTGACAGTAGTCGCCGGTCCCGATCCCTGACAGTAGTCCCCGGTCCTGATCCCCGGTCCTGATCCCTGACAGTAGTCGCCAGCCCCGATCCCAGACAGTAGTCCCCGGTCCCGATCCCTGACAGTAGTCCCCGGTCCTGATCCCCGGTCCTGATCCCTGACAGTAGTCGCCAGCCCCGATCCCAGACAGTAGTCCCCGGTCCCGATCCCAGACAGTAGTCCCCGGTCCCGATCTCTGACAGTAGTCCCCGGTCCCGATCTCTGACAGTAGTCCCCTGTTGGATCAGTAATGAGAGAACATGATGTGCAGCAGGTTCTGTAAACATCTGTCGATCAAAGATCAATAAGTATTAATCAGTTTTGTTTGTACTCCCCACAGAGGAGTCTACCAGTCATCTACCCGACCATCAAACGCTATAACAGCCCGTCTGGCTCTGCCCCTGAGGCCCCGCCTCCTCGCAGCTCAGGTGGACCTCGTCATAGTCAGCTAACCTTCCTCCGCTCTGCCTCAAACACCTACAGCTTCCCCCCCGGGACCAGATACCCACACCGCCTTCCCAAAAACCTGGACTTCAGACGCATTGGCTTTGTGCTGCTGCAGGAGCCCCTCCCCCTGACTCCCCCTGACACCCAGGTGGACTCCTCCCCCCCACCTCGTTGCCCCCGAGATCTCAGTCCTCCCCAAGTCCTCCTCCGCCGCTTCCTCCTTTCCAGGACCGACCCCCTCGCTGACGTCATCACCAGCTCATCCGACTCCATGACGACAAGAGAGCGAATCAGACGTCACTATCGGACTCTCACCAGCCTGAAGAGGAGGAGCAATGAAGAGGCTCCTCCTCCTCCTGAAGATCCCGCCCCCTCTCAGATGGAGGTGCATGAGAGCGATGATGTCATCAGGATGAACGATGAGGAGGAGGAACAAGGGGAGGAGAGGGAGGAAGAAGAGGAAGAGGAGGAGAGCGAGGTCTTCCTGGCTCTGTCTGAATCCTCATCCAGCTCCACAGGAAGTGTTGCCCTTGACGACGACCTGGCCGAACTCGAGGAGGCGGAGTCAGAGAGTGAACAGGAAGTGACATGCGGAGCAGCAGCAGAGTCCCTCCTCCTGCCGCAGGTCAGTCAAATACAATAGGCTGTTCTCAGCCTTTTGTGCTCTTGTGAAACATCATCTTTTGTGGGCCAGGTTCTGTCCCAGTACATAAGCATTTTGGCAAAACCGTTCAGATTCCTGGATGTGTTCTTGGCACGTCCATTTTACCCAGGATGCATCGGTTGGTAACTTCTAGAAAAAGAGCCGGCGGGGGAAGCTTGCGATACAGCGGGCAGGGTCAGCTAGCTCAGGTAAACACCGGCACACAAAACCGGCTGGCCCCGCCTCTCTCTGTCTGACGCAGCCTATCAACAGCCGAAACCAACGTGCACCCTGTGTGTTCACTGCTGCTGGAAAAGATCCACCGCGACTTGTAACGAGGGACGCAGCGATTACAGGCTTTGCTGGTCCGATCGTAGTCTGAGGAATAATCACGTTTCACGACTATAATCCATTAATTTAACAACACCAGTAATGACTCAGGTTGATTTTTAATGACATTAACAATTAGATTTCTATAAAATGTAAGTATTCTTAACATGAGAGGAATATTAACGTCATTGATCCCCGAGGGGAAACTGTTACTGTCATCAACTCTCATCCATACGTGTAGGTTTCAGTGTGAATGATGAGAACGTCTCTCCTGAGTGTGATTAATATCTGGAACGCCGGGAGTTGGAAGCCTACAGTCCTGGAAGTCTGTCAGCTCCTGATCTGTTTTACACCTGCAACATTTTCTCAGCGTAGACAGGATGGAGCGCTAAATGTTCTGCAGAGGACGACGTTCTTCCAGAAATACCCTTTCAGAAAAGAAGCCATTATTCGCGGCGTGGAAGCCGGGTCCAGCGAGCGCGCGAGCTCGGCGCGCGGCGCGTGTTGCTCGACGCAGCGACAAACCGCCGTGGCGCCGGCCGC
>NC_060158.1:3885590-3886291 GCF_021292245.1 Micropterus dolomieu
CTACGTCTCTCTCTACCTGTCTCTCTCTCTACCTCTCTCTCTACCTGTCTCTCTCTCTACGTCTCTGCCTCTCTGTTTCTACCTGTCTGTCTCTACCTGTCTCTCTCTACCTCTCTACGTCTGCCTCTACCTGTCTCTCTCTACCTGTCTCTCTCTACCTCTCTACGTCTGTCTCTACCTGTCTCTCTCTCTACCTCTCTGTTTCTACGTCTCTGCCTCTCTGTTTCTACCTGTCTGTCTCTCCCTCTCTGTCTCTACGTCTCTGCCTCTCTGTTTCTCCCTGTCTGTCTCTACCTGTCTCTCTCTACCTCTCTACGTCTGTCTCTACCTGTCTCTCTCTCTACCTCTCTGTTTCTACGTCTCTGCCTCTCTGTTTCTACCTGTCTGTCTCTACCTGTCTCTCTCTACCTCTCTGCCTCTACCTGTCTCTCTCTACCTCTCTACGTCTCTCTCTACCTGTCTCTCTCTACCTCTCTACGTCTCTCTCTACCTGTCTCTCTCTCTACCTCTCTGTTTCTACGTCTCTGCCTCTCTGTTTCTACCTGTCTGTCTCTACCTGTCTCTCTCTACCTCTCTGCCTCTACCTGTCTCTCTCTACCTCTCTACGTCTCTCTCTACCTGTCTCTCTCTCTCCCTCTCTGTCTCTACGTCTCTGCCTCTCTGTCTCTACCTCTCTGTCTCTACCTCTCTGCCTCTACCTC
>NC_060158.1:3886391-3888847 GCF_021292245.1 Micropterus dolomieu
GGTCAGAGTGGGGGGAGGACGAGAGGTCTACGGACAGGGTGGGAGGAGGACGAGAGGTCTACGGTCAGGGTGGGGGGAGGACGAGAGGTCAGAGTGGGAGGAGGACGAGAGGTCAGAGTGGGGGGAGGACGAGAGGTCTACGGACAGGGTGGGAGGAGGACGAGAGGTCTACGGTCAGGGTGGGGGGAGGACGAGAGGTCAGAGTGGGAGGAGGACGAGAGGTCAGAGTGGGGGGAGGACGAGAGGTCTACGGACAGGGTGGGAGGAGGACGAGAGGTCAGTATAGTATAATGTAGTAATATAATGATTACCGTATGGTAACCTAACAGTAAAATGGTATATCGGTGTAATATTTGGAATAATTAACATTAACAGGGTAATAATGATAATTATGAGGTAATACAGGTTGATGTTTTCTCAGTATGAAAGACTACTATCAACGTAATACCTTCAATATGCTAAACAACCGATTTCTGTTTCATTTCATGGTAAAGAGGCAAAATGATTCTTTCTGTCTTTTCAAAGTTGTGCAATTGGTTGTTTGGAATATTCCTATCGGTCTCTGATTGGTTAAAAAATTAAAACAAGGTTGTTTTATCATTGTGTTTTTACCCACTTGATGGCGCCATTACACAAGGAAACTGCTGGTTAGAAACAAGAAAACATGATTACTTCAACTTTCATCTGCAGCGTTGGAAGTCCTTGGTTGTTTTTGAGAAGGTAAACTCTGCTCCTCACTCACAGCAACATATTCTTTATTTCAGTAGGTTTCTTTAGGATGAAAGGATCTGGCACATAGATACGGCTCATGGATGCCTCTCAACATGGGGTGGTGATGGTGCAGTGGATAAGACACTGACCTTTCTGTGGGAGACCTGGGTTTGATTCCCACTGCGGCACATCCACCAATGTGTCACTTTGGATAAAAGTGTCTGCAAACATTCCCTTTTGTTTGAAGGTAATACTGTACAAATGATATTGTTATCATTACCTACCAATCCTTCCCGCCAGGCGATCCCACCGTCTCGGCGCGGATCACGGACTTTCTCTCGGACATATCTGCATGGATGAAGGCTCGCCACCTTCAACTAAACCTCTCTATGACTGAACTCTTGGTCATTCCAGCCAAACAATCTATCCACCATAACATCAAACTACAACTTGACTCCTCAACCATCACTCCAGCCAGGGTGGGGAGAAACTTGGTGTCATGATTGATGACCAGCTGTGCTTTTCAGACCATGTTGCTGCTGGTCTCTCGGTCGTGCCGCTTTGCTCTGTACAACCTAAGGAAAATCAGGCTCTACCTCACTCAGTACGCCACCCAGCTTCTGGTACAGGCCGTGGTTACCTCTCTGCCCTCCTAGCAGCTCTTCCAGCTGAGGTGAAACCCTTACAAATGGTTCAGAACGCAGCAGCGCGTCTGGTTTTTGATCAGCCCAAAAGGACTCATGTCCCTCCATTACTCAGTGACCTCCACTGGCTCCCCGGGGCCTCCAGAGTCAGATTCAAGTCACTGATGCTGCATACAGAGTGGGTCTGCACCATCTACCTAAACTCCATAATCCAAGTCTACGTTCCCTCTCGGCCGCTACGCTCCTCCAGCGGACGCCGCCTGGCTCTGCCATCCCTTCACACAAAGCGACCCCAGTCCCTGTGACACCACGATGGTGGAACGAGCTACCGCACGCCATCAGAGCAGGGGCGTCCCTCTCTGACTTCAAGAAGCTCTTGAAAACTCATCTCTTCCGAGAACACTTCCTCTTATAACACCTCTAACTTCTAACCTCTAACATGCACTTCCTGTGCTCTTCTTCTTCTGTCCCCTACAATGATCTCGTTTTGATTACACTTTTTTTTAACTCTTCCTTCCCTCGGTATTTACCCCATTGATGTGATATGTACTGTGAGCTCTTACTAGTATGTATTGTCAGTTGTAGATCTGTATTTGATGCTCTGTCGATGCTCGTATGTTGTTCCTCAAATGTAAGTCTCTTTGGATAAAAGCGTCTGCCAAATGAGTAAATGTAAATGACCCCTGACCTCTGACCTCTGTGTGCTGGCAGGTGGTTGTTGCAGAGTCTTTTGATGACATCGTCAATGATCCAGACAAAGACGTTCTGATCCAGTTTTACTCTCCATCCTGTCCACACTGCAAGAAACTGGAGCCGGTCTATAGAGAGCTGGCTGACACCGTACGTGCATCATCCTCATCATCCTCATCATCCTCATCATCCTCATCCTGATCTTAGTTGATGAAAAATATGTCAAACATGTGCTCAGGCCGTCAAAAAGTTCAATGAATATCTGTGTTGATGAAATGTTTTCTCTCTCTCCACCTGTCTCACTCTCTACCTGTCTCTCTCTCCACCTGTCTCTCTCTCTCCACCTGTCTCTCTCTCTCTCCACCTGTCTCTCTCTCTCTCTCCACCTGTCTCACTCTCTACCTGTCTCTC
>NC_060158.1:3888947-3889924 GCF_021292245.1 Micropterus dolomieu
GTAGATCTGTATTTGATGCTCTGTCGATGCTCGTATGTTGTTCCTCAAATGTAAGTCTCTTTGGATAAAAGCGTCTGCCAAATGAGTAAATGTAAATGACCCCTGACCTCTGACCTCTGTGTGCTGGCAGGTGGTTGTTGCAGAGTCTTTTGATGACATCGTCAATGATCCAGACAAAGACGTTCTGATCCAGTTTTACTCTCCATCCTGTCCACACTGCAAGAAACTGGAGCCGGTCTATAGAGAGCTGGCTGACACCGTACGTGCATCATCCTCATCATCCTCATCATCCTCATCATCCTCATCCTGATCTTAGTTGATGAAAAATATGTCAAACATGTGCTCAGGCCGTCAAAAAGTTCAATGAATATCTGTGTTGATGAAATGTTTTCTCTCTCTCCACCTGTCTCACTCTCTACCTGTCTCTCTCTCCACCTGTCTCTCTCTCTCCACCTGTCTCTCTCTCTCTCCACCTGTCTCTCTCTCTCTCTCCACCTGTCTCACTCTCTACCTGTCTCTCTCTCCACCTGTCTCTCTCTCTCCACCTGTCTCACTCTCTCTCTCTACCTGTCTCTCTCTCCACCTGTCTGTCTCTCTACCTCTCTCTCCACCTGTCTGTCTCTCTCTCTCCACCTGTCTCTCTCTCCACCTGTCTGTCTCTCTCTCTCCACCTGTCTCTCTCTCCACCTGTCTAACTCTCTCTCTCTACCTGTCTCTCTCTCCACCTGTCTGGCTCTCTACCTCTCTCTCCACCTGTCTGTCTCTCTCTCTCCACCTGTCTCTCTCTCCACCTGTCTGTCTCTCTCTCTCCACCTTTCTCTCTCCACCTGTCTTTCTCTACCTCTTTCTCTCTCCACCTGTCTCTCTCTACCTCTCTCTCTCTCAACCTGTCTCTCTCTACCTCTCTCTCAACCTGTCTCTCTCTCTCCACCTGTCTCTCTCTCTCTCCCTCTCTCTCTCTCCACCTCTCTCTCTCT
>NC_060158.1:3890024-3900327 GCF_021292245.1 Micropterus dolomieu
CACTCTCTCTCTCTACCTCTCTCTCTCTCTACCTGTCTCTCTCTCTCTACCTCTCTCTCTCTCCACTTGTCTCTCTCTCCACCTTTCTTTCTCCACCTGTCTCTCTCTCTCTACCACTCTCTCTCTCTACCTCTCTCTCTCTCTACCTGTCTCTCTCTCTCTACCTCTCTCTCTCTCCACTTGTCTCTCTCTCCACCTTTCTTTCTCCACCTGTCTCTCTCTCTCTACCACTCTCTCTCTCTACCTCTCTCTCTCTCTACCTGTCTCTCTCTCTCTACCTCTCTCTCTCTCCACTTGTCTCTCTCTCCACCTTTCTTTCTCCACCTGTCTCTCTCTCTCTACCACTCTCTCTCTCTACCTCTCTCTCTCTCTACCTGTCTCTCTCTCTCTACCTCTCTCTCTCTCCACTTGTCTCTCTCTCCACCTTTCTTTCTCCACCTGTCTCTCTCTCTCTACCACTCTCTCTCTCTACCTCTCTCTCTCTCTACCTGTCTCTCTCTCCACCTGTCTCTCTCTCTCCACTTGTCTCTCTCTCCACCTTTCTTTCTCCACCTGTCTCTCTCTCTCTACCACTCTCTCTCTCTACCTCTCTCTCTCTCTACCTGTCTCTCTCTCTCTACCTCTCTCTCTCTCCACTTGTCTCTCTCTCCACCTTTCTTTCTCCACCTGTCTCTCTCTCTCTACCACTCTCTCTCTCTACCTCTCTCTCTCTCTCCCTGTCTCTCTCTCTCTACCTCTCTCTCTCTCCACCTGTCTCTCTCTCCACTTGTCTCTCTCTACCTCTCTCTCTCTCCACCTGTCTCTCTCTCCACTTGTCTCTCTCTACCTCTCTCTCTCTCCACCTGTCTCTCTCTCCACCTGTCTCTCTCTCAGCTGTACTATGACCCTCACATCGTGGTCAGTAAGATGAACGCAGCCGATAACGACGTCCCGCTGGGTTACGACGTCCGCGGGTGAGAACAGCCTCCAGCCTGTAGATCAGCTCTGAACCGCCAGGCGGTCAGTCACAATCACAAAGATGTTATTTCTTGAAGCAGTGAAGTTTTTCATTTTATTATTTAAAAAATAATTATTCAAAATGCAGTTTATGGGGTTTATCAGTATTTCATTACAGATTAAACAGTCGAATAGTTAATCAGTAAACTGTAGACTACAACAAACAAACAACAACATAATCAACACATTCAAAAATTATATTAGGCCCTAGAAGAACATTTAGTCGTTATAATAAAAGTTAATTTTGCATAATAACATGTTGTTTTAGTTCTGCTACTGGAAATCGTCTTTTGTCCCTGGACTATTCCCTGATTCTGTTCTGGCGCTGCTCGGCTCAGCCTCTCTCACTCTCAGGTCCAGTTCTGCTCTGCACAGCAGCCACTGACCCGGTTCTGCAGCAACTAGTCCTCAAAAACAAGGTTTTGGTTAATAACTGTTTTAGTTAGCTGACGCTGTCAGAACAAGACGCACTCTGGACCATCGTTATCTCTCCTTTATCTGACTGTCTCACTCAAATAAATTTCAGACCTTCTTGGACATTCTGCTACGATCCATCTATTATCTGTCCATCAAATCTAGCTAGCTGTAGCTGGTGATGGCAGCCTGCTTATAGAAAAACGTATCAACAATGGGCACAGCACTATACAGCTGTAAAAGTGGTTCTAGTGTTAACAAGGAGGAGTCTGTTCTCTCATCTCATTGGTTGTCTTTCTGCAGGTATCCCACCATTTATTTCGCTCCAGCCGGTAAAAAGGACGAGCCCATAAGATACGAGGTAACACACCATCAGTCCGAACCACCGTGATACCTGAGTACACAGTGATATAAACGTCTGGCGGTCACTTGCTGTCTGACGTGTCTTCTCTGTGTTTCAGGGGGGTCGAGAGCTGAAAGACTTCCTGAAGTTTCTGAAGCGTGAGGCGAGCCACGGTCTGGTCTCCGGCGGCTCGAAAGACGAGCTCTGACGCATTTCCATCCAACAAACAGGACTGACTACAGGGACGCACACCAACTGGTCTCAAGTACTGATCCTGCTGACGGACCTGGACCTGAATCTGGACTTGAGACAGGAAATGATTTCTCATTTACCAGAAAAACACCCATCCACTATGATGTCATACATGACATCACCAGGCTGCCTGCTGAGTCACTAGAAAATAGGCTTTTATATATATTTACACGTTTTGGAGGCTGTTGAAAGGCCCTCTGGGAAATGCAGTAATAGAGAGCAGCTGATGTGAATATTTGAGGCTGACGACAATAATAATAAATTAGCTGATATTCAGTTTTTAACAAATACAAGAATCCCTTAATGTGGTTAGATTTGTTCTGGACACTACGCCGTACCCTACGCCGTACCCTACGCCGTACCCTACGCCGTACCCTACGCCGTACCCTAAGCCGTACCCTAAGCCGTACCCTACGCCGTACCCTACGCCGTACCCTACGCCGTACCCTACGCCGTACCCTACACTGTATCCCACACTGTACCCTAAGCTGTACCCTACACCTTACCCTACACTGTATCCCACACTGTACCCTAAGCTGTACCCTACGCCGTACCCTACACTGTATCCCACACTGTACCCTAAGCTGTACCCTACACCTTACCCTACACTGTATCCCACACTGTACCCTAAGCTGTACCCTACGCCGTACCCTACACTGTATCCCACACTGTACCCTAAGCTGTACCCTACACCTTACCCTACACTGTATCCCACACTGTACCCTAAGCTGTACCCTACGCCGTACCCTACACTGTATCCCACACTGTACCCTAAGCTGTACCCTACACCTTACCCTACACTGTATCCCACACTGTACCCTAAGCTGTACCCTACGCCGTACCCTACACTGTATCCCACACTGTACCCTAAGCTGTACCCTACACCTTACCCTACACTGTATCCCACACTGTACCCTAAGCTGTACCCTACGCCGTACCCTACACTGTATCCCACACTGTACCCTAAGCTGTACCCTACACCTTACCCTACACTGTATCCCACACTGTACCCTAAGCTGTACCCTACGCCGTACCCTACACTGTATCCCACACTGTACCCTAAGCTGTACCCTACACCTTACCCTACACTGTATCCCACACTGTACCCTAAGCTGTACCCTACGCCGTACCCTACACTGTATCCCACACTGTACCCTAAGCTGTACCCTACACCTTACCCTACACTGTATCCCACACTGTACCCTAAGCTGTACCCTACGCCGTACCCTACGCCGTACCCTACACTCTACCCTACACTGTATCCCACACTGTACCCTACGCCGTACCCTACACTCTACCCTACACTGTATCCCACACTGTACCCTAAGCTGGACCCTACGCCATACCCTAAGCCATACCCTACACTGTATCCCACACTGTACCCTAAGCCATACCCTACACTGTATCCCACACACCGCTTGACTTTTAACCCAGTTTGAGACTTTATGTTGCTATTTTATGGTTTTTGTTTTGTATTGATTTATTTATTTTATTTATTTATTTGTTGATTGATTCGTGTCAGTGTTCACTTTGTACTCAACCTGGTTGTTTTTAAATGTGCTTTACAAATAAAGTTGGATTAGATTGGATTGAAGTATAAATTGGCGTTAAAGCCTGATGTACACTTCTGCGTCGTGTCTACGCCGCGGCCTAAGATGAAGGCCACGCACACCCGTGAGCATTTATACTTGTGCGTAGGTGTCTGTGTCACTCTGCAGTTATGGCGGTGGGTTTCTATGTTCCACTGTGGTGATTTCTGCCGGTGAGCCGGCTAACTTTCCTCTAACTTGAATGGGGGTAAAATAATAATTGTGCAGCTCTTCTAGACTTTCCAAATGTTATTGACCAATTGGATCAAACTCTGATAGTGAAACATGTCGCGAGGGTTGTGATCAGAGCTTGAAATTAACACACGCCAAATGCGGGTGGATTTCGGCCGTGGCGGGTAACACAGTCACTCCCACTCGTCACTTTGGTGTGTTTAAAAATTGTAGTCTTTTCAAAAGGTATCTGAAATAACAAATTGCAATTTGACACTACAACTCCCATGAGTACAGGAGAACAACCTTTCCAGAGTTAGTTCTATTTTATAATAAAAGTAGTCATGCCCTGTAGGAAAGCTTGAGATGCGTTTGTACGGGAATAATCTGGACAATAAAGACCAGTGAACTCGTTTCAGGTGGACGCAGTTACTCAGAGCTTCATGATGAGAAACAGATGCAAAACAAACAATCCAAAGTGTCCAAAACTGATGCAGGCCTCCATAAAGTTTTAACCCTGTTTCCTTAATTGTGGATTTTTTCTTAGACAAAATAATTTTCTCTTTGTTTCTAATGCAGATAATTTTTCTACTCTGTATTATAGTATTTAGTGCTGTTATAAATAAATCAACAGCTCTTTCAGTCTTTACAATGAGAAGCTACTAAAATGTAATTTTGGTGAAAACGTGTGGTGAGTAAAAATGCTGTGTGGCTAGTAACTTTGGAAAACCACTGGCCACATTGGCTCGTGAGCAAAAAAAGTTAATATCAAGCCCAGGATGCTACCAAGCCGACCAATCACAGTTCTTGCGTCTCTGTGACATGTAGTTAGATTTTTGGGGAGGTGAGCGTTGGGCTACGGCATAAACTCGACGCAGAAGAAGTAAAAATCAGGCTTTACAGTGTGGGAATAAACCTGAGCGCCCTCTGGTGGACAGACGAGACGCTGGCGCTCGTTCATGAAACGTCTTTTCAGATTTTAACTTAATGAGAAGATAACCTTTTCTTATTCCTGAATGACGACACGAACACGTTGAGTGTTTTCAGTTGGTGATCTCCTTGGTGTTAGAGGACGCTGTGAAATCAGTCATCAATATTAATCTTGTTCCTTCTCAGAGTGAAGCGGATGTACAGCGTTCAAGCTTTTTTCTTTCAGTACTGGAGGGGTCGGAGTGTCTCTTGCTGCCTTCAGATGATTCTTTTCATTGTTGATTAATCTGCCAAGTATTTAAAGTGTTTCTCAGAGTTCAACTTTCCAGCTGTTTATCTGTACTTAGTGGAACTCATCTGATCGTGTGAAACTTTGCGTTTTCAGGACGTCTCTGCGCTCACATGATTCATTCTTTGTCCCTATTTATTTTATGCACAAAGAAAATGCAACGTATTTATAAATTTCATTGTCTGTGGAAACAGTTTTTTGTTTTTTATTGATAGCCTCTTTGTATGTTTTGTGAAAAACTGATGCAAAAATCTGTTCTGAGCCTTATTGATGTTTTACTGAGGATTTAATAAACCTCTGATATAAACAGCGTCTGTCCACTGATTCACTTTATCGAACAGCTGTCTGCCCTTCTTCAGTCTGACTGAATATGGAGCCACATTTATATAATATGAGATAATCCAAACATTGTAGACACAACAGTTCACCCATCAAATAATCAATGCAGACGTAGAATCAGAAACAGATAAAACGCGTTTTATTCTGAGATGTCACATTTTCATTGATGTCTTTATTATGCTAGATATTTGTTGCTGAGTGTTTTATAAAAGTTAAGGTTATAATGTGCACAAGTGACGAGATGATGATGTGGAGGTCCAACAAGCAGTTTTCAGAATTTCACTTCTGATGTGAGACACATTAAATAATAATTATTACTACTTTATTTACATTTATTTTTTATTTATTATCCTAGATATGTAATGTGAACTTTATTTATATTTATTTTTTATTTATTATCATAGATATATAATGTGAACTTTGTTTATTTTTCTTTATTCTTAAAAATAAATAATGTGAATTTTATTTATATATATATTATTTATTTATCTAGATATATAATGTAAACTTTATTTATATTTTATTTATTATTATATAGATATGTAATGTGAACTTTATTTATATTTTATTTATTATTATCATAGATATGTAATGTGAACTTTATATTTTATTTATTATTATATAGATATGTAATGTGAACTTTATTTATATTTTATTTATTATTATCATAGATATGTAATGTGAACTTTATTTATATTTTATTTATTATTATATAGATATGTAATGTGAACTTTATTTATATTTTATTTATTATTATTATAGATATATAATGTGAACTTTGTTTATTTTTTCTTTATTCTTATAAATAAATAATGCGAAGTTTATTTATATATATTATTTATTTATCATAGATATATAACGTGAACTTTATTTGTATTTTTGTTTTGTCTTTATTTATATATATTTATTAGTATGAATAACTTATTTGAGCTTTATATTTATTTATTATCATAAATAAAATTATAATATTAAAGACATTTAAATGATGTTAAATTTATTTATGTGTTTAATATTATAAATATATAACATTAACATTATTTATATATATTTATAATTATGAATAAAGTATGTAAACTCTGGTTTTCCCCGTACAGGGCGGTGTCTGTGTTTCCGCTGTGTCGCTTTAAGGCTTTCGCCTCAATGACTCAATTGGTCAAGCGTCTGTCGATCACTCTTGTCCCGTCAGCTGATTGGTCAGGCCTGGGGTTGTTTTCCCGCCCCTGCGGTTAAGCCCTCCCTCCTTCCTTCCTCCCAGAACCTTCCAGGCCGCAGTTGTTCTGCTCGCGCTGTCAGAATGTTCGGCCAGCAGGTTTTAGTGCTCAGTAAGTATCTGAAAACATTTCAGCCTCTTCGTTAAACCTTTGGTTGTGACGTGGCGGCCGCTCGTTGCCGCGACTCTCTCCGGTTTGTAGCCGTTTACCGTCAGAGCCGCCCGGCTGCGACACAAAGACCGGTGCCGTTACTAAGCAGCATGTGCTCGCGACCACCTGCCTGCGTGCTAATCAGGCTAACTGTTAGCATCCCCGTTACAGACAACGAGCATCGTTAGCTCGTGGGGTTAGCATCGTTAGCCCGTGTCGTATGTGTTATAGGACATTGAGTCGAGATGCTAAGCTAAGCTGATACATCCTCGTTACTCAGCATTAAAACCCTCAGTTAGCTCGCTAGCATGCTAACACTTCCCTCAGCAGTGTGTATTTAATGCTACAGCTTTAGCGGCGCGGCGTTAGCGTGTCTGCGGTGTTTTAATGAAGAGACTTCGGGTGTATAAACCGCCCGGACCCGGTAACGGTACTGCTGTCTGTGACGGAGCTGCGGCAACACGCAGGTTTCTCACTGATGCAACATCCTGAATTACTAGTTTGTTTTCTGGATGACCGTCATCACTTCATCAGCCTGTTATTGAGGATTAATCGATCAGGATCAAAGTGTTTGAAGATTAAATGTGTCACTGAGATCAAACCGGAAACGGAAGAGAACCTGTGACTGAAAGGACAGTTTGATGGTCAGAATCGCTGCAGATGAAGGTTTGGGTAAATGAAGTGCTGGACCCAGCCGGTTCCTCGGGTTCCTGGTCTGTCTGGTGCGATCTGTACTGATCGATCAGCTGTATCGGGTCTTATGTCATGTTGATCAGCTGGTGTGAAAACGTGGAATCATTCAGTAGAATTAATGAGTCTGAGTCAATCAGCAGCATGGATCTGGGTGGGGCTTTGTCCTGAGTGTCACTTCCTGTCTGTGTTCTCTGCAGACCAGAACGTAAAGAGGGAGTCCGGACGGAAAGTCCAGACTGGAAACATCAGCGCCGCAAAGGTCAGTTTCTGCTGTACAACAGGGACCAGTTCCAAACCGGGTCCCTGTGCTGCTGGAGCAGACGGTTGGATCAGAAGCGGCTGTTCAATGTGTGTTTCTGTGTTTTTCAGACCATCGCAGATGTGATCAGGACCTGCCTCGGCCCACGGGCCATGATGAAGGTAGGACCAGAACCTGACTGCTTTACTGTACATTCAGAGAGCCGGTACCTCAGGGAGTGCTAGTACTTTTAGTTTTCACTCTCGCAGGAATCCTGAGACCAGAGAAGCTTTTGGATTATCATTAATGTTCTGTTCGCTGTGTGTGCGTGTAGATGTTGCTCGACCCCATGGGGGGAATCGTGATGACCAACGACGGGAACGCCATCCTCAGAGAGGTGAGCAGATGTTCCTTCAGCTCAGAGCGCGGCAGCCTTCAAGGCTGGTTACTGACCTGTGTCTCCATGGTAACAGATCCAGGTCCAGCATCCTGCAGCCAAGTCCATGATCGAGATAAGCCGCACACAGGACGAAGAGGTGGGAGACGGGACCACGTCAGTCATCATCCTGGGTGAGAGCAGCTGTTTGTGTGTGTGCGGTTATTATAGTTTTAGATGTTTTATAAATTTTTAAGTATTAACACATAAATACTACTAATCTATGAAGCACATGCTACATCTGCAGTATAATCCTGCTACCCAGTGGTCCCAACAAATTCATTACATCAAATGTAAATGCTCCGTACTTGTATAGCGCCTTTCTAGTCTTTTCGACCACTCAAAGCGCTTTTACACTACATCTGCATTCACCAGTCACACACATTCATACACTGAGCCTCAGACGGAAACTAACATTCACACTCACTCACACACTGGCGGAACAGCCGCTCTACCTCCTGAGCCACAGCCGCCCCCGACATCAGTCTCCAGCTCTGTCATTAACCAAGTTAAATAGGTAAAATACAATTAATGGAGGTGATGGACAGTTAAGAAATTGGAAGGTAGTGGAGGCCCCCTTTGGAGCCACAAACAGGCCCCTAGCACCGTGAAGGTAAGTCTGACTGGAAAGCAGTTAGACTGTATTAAAATGTAAACCTACATTAATCAGAACATGTTAAAAGCACAAAGAGACAGGCTGGCTGAGATATGAATGAGCCCATAAAACACAGTGCAGGCCACTAGAGGCGAGTTCATCCCACATGCAGGGTGAGCTCTGAGCCGGACCATCAGAAAGAAAAACCACCAAGACGTCGACTCGCTACCTGCAAACTAAACTAAACACTACACATGTATAACAGATAATAGAAAACATGTTCAAGTCCCACCAACTAGCAGCCGATCCTGCCCGGGTCTCCCCGGCTAACTTAGCCTCCCCCTAACGCTACATGGGGCTCTCCTCCTAACAACGGCCAGACGCCGCCCTGACCCCGGGCTCTCTTGACGGATAAAGCAATCGTAAGACAGCCACATGGCACGCAGCGTGCCAGCGCTTCAGGCGGCGCAGCGTCACTTCCCCCGGCTTCATGTCCGTGCCAAATGTTGCCTTCGGTCCTAAATAAATAAATAGACGAAAACTAAGGAGTTCTCTTTCATTTTAGTTGCTTTTAGTTAGTTTTGCACACCTAAAACATAGTTTTAGTTTTTTTGTAAAGCCTTGTTTTTATTTTTGTTAACGACAATGTTTTTTCACATCTAGTTTTCGTTATTTCGTTCGTCTTCGTTTACGATAATGACCTTGGTGTGTGCGCAGCTGGCGAGATGCTGTCTGTAGCCGAGCAGTTCCTGGAGCAGCAGATGCACCCGACCGTCATCATCGGCGCCTACCGACAGGCGCTGGAGGACATGCTGGAGGTTCTGAAGGAGATCAGGTACACTCAGCGCTGCCGGGCTTTTATTGTGAAAGGGCAGCAGGAAGGATGTTGTGTTCACATCAGAATGAAAGGTTGCTGCCGCAGCGACTTCCTGCGGTTCACGTTGCTGTCTCTGCCCCCCCAGCACCCCCGTGGACACGTCGGACCGCTCCGCGATGCTGAAGATCGTCCACTCCGCCATCAACACCAAGGCTCTGAGCCGCTGGTCTGAAATGGCGTGCAGCATCGCGCTGGACGCCGTCCGCACCGTGGAGCTGGAGGACAACGGGCGCAAAGAGATCGACATCAAGAAGTACGCCAAAGTGGAGAAGGTACGACTTCCTGTCTGACGGCGGGCTCGGACTCCCGGTCAGAACTGAACACATGATCTGACATGTTCTCTGTGTGAACGTTTGAAGGAAGCTGTGAGCAGTAAATAAAGTCCTCGGTCTTTAAAGAGCTCCAGGCTGACAGACCTGATCGCAGAGCAGCTGAGAGTCTGGATGATCAGAACATGATTCACACTTCCTGTAACAGCTGGCGTGTTGTGTTCAGGTACCGGGCGGCATCATCGAGGACTCGTACGTGCTGAAAGGAGTGATGCTGAACAAAGACGTGACTCACCCGAGGATGAGACGCATGATCAAAGATCCTCGCATCGTCCTGCTGGACTGTTCTCTGGAGTACAAGAAGGGGGAGAGCCAGGTAACAGAGGGGGGGACACGGAGGGAGGGGACACACGGAGGGGAGGGGAGACACGGAGGGGAGGGGGGACACGGAGGGGAGGGGGGACACACGGAGGGGAGGGGGGGACACGGAGGGGAGGGGGGACACGGAGGG
>NC_060158.1:3900427-3909713 GCF_021292245.1 Micropterus dolomieu
GGGGGGGGGGGGGGGGAGGGGGGGGGGGGTTAGTTGAGTACCGGCTCTGTGTGCTGCTTCTGCTGGAGAGGCGGGATCATTACCGGCTGTCGGTTCAGATCTTTGCTGGCGAGCTGCTGTGAACCTTCCCGGGATGTTTCCGTTTGTGCAGACGGACATCGAGATCAGTAAGGAGGAGGACTTCGCCAGGATCCTGCAGATGGAGGAAGAATACATCCAGCAGATCTGCGAGGACATCATCCGCCTGAAACCAGACCTGATCTTCACCGAGAAGGGCATCTCAGGTGAGTACAGCGCGCACACCTGTCCTGGTGAGCTGAGACAGGAAGCGCCACGCTGTGACCTCCGTCATCAGCTGTCGGGTTAATGACCTCACTGACCTCTTCAAAGACGTTTGTCAGGGTCAACCCTTGAAGCGCGGGATCTGAGTGATGGAGGTCTAAAACCAGCCAGGTACCTGCAGACCTGGTCCAGGACAGAACAGACCGTCCTGGTCCTGCTGGACTTACAGGGACAGTTCAGGGTTTTTGAAGTGGTACTTGTACACGGTACATGTATTCGTACCGGACCGTTTAGGTACAGGACGTTTGGAATGCAGTACGTCATATTAGGCTTGTTTCGACCAAAGCGGCCGCTTTAGCCCCGCCTCTCGCTAACTAGCGACTGAAGCATCGCGGCCAGAGCTTTAGGCCCCTCCCTTATTGTTCAGGTCTTTTGTCTGGAACACTTCCAGTGAAAAACATTTCTCAGCAGTGATCGGGTTTGTTTCTGCTAACTCACTAATGGTGTCGCACGAAGGAGAACGTCGGTGCAACAAAGCGAGCAGAGTGCAAACAGACTTTATCTTTTTATAGACGCAATAAAAGAATCCAGATTATATATTTTTATTTTATCAGCTATACGTGGTGTTTTGAGAAATACTTTACTGTAGAAGTATTTTATTTCTTTTTATGATTTGTTTTTGTGTAATTTGGAAGTTGCTAATAAACCAGCAGCGCGTTGATGAAAGTAAACGGTTCCACCTCGAGGCCGAGCGTCTCCTGCAGCAGCCCTTTGTTCCTCAGCTTCAGTGTTCCTGCTCAGCAGGAGGTTCTGCGTGTTGAGTACCCAGACTCTGTCTGTGGAGCCGCCCTGTCAGCCGCACAGCTGATTCTGGCGGCGCCGTCTGTCCCGTATCACCTGGTCTCACCTGTGTCCCCTCTGTCCTCAGATCTGGCTCAGCACTATCTGATGAAGGCCAACATCACCGCTATCCGCCGCGTGAGGAAGACTGACAACAACCGCATCGCCAGGTAAGCAGCCGCAGAGGTCACGTGGTCACCTGCAGCCAATCGGCTGTCGGCACACACAGGAAGCAGCTGGCTGTCACTCAGGGCGTGCGAGGTTCAGGCAGTTAACTCTCTCTCTCTCAGGGCGATCGGGGCTCGTATCGTCAGTCGGACCGACGAGCTGCGTGAGGAAGACGTGGGTACGGGGGCGGGGCTGTTTGAGGTGAAGAAGATCGGCGACGAGTATTTCACCTTCGTCACAGAGTGCAAAGACCCCAAAGCCTGCACCATCCTGCTGAGAGGGGCCAGCAAGGAGATCCTGGCGGTGAGGGCCCCTTCCACTTCCTGTCGCTCACACGCCTTCACTCAAACATTCAGGGCCCTATGCGCTCTTCACTGCATGGCTGTGAGGCGTTCGGGGCCCTCTGTAAAACTGTGTTTGTGGTCTTCAGGAGGTGGAGAGGAACCTGCAGGACGCCATGCAGGTGTGTCGTAACGTGCTGTTGGAGCCCCAGCTGTTGATGGGCGGCGGCGCAGTGGAGATGGCGGTGTCGAAGCGTCTGATGGAGCGTTCCCGCGCTCTGACCGGCGTGGAACAGTGGCCGTACCGCGCCGTGGCTCAGGCTCTGGAGGTCATCCCCCGAACCCTGATCCAGAACTGCGGAGCCTCCACCATCAGGGTGCTGACATCACTGAGGGTAGGACGTCAAAAACTTTGTTTATAACGTCAGTAACGTTGTTGCTCAAGTCAAGTCAGTAACGTTGTTGCTCAAGTCAAGTCAGTAACGTTGTTGCTCAAGTCAGGCTGACTGATCACCTGAGGTAAACGTGTGCTGACTCAGGTATGAAAGTTGTTATTGATCATGTGTCGATTGTGTGCGTGTGTTCAGGCCAAACACACCCAGGACGGCGGCGCATGTTGGGGCGTGGACGGCGAGACCGGCTGTCTGTCGGACATGTCTGCTCTGGGGATCTGTGAGCCGCTGGCTGTCAAATCTCAGACCTACAAGACCGCCATGGAGGTGAGAAAACACCCGGTCGTACTGATAACTGATCAGTACTGATCGAAGTGACGCCCCGCTCACTCCCTGCTCTCTCTCTCTGTTGTGCAGACGGCCATCTTGTTGCTGCGCATCGATGACATCGTCTCTGGTCACAAGAAGAAAGACAAAGACGGTCAGATGGGCGGACAGGGAGCCGAGTAGATCCACATGGATCCACCTTGATCCAGATCAGCATCAGAGTCACTCTGTGCGTGAGCGTGTATCTGTGTGTGTGTGTGTGTATCTGTGCATGTGCGTGTGTGGGGACCAGACGACTCACTGAAACTTAATAAACGTCATTAAAGTTAGAAACGAGTTCCTGTCTGTGTTTCTCCTCCGAGTGTCGTCAGTGAGCCGCTGGCGTCCACCTGATGGTGACATCACTCCCGGTTACTGATCAGCTGGACGGCATGAAGAGAGTCAAACGTGTGTAATGTGTGTGTTACTTTTATAACATCCCATCTGAATCCAGAGGCTTGAAGATGCCGTCGCTTCCTCTCTTGGCCTGTGTTCAGCCTGACAGAGCTGACTTTGTGTTTGATGATTATTCTGTTTCATAGAGAAAATAAAAACTGTCCAGACTCACGTAGACCAGGTCCTGGCAGCACATCGCCCCGACCCTGGCTCGGCTTCACTGGCTCCAGGTAAAGAGAAGATAAATCTTTTTATTTTCCATTCTGGAAACTTTGGCTTCACCGGGTTCATTAAAAACATTAAAAAACTTCAAACACACCGAACACATGACCAGCAGGAGCTTCACCGCTCATCTATGAACTTATCAAAGCATTTGATTGAATTCTTAAAAAGGTCGCCCTGTAACGCCTGATCCTCCTCCTCACCTGCAAACCCGTCCGTGCCGGTACTCTGTTTACAAATACTTTATGGATCCTGAGGGGAAATTCTGGAGTCACACTCGCTCATTTACATTAATTCATTTAACTGACGCTTTTATCCAAAGCCACTTACAGCTGCTCTACACGTCAGAGGTCGCACGCCGCTGGAGCAACGAGGGTTAAGTGTCAGGGACACGCTGGTGTCTCGGTGGAATCGAACCCGGGTCACCCGCTCACATTGAATCAGAAGCAGCTTTATTGCCAAGTAGTGTTTTACACATTCGAGGAATTAGCTTTGGTGATGAGGTGCTGCACGCAGACGGACAGCCGACATGAATAGATGTAGAAATACATAAATATGGATTCAACAATGCAAGTTATAGAAGAAGAAAAATAACTGCAGAGAAAGAACAACGTCGCAGATATTTACATGTGCAGACGTGTTGCAACGAAATATATAAATTCACAATATAAAAACATACAACGAAGATGTGGCAGGTTTGTGCATGATATGAAATAAAAGTAAATAGAAAATGAATAAATGTACAATCTAAAACTAAATATAAAATTTTATGTGATGACAAATGTAATGAATACTAATGAGTACAGACAGCAGCAGAGACTTCCTGTCAGAGACGTTTGAGATAACTAAACTTCTGCAGAGCTTCATTTCGATTTCAGGTCGTTTTATTGTCATTTCCGCTTGTTGGGGAGGGGGCGGGGCTTGCTAGCGATCAGCTGACATATGAAGGAGCGGGTCATGTGACGTGCGGCGCCTCCCGGTCACAACAAAAATGGCGGCTGCGGCGAAGAAGAGGAGCCGCGGAGCTTCTTCTCCGGTTTACCTGCTTCTTGTCTTCAGCCTGTTCAGCGGAGGACACAGTTTCAGCAGACAGGTGAGGAAATACGAACAAGTACGTAACGCGACGTAAGAGAGCGCGAGGGCACCAGCCGCCGACCGGAAGTGAAACTGTTTTATTTGTTGACAGAAGTTTTCTACATTTGATGCTTTGTGTTTCAGATCAACGTTAAAACGTGTTTTAATGCAGATTATTATTTAATATAAAACAAACTGAACTTAAAGAACTTTTACATTTCAGACAAACTTGAAATCTACAGAGTTTACGATCAGTTGATCAGTCACGATGACTTTATTGTCAACGGAAACAGATTTGTCATTAATCAAGACTTTACTCTGTTAAATAAAGTTATTAAACTGTTTTGATCTGATCGATCAGCCTGTCTTTGATCACTGATGGAGGTTTCTTCTTCTCTCGGTCAGTTGGTGGTAGAGCTGAACCCCGGCTCTCCTTTCGCGCCTCCCGGTGGCGAACTGCTGCACGTGAGAGCCGTGGGAGACAACGACACGCTGCACTTCCTGTTCTGCAGCCAGGGGGCGCCGACGCTGCTGCTCGTCCACACAAACACTTCTTCATCTACTGTCAAGGTCTGTTTTTATCAGTCATCACTTCGGCGCCGCACAGACACACGACGCGTTCCTATTACGTGTCGCAGAATAAACACGATGATCCTGAACCCGAGGAGCTCTGACGTTGCTTCTGATTGGTGCGCACCTGACCACACACCTGTCCTGAATAGATCTCGTGTTTCTCTCTCAGGTGAACTGGAGTCAGTTTGTGTCTCGTAACCACAGCGGCAGCCTGAAGGTGGAGCCAGAGAGCAGCGTCCTGCACAGCACCGCCGTCGTCTTCAGCAGGGTCAGATACATCCACCTTAAATCAGTCTGTCATCACTTAATGAGACTCATTAGTAACTCTGCCCCCCCCCCCAGCTGTTGGAGTACGATGACGTTAACGACACGGCCGAGCCGACCTCTGACCTCCTCCCTCCGTACGAGCTGCAGGACTTCAGCTGGTCTCGCCTTCGCCTGTCGGGTCCGACCGCTTTGCTCTGCGGAGCCGCCGCCTCCTTCGCCAACGGATCGCTGTGCCTGCAGGTCAGAGGCCAACCTCCAACTGTCTGTCATCATGTGACCTCTGTCATGTGATCCATCATTTAACGTTAATGTGAAAAATCTGGATCAAATTTCCAAAAAGTCTGCAGATCCAGGCCAGATGCTAATGTGCTAAAATGCTAACCTGCTAATGTGCTAACCTGCTAATCTACTAAAATGCTAACCTGCTAATGTGCTAACCTGCTAATCTACTAAAATGCTAACCTGCTAATGTGCTAACCTGCTAATCTACTAATATGCTAACCTGCTAATATGCTAACCTGCTAATATGCTAACCTGCTAATATGCTAACCTGCTAATATGCTAACCTGCTAATATGCTAACCTGCTAATATGCTAACCTGCTAATCTACTAAAATGCTAACCAGCTAATGTGCTAACCAGCTAATCTGCTAAAATGCTAACCAGCTAATGTGCTAGCCTGCTAATGTGCTAATCTACTAAAATGCTAACCTGCTAATCTTTAGCTACAGAGAACAGGTTTTTAATATGTTGGCGTTAAATGTTTTTAACTTTAATCTGATTCCTGTGATTTAATAGAAGTATTTTTCTTCCAGCTGTCAGTGTTTGAGTCCGCGGGGCGTGGTCAGTCGTGGCCCCGCCTCCTCCACACAGCTAACTCCTCCCAGGTGGGGGTGTGGATTGATGGCGTGTTGCCGCGGGCGAATCGTTCCAGGTTCCTATTGGAGCTGCAGGCGGTGGGCAGGGCCTATCCGCTCAGCAGAGTTGAGGTTCATCGATCGATCGACGACGAGTTCACGCCGTCAATATTCAAGGTGATAACTAACAGGAAGTTTACCTGCTGACAGTCTGCAGCCGTCACATGACGTGTGGTTTCTCATGCTAGCCGTGCTAGCTGCTAACACGTGTTGCCCTTTGACCTCTCAGGTGTCTCAGTGGGTGTCGGCGGAGAACGGCAGCTCTGACGTTCTGGGTTTTGTTCAATGGAAGCCGGTGGCGTACCGTCAGCCTGCTCCGACTCTGGAGGACGCCACGCCGTGCCGTCACTCTGACCCGCGGCCTCAGAGCGGCGAGGCGGCGGCGGCGGCGTCCGGTCTGATTCGAGCGTTCTACGCAAAACCAGAAGCCTTCGGGCTGAACGTGAGCTTCGGCCTGGCAGGAGAACCGTTCTACGACAGCACCAAGTTCCTCAGCTGGTCAGTTTTTATCTGGTCAGTCTGGACGAGGTGACGAGGCGACGTCTTTAATCAGAATTCTTCTTCTGGTGTTTCTGTCAGGACGCTGCTGGTGGGCTCCGGCTCTCCTCCCATGGACTCCTTCTCGCCGCTGGTTCTCAGCATGATGGCGGTCGGGCTGGGGACGCCCCTGATCCTCCTGCTGGTGGGCGGAGTCTACGTCTGCGTCCGCAAGAGGGCGGCGGCCTCCACGGCGACCTACGAACCAATCAACTGACAGCTGGGTCGCAGCCAATTTTTTTTTTATATATATTTAAAATGTTTTTAAAAACTGCTGACAGACCGGTGACCTCACTGACTCCCTCCAGCCAATCAGGAGTCTGTTTCTTCAGATGGTCTCAGTCTGTCTGCTAAATGCTGAAATAAAGATCTGATCCCGGAACACGATCCGGTTGGTGCGTCTCTTCCTCTCAGCTCATTGGTTCCCTCTGATGACCTAAAACCACCCGCGAGCTGCTCGCTGTCGCTCACGTGACCTCGCCTGGCCTGAGTCGACCAATCAGAACCTCAGATTTCCAGCGTAACGTTTATACTCAGATCTTTTTCTCTGTGTTGAATCATTAAAGAAACTAAACTGGAACGGGTTTTAATGTCACAGACGTCGTTAATAAAGCGCCGCATCGCTGCGGCATCGGCTGGCGCTCCGACCCCAGCGGCACTGTGGGTAATGTATTTTATGGACGTGTCAGACTGTCGGCAGGGAAACACTTTGAACAACAGATTTAAATCCGTCTCTTTCGGACAGGAAGCTGCTGGTGAAGTCAGTTTGTTCTACATCTGATCACTTTCATGTTTGAGCCGCTCTGCAGCCGGAGACTCGTCCTCGTCTGTGATTGGCCATCTGCTGCGTTGCTTAGCTGGTACCGCACTGAATCCTGGGACGGGGAACTTGGTGTTAGAGTCAGCTGTTCTTGTTTCCACCACAGAGACGCAGTGTTGCTGTCAGACCGGCTCAGAACCAGGACCACTGAGGTCCAGTCTGTAACGTAAAGCTGGGTCCGGTTTGGTTTGATGTGCCCTTGTTGTGGTTCTACTGGTCCCTGAGGAACCGGGTCGCAGAGAGCCGGTTCCTCAGGGACCGGTTTGTTGTCCTCCACGGTCTTAACAACAGAATCGGATCTGAACACTTTCATCGGTTTATTTTAAACTTTTTACAGAAAATAGAAATTTAAACTTTATTTCATGACAGATTTAACTTTTGGACTAAATTGTCGTTGACAGAATCAAACGGGTCAGAAACGCCGTCGTCATGTTTCTAAACCCGAGTCCAGTTCTCTGCTGGTTCTTCAGTCCTGATCCCTGATGGATCCACGTGTTCTTAAAATACTGCCGCAGAGTAAAAACCACTCAGTCCTGGTCCAGGTCTCTCTTGTGTCCTAGATGGATTCGATTTGGCGTCGGACCTTCTCGGAGGCGAGGCGGTCGAGCCAGCGCTGACGGACGACCACCACGACGGCAAAGAGAGCCGTCAGAGCCAACATGGCCGCCTCGAACTTCCAGAAGAGATGCTCCTCCATCACGGCAGAGCGGCAGCTGTGGGGGGGGGGCGCATGTTATTAATGACCATGATCAACCATCTAATAACCACGTAGCCGTCATCTGCCTGCAGCTAACGCCGCCACTCTGACCTCTTGTACTCGTCCTTGTTGGACCGGGTGCAGTTGACTCTCTCCACGTATCCCGTCAGCCCGCAGGACGACCAAGACCTCTGAAACCACAAACAGCCTCGTCACTTTAACGTCGTCATGATAACCACCGGCGGCGTCTTCATTTTGCACGCCGTCAGCATGTGACTTCAGCATGTGACTTCAGCACGTACCGTCTGGAAGGCGTTACACTGCGAACACTCGGCCGTCACCACGAACTCCTCCAGCAGCCAGCAGGGGGCGGCGGCCGCCTTCACCGCTGCAGAACGAAGAGAAGAAGAAGGAGGTCAGGGTGGGGGGGGTCATGAGGTTACCCAGGATTCCTTGCTGCTGCGGAAAGACGTACCTGCAGTTTTGTCGTCGCTCAGCAGAGCAGCTCCGAAAACTCTGCAACACAAAACACACGTTACACACAGAGTACACACAGGGTACCCACACGGTGTACACATGGTATACACAGGGTACACACACGGTACACATTCTGACCACACAGGGTACACACAGGGTACACACACGGTACACATTCTGACCACACAGGGTACACACAGAGTACACATTCTGACCACACAGGGTACACACAGAGTACACACAGGGTACCCACATGGTGTACACAGAGTATACACAGAGTACACACGGTACACATTCTGACCACACAGAGTACACACAGGGTACACACAGAGTACACATTCTGACCACACAGGGTACACATTCTGACCACACAGAGTACACACAGGGTACACACAGGGTACACACAGAGTACACATTCTGACCACACAGGGTACACACACGGTACACATTCTGACCACACAGAGTACACACAGGGTACACACAGAGTACACATTCTGACCACACAGGGTACACACACGGTACACATTCTGACCACACAGAGTACACACAGGGTACACACAGAGTACACATTCTGACCACACAGGGTACACACACGGTACACATTCTGACCACACAGAGTACACACAGGGTACACACAGAGTACACATTCTGACCACACAGGGTACACACACGGTACACATTCTGACCACACAGAGTACACACAGGGTACACACAGAGTACACATTCTGACCACACAGGGTACACACACGGTACACATTCTGACCACACAGAGTACACACAGGGTACACACAGAGTACACATTCTGACCACACAGGGTACACACACGGTACACATTCTGACCACACAGAGTACACACAGGGTACACACAGAGTACACATTCTGACCACACAGGGTACACACACGGTACACATTCTGACCACACAGAGTACACACAGGGTACACACAGAGTACACATTCTGACCACACAGGGTACACACA
>NC_060158.1:3909813-3915780 GCF_021292245.1 Micropterus dolomieu
TGACCACACAGGGTACACACACGGTACACATTCTGACCACACAGAGTACACACAGGGTACACACAGAGTACACATTCTGACCACACAGGGTACACACACGGTACACATTCTGACCACACAGAGTACACACAGGGTACACACAGAGTACACATTCTGACCACACAGGGTACACACACGGTACACATTCTGACCACACAGAGTACACACAGGGTACACACAGAGTACACATTCTGACCACACAGGGTACACACACGGTACACATTCTGACCACACAGAGTACACACAGGGTACACACAGAGTACACATTCTGACCACACAGGGTACACACACGGTACACATTCTGACCACACAGAGTACACACAGGGTACACACAGAGTACACATTCTGACCACACAGGGTACACACACGGTACACATTCTGACCACACAGAGTACACACAGGGTACACACAGAGTACACATTCTGACCACACAGGGTACACACACGGTACACATTCTGACCACACAGAGTACACACAGGGTACACACAGAGTACACATTCTGACCACACAGGGTACACACACGGTACACATTCTGACCACACAGAGTACACACAGGGTACACACAGAGTACACATTCTGACCACACAGGGTACACACACGGTACACATTCTGACCACACAGAGTACACACAGGGTACACACAGAGTACACATTCTGACCACACAGGGTACACACACGGTACACATTCTGACCACACAGAGTACACACAGGGTACACACAGTACACATTCTGACCACACAGAGTACACACAGGGTACACACAGTACACATTCTGACCACACAGAGTACACACAGTACACATTCTGACCACACAGTACATACAGGGTACACACAGGGTACACACGGTACACATTCTGACCACACAGAGTACACACAGGGTACACACAGGGTACACACAGTACACATTCTGACCACACAGGGTACACACTGAGTACACACTGAGTACACAGTGAGTACACAGTGAGTACACAGTGAGTACACACAGAGACCACACTGAGTACACAGTGAGTACACACAGAGACCACACTGAGTACACAGTGAGTACACACAGAGACCACACTGAGTACACAGTGAGTACACACAGAGACCACACTGAGTACACAGTGAGTACACACAGAGACCACAGTGAGTACACAGTGAGTACACAGTGAGTACACAGTGAGTACACAGTGAGACCACAGTGAGTACACAGTGAGTACACACAGAGACCACAGTGAGTACACAGTGAGTACACACAGAGACCACAGTGAGTACACAGTGAGTACACACAGAGACCACAGTGAGTACACACTGAGTACACACAGAGACCACACTGAGTACACACAGAGACCACACTGAGTACACAGTGAGTACACACAGAGACCACAGTGAGTACACAGTGAGTACACACACAGACCAGAGTACACAGTGAGTACACACAGAGACCACAGTGAGTACACACAGAGACCACAGTGAGTACACACACAGACCAGAGTACACAGTGAGTACACAGAGACCACAGTGAGTACACACTGAGTACACAGTGAGTACACAGAGACCACAGTGAGTACACACTGAGTACACAGTGAGTACACAGAGACCACACTGAGTACACACTGAGTACACAGTGAGTACACACAGAGACCACAGTGAGTACACAGTGAGTACACACTGAGTACACAGTGAGTACACAGTGAGTACACAGAGACCACAGTGAGTACACACAGAGACCACAGTGAGTACACAGTGAGTACACACACAGACCAGAGTACACAGTGAGTACACAGAGACCACAGTGAGTACACAGTGAGTACACACAGAGACCAGAGTACACAGTGAGTACACAGTGAGTACACAGTGAGTACACACTGAGTACACACTGAGTACACACTGAGACCACAGTGAGTACACACTGAGACCACAGTGAGTACACACTGAGACCACAGTGAGTACACACTGAGACCACAGTGAGTACACACTGAGTACACAGTGAGTACACACTGAGACCACAGTGAGTACACAGTGAGTACACAGTGAGTACACACTGAGTACACACTGAGTACACAGTGAGTACACACAGAGACCACAGTGAGTACACAGTGAGTACACACAGAGACCACAGTGAGTACACACAGAGACCACAGTGAGTACACACAGAGACCACAGTGAGTACACAGTGAGTACACACAGAGACCACAGTGAGTACACACAGAGACCACAGTGAGTACACAGTGAGTACACACAGAGACCACAGTGAGTACACAGTGAGTACACACAGAGACCACAGTGAGTACACACTGAGTACACACTGAGTACACACTGAGTACACACAGAGACCACAGTGAGTACACAGTGAGTACACACAGAGACCACAGTGAGTACACACAGAGACCACAGTGAGTACACAGTGAGTACACACAGAGACCACAGTGAGTACACAGTGAGTACACACAGAGACCACAGTGAGTACACACTGAGTACACACTGAGTACACACTGAGTACACACAGAGACCACAGTGAGTACACAGTGAGTACACACAGAGACCACAGTGAGTACACACAGAGACCACAGTGAGTACACAGTGAGTACACACAGAGACCACAGTGAGTACACAGTGAGTACACACAGAGACCACAGTGAGTACACACTGAGTACACACTGAGTACACACTGAGTACACACAGAGACCACAGTGAGTACACAGTGAGTACACACAGAGACCACAGTGAGTACACACAGAGACCACAGTGAGTACACAGTGAGTACACACAGAGACCACAGTGAGTACACAGTGAGTACACACAGAGACCACAGTGAGTACACACTGAGTACACACTGAGTACACACTGAGTACACACAGAGACCACAGTGAGTACACAGTGAGTACACACAGAGACCACAGTGAGTACACACAGAGACCACAGTGAGTACACAGTGAGTACACACAGAGACCACAGTGAGTACACAGTGAGTACACACAGAGACCACAGTGAGTACACACTGAGTACACACTGAGTACACACTGAGTACACACTGAGTACACACTGAGACCACAGTGAGTACACACTGAGTACACACTGAGTACACACTGACCTGAGGGACACGAGGCCCCAGAACAGAGCGTGCAGGACCAGGACTCGAGGACGACAGCAGGCCACAGGGATCCGACAGTCGCTCTCCATCAGCCTGCTCTTCCACCAGGACGCCGCCACCCTGAGACCGCTTACAGACCGGATCCTGGCTGGTTCTGGACCGGATCCTGGCTGGTTCTGGACCTGTGTGCTGTCAGTGTCTCAGGGCTCCCGGCTGCTGGAAGCTGAAGGATCAAACGGACAAAGCAGATCACTCAGTCCGACCGGTTCTGATGCTGGGACGGGTCCTCTGGACTCGACCACCGAGATCCGAGCAGCAGCAGTCTGCGTTTCTGTCCCGCTGAACAAAGCCAGCGCGTTAGCACCTTAGCTAACAGGCTAACAAGGCTAATCATGTGATCTGGAATATCTACCGAACTGAATGACGTCACACGGAACACCTTGATTAATGATGTAATGTTAAATATTATCACCGTCATTAACGGCGTGTGAGGTCACAGCCCAGCTGTTAGCCTGCTAATGCTAACAGTTAGCCTGCTAACACTGTCTTTACCTACTGACGTCAGCTAGCTTAGCTTAGCTTAGCTCCGGGTCTGAACACTCACCGTGATCCGCTGAAACAGACGCCATTTTGAGAAGACACCGCGGGAACGGAGGTCAGAAGAACCGGTTTATAACGAACTGACCGTTAAAGTTACCGACTTAAGCCACCGACTGTTACCGAGTCTGTCCGCCACCGACACCGACAGGTTAGCGTCACAGGGAGCACGTCCGGTACGGGACTTCAGAATAAAAGCCCCACCTCCGCAGAGAGAGAGCGCCACCTGGCGTTGTTCACCGACAAACGTCCTGAGGAACTGTTCATATTTCAGAGTCACTCATCACAAGTTCATTTCAATGATTTTATCAAAGCGATGTGGCTGCTTACTTTATTACTTTTTGACTACTTTTAAGTAAATACTAATAAATGTTTTCACCTGTTAACTTGAGAGACAGTTTGAGAGGCAGACGGTGAAACAGGAGAACCAATCAGAAGCGTCAGTATCATCTAACAAAATGAACATTATTTAACACTTTACAGAGAATATTCTATATATATTGGTGACCCTAAAATTGTCCTTAGGTGTGAGTGGTTGTTTGTCTATGTGTGGCCCCTGCCATGGACTGGCAACCTGTCCAGGGTGGACCCCGCCTTTCGCCCGATGTCAGCTGGGATTGGCTCCAGCCCCCTGTACGCAGGATAAGCGGTTGACGATGGATGGATGGACAAAATGCTGAGGCTGTTTTCTGCACATGCTCTGTGTGCAAATATACCTGTGCAGGTAGCGAAGGTCTTCTCAGTAGTGAGTGTGTTATATATTGTATTATCATATATAATCTAAATGTAGTTATTAACTGTAATCAATCAAACAACACACGACAGAATAAAATGAATGCTAGAGATCATCATTTGGTGTTTTCACAAGACTCTCGCTCAAAAGTGATTCAATTACCTTTATTTTGAAGGCTGTCGTCACTTCCTGTCCGCTACTTGTTTCCGGTGTCCGTGTTGTGTTGGAAACGCAAATGTTGGTTGGACAGTCAGGGGAAACGTCATCAGTGTCCCCGCAGTGCCGCCTCGTGGCAGCGGCTGCGCATTAAGATCTGTATTTGTCTACTGTCGAAATTTCATAAATAAATCTATTTAAAAATATATGAATACATCTATTTAAAAATATATGAATAAGTCTACATAAATACATCTATAGAAAAATATATAAATACATCTATAGAAAAATAATTAAATAAAAAGCATGGAGGCAGCCAGTTGAGGTGGTTTGGGCATCTGGTAAGGATGCCTCCTGGACGCCTCCCTAGGGAGGTGTTCCTGGCACGTCCAGCTGGAAGGAGGCCTCGGGGAAGTTGGAGAGATTATATCTCCACACTGGCCTGGGAACCCCTCGGGTCCCTTTGGGGTCCCCTGCTGGAGCTGCTGCCCCCGCGACCCGACCCTGATAAGTGGATGAAGATGGATGGATGGATGGATGGATATAAAAATATATAAATAAAAGTTTATAAATAATACCAGTTGTTATAACTTTATCCAGTCTGGCGTAATGCTGTTTTTGTTATTATCAGATTAAATGAAATTTTACAAATCAAAACAATAAATCATAAATGATCAAACAAATCGATAATGCAGGGAGGACTTTTAATTAAAGTTTGAAAAACACAGTTTCATCTTGACAGTGAAGTTTCAGAGACTGTGGACGAAGAAATGTGAACACCTGGAGCCCCGCGGACAACGACACACCTGGCCAGAGCGAGTCTTCTGACTCCGCCCCCTCCAGCAGAACTTCTCCAGGTTACACTGAGAGAGAGAGAGAAAGAGAGGAGAGGTAGAGACAGAGCTACACTTTCTCAATGTAACATTCAGAATATCAGACGGGAAATTGATGCCGTGGATCCAGCTGTTGATTCCTTTGACCAAACAATCCTTTTACCTGGCAGGACAGGTGTTGCTGCTTTAACATGTGAGTGTGGAGATGTGAGCTTTTACCAGGACGGTGACTCTGCGTCTCTTCAGGCGTCGGCAGAGTCCAGGAAGTCGTCTGAGCCCGTTCTTCTTCGGAGGCGTGGCGATGTTTGTCGTCACCTCCACCTGATAGACAGAGAGAACACTGAGCAATAACCGCTGCTCCTCCTCATCTTCATCCTCTTCCTCACCATCCTCCTCATCCTCACCATTCTCACCATCCTTACCATCCTCATCCTCCTCAGCCTCACCATCCTCCTCCTCCTCATCCTCCTCATCCTCACCATCCTTACCATCCTCATCCTCCTCAGCCTCACCATCCTCCTCCTCCTCATCCTCCTCA
>NC_060158.1:3915800-3917299 GCF_021292245.1 Micropterus dolomieu
CCTCACCATCCTCCTCCTCCTCATCCTCCTCATCCTCACCATCCTTACCATCCTCATCCTCCTCAGCCTCACCATCCTCCTCCTCCTCATCCTCCTCATCCTCACCATCCTTACCATCCTCATCCTCCTCAGCCTCACCATCCTCCTCCTCCTCATCCTCCTCATCCTCACCATCCTTACCATCCTCATCCTCCTCAGCCTCACCATCCTCCTCCTCCTCATCCTCCTCATCCTCACCATCCTTACCATCCTCATCCTCCTCAGCCTCACCATCCTCCTCCTCCTCATCCTCCTCATCCTCACCATCCTTACCATCCTCATCCTCCTCAGCCTCACCATCCTCCTCCTCCTCATCCTCCTCATCCTCACCATCCTTACCATCCTCATCCTCCTCAGCCTCACCATCCTCCTCCTCCTCATCCTCCTCATCCTCACCATCCTTACCATCCTCATCCTCCTCAGCCTCACCATCCTCCTCCTCCTCATCCTCCTCATCCTCACCATCCTTACCATCCTCATCCTCCTCAGCCTCACCATCCTCCTCCTCCTCATCCTCCTCATCCTCACCATCCTTACCATCCTCATCCTCCTCAGCCTCACCATCCTCCTCCTCCTCATCCTCCTCATCCTCACCATCCTTACCATCCTCATCCTCCTCAGCCTCACCATCCTCCTCCTCCTCATCCTCCTCATCCTCACCATCCTTACCATCCTCATCCTCCTCAGCCTCACCATCCTCCTCCTCCTCATCCTCCTCACCATCCTCACTATCCTTACCATCCTCATCCTCCTCATCCTCACCATCCTCACATCCTCCTCCTCCTCATCCTCCTCCTCCTCATCCTCCTCATCCTTCCCATCCTCACCATCCTCCTCATCCTAACCATCCTCATCCTCACCATCCTCATCCTGATCCTCCTCACCATCCTCATCCTCCTCCTCACCATCCTTACCATCCTCCTCCTCACCATCCTCACCATCCTCCTCCTCACCATCCTCCTCAGCCTCCTCCTCTTCCTCACCATCCTCCTCATCCTCACCATCCTCCTTCTCCTTATCCTCCTCCTCCTCACCATCCTCACCATCCTCCTCCTCCTCATCCTCCTCAGCCTCCTCACCATCCTCACCCTCACCATTCTCCTCATCCTCACCATCCTCCTCACCATCCTCACCATCCTCATCCTCACCATCCTCCTCCTCCTCCTCCTCACCCTCATCCACCTCACCATCCTCATCCTCCTCCTCCTCATCCTCACCATCCTCCTCATCCTCCTCCTCCTCTCCATCCTCACCATCCTCATCTTCCTCAGCCTCCTCATCATCCTCACCATCCTCCTCCTCACCATCCTCACCATCCTCCTCACATCCTCATCCTCTTCATCCTCACCATCCTCATCCTCACCATCCTCCTCCTCACCATCCTCACCATCCTCCTCCTCCTCATCCTCACCATCCTCCTCACATCCTCATCCTCCTCATCCTCACCATCCTCATCCTCA
>NC_060158.1:3917399-3944493 GCF_021292245.1 Micropterus dolomieu
CCATCCTCCTCCTCCTCATCCTCCTCCTCCTCCTCATCCTCACCATCCTCCTCACATCCTCATCCTCCTCATCCTCACCATCCTCATCCTCACCATCCTCATCCTCACCATCCTCCTCCTCCTCCTCACCATCCTCACCATCCTCCTCCTCCTCATCCTCCTCCTCCTCACCATCCTCATCCTCACCATCCTCCTCCTCCTCCTCCTCACCATCCTCCTCCTCCTCATCCTCCTCCTCCTCCTCATCCTCACCATCCTCCTAACATCCTCATCCTCCTCATCCTCACCATCCTCCTAACATCCTCATCCTCCTCATCCTCACCATCCTCATCCTCACCATCCTCCTCCTCCTCATCCTCACCATCCTCCTCACATCCTCATCCTCCTCATCCTCACCATCCTCATCCTCACCATCCTCCTCCTCATCATCCTCCTCCTCCTCCTCACCATGTTGTTCTACATGTTGTCTCCCATGTTATCCCCCATGTTGTCCCCCATGTTGTTCTATATATTGTCCCCCATGTTGTCCCCATGACGTTCCCCGTGGTGTCTGTCAGGTCACAGCATGTTGATCATGGACTACATTTACTCCCAGCATACACCTGTCCTACCTGCAGCGGAGGCGTGACGTCGGGCAGACTGCAGTCGCCTCTCTGCAGGCAGACGCAGCAGATCAGCAGCAGAAACGCAGCACACACATTCAGCTTCATCTGTCAATCAATGAATCGGTCACCTGCTCATCCACAGGCTCGCTCTGCCGCTCTCTCTCTCCTCTATTCTTCTTCTGAGTGAATAAAAACAGCAGCTGAAGCAGGAAACAGACAGTAAATCAGAGATAATCCTCTTAGTCTGCAGCTTTAGGAGTCACATGACCAGATGCTGACGTCACACTCAGGTTACCAAAGTTCACTTTAAGTCACAGCAGACATATAAATAAATAATTATACAGTATGTGTGTATATTTCTGCGTACATGCTGATGTTCATGTCAGCAGACCCTGCAAAGCTTACCCACGTCTTTATTTCCAGTAGCTTGGCTTACTGCAGAAGTCGGTTCACAGGGCTTTCAAAAAACACTCTTCATCAACTCCAAAACTAGGAAATACGACCACGTTACACTAGTCCTAAAATCCTTACAAATATATCTCTGCTGAGGTTCTTGTACCATACGAACCTCGGAGAACCCCGAGGACATATCTGGGACCAGAGGGTGGGTAGCCAAAAACTGGACTCAAGCAGAAGTAACAGTGGCCATCAAAATGACTGAGCAAGAGTACAAAAGTATTTACTGAAACTAAAAGTATTTTATTTGCTGTGGAATCATTTGGTCTTCCTCAGGTAGCTTCAGTGGTAGGATAACAGACACCAGCTGACCACCTGCTTTTGAGCAGATCATGAATGCATAAAATACTAAACAAATAAAAGCAGCGCGATGAATATATCCACACGCACCAGTCATGATTTTTCTATTCAAGTAAGAGGAAAAGTGATGATGCATTGAAAATACTCTGACAAGTACAATTTACTCATAAAAGTAACTTGAGTGAAGGTAACGGATGAACTTTTTTTTACCTTTATTTATTCAGGGGAGCTTCACTCTCTTTTGCAGGAACATTCACACCTGGAAGCTGCCCAGTACAACCGCAGCCTGGTCTGCTCCACTGGAGCTGTTGGGGTTATGGGTTATGGGCCTTGCTCAAGGGCACCTCAGTCGTGGTAAATGAGGAAGGACAAGCACTGCTTCGTTTACTTTCCACACCCAGATTTTATTCTGCCGGTCCGGGGATTGACCGGCGACCTCCCGCTCACAAGCTCGCTTCTCTAACCTTCGGGCCACCACTGCCCCAAACTCCCATCACACACAGTTGCAGGAAAACATTTCTGAACCCTTTGGAATCACCTGGATTTCTGCATAAATTGGTCATAAAATGTGATTTGATCTTCATCTAATTAAAACGTATGTGAACCCTTGAATTTAATAACTGGTTGACCCTCCTTGGCAGCAACAACCTCAACCAAACGTTTCCTGTAGCTGCAGATGAGACCTGAACATCGGTCAGGTGGAAGTTTGGACCGTTCCTCGTTACAAATCTGTTTCAGTTCAGCAATATCCTTGGAAAGTCTGGTGTGAATCACGCTCTTGAGGTCATGCATCTCAGTCGGATTGAGGTCAGGACTCCAGAAGGTGTATTTTCTTCTGCTGAAGCCATTCTGTTGTTGATTTACTTCTGTGCTTTGGGACATTGTCCTGTTCCACCACCCATCTCCTGAGGAGCTTCAGTTGGCGGATAGATGGCCTTACATTCTCCTACTAAATATCTTGATAAACGTTGGATTTTCCGTCAATGAAGACGTCTCTTGGATGAGAGATGAAACAACTTCTAGTATCTTCAACCAAGTCCAGTTGCCCTTGACCTCAACCTTCGTTGGATAACTATGACCTGGATGACCCTGAACCTGAACCTTCACAGTTGATAGCAGCCCTTCCAGGCCCTGAGGCAGCGAAGCAGCCCCAAACCTGGATGCCCCCTCCACCATACCTCACAGTTGGGATGAGGTTTTGGTGTTTTTTCTTCCACACAAAAGGTTGTGTGTTCCTTCTAAACAACTCAACTTTGGTTTCATCTGTCCACAGAATATTTAGCCAGTAGTGCTGTGGAACATCCAGGCGCTCTTTGGCAAACTTCAGACGTGCAGCAGTGTTTTTTTTGGAGTTTTCCTCTGTGGTGTCCTCCCATAAACTCCATTCTTGGTCAGTGTTTTATGTATCGTAAAGTCGTCAACAGAGATGTTAGCATGTTCCAGAGATTTCTGCAAGTCTTCTACTGACACCCTACGTTCCTTCTTAACCTCACTGAGCATTCTGCTCTGTGCTGGTGCAGTCGTCTCTGCAGGACGGCCACTCCTATGGAGAGCAGCAACAGGCTGAACTTTCTCCATTTTATAGACAGTTTGTCTAACTGTGGACTGATGGACATCAAAACTTTTAGAGATACTTCCGTAACCTTTTCCAGCTTCATGCAAGTTAACAATTCTTAATCTGAGGCATGGTTCACATCAGGCAATGCTTCATGAGAACAGCAAAATTAAAAGTGATGTGTTTTTTATAGGGCAGGGCAGCTCTAACCAACACCTCCAATCTCGTCTCATTGATTGGACGCCAGGTTGGCTGATTCCTGACTCCACTTAGCTTTTAGAGAAGTCACTAGCCGAGGGGTTCACATACTGTTTCCACCCTGCCCTGTGATTGTTTACACGCTGTGTTCAATAAAAACATGTAACACCTAATTACATTAGGTGATTCCAAAGAGTTCACATACTTTTTCCTGCGACTGTGTGTACACTTGATCAAGACCCCTTTACATCGCTTGTTAACGCCCTGGAAACCCTTTAGCTTTGTTTTTCTACATTTAGGGCGGTCAAATTATCAACAATAAATATGCAGCGTCTGGTTACGCTGTCAGACTTAAGTATGTTGTGGGATGTCGCGGTTTGGTGATGTTTAGAGAAAGATCACAGTTTGGGTTAAAATAACTAGGCTATCTTACTAACATCAGTTAACTTCTGTAACCTCACTCGCTCATCGTCAAACACTCATTCTGTGTGCAGGGTCGCTGGGGCCTGGAGCCAATCCCAGCTGACATCGGGTAAAGGCGGGGGGGTAACCTTGAACAGGTCGCCAGTCCATCACAGAGCCACGCATATACAAACAACCACTCACATTCATGCCCAAGGGCAATTTAGAGTCACCAGTTAACCTGCATGTCTTTGGACGGAGGAAGAGAGCTGGAGAGAACCCACTGAGACACGGGGAGAACATGCAAATGCCACACAGAAAGGTTCAAACCAAAGACCTTCTTGCTGTGAGGCCACAGTGCTAACCACTGCACCACCGTGCCGCCCTCTTATGTAACCTATGGAACCTGAGTTTTTGTTTCACACGGGAAACGAACGCTGCTGAAATAAGACGAGCCCCAACTCTGACCATCTTTAAGGGAAAGCTCAAAACTACTTGGCACAGCCTACTCCTCCAAGTGACGGCTGAAACCTGCCTTAGCTTTGAAATCGGCTCGTTTTTGTTGTTTTAAATTGTTCTTAATTTAATTAAATTGTGCATCTAAATCTCGGCGTATTTGCCGTCTTCCTCTGTCTTTTATTTTCATCTCTTGCCTGTACTTCTGCACTTGCACCCTGCGAAGCACGATGAAAGGCCCGGCGTATGAACTGATCTGGACTCTGAAAGGAAACCTGTGACCCTGTGAAACTGTGTTTGATTGGTCAAAAAGGAAAAACACCACTTCATTATTACAGGATGAACACGTCATGTGTTTCAGGTTCGGGGTTATAAATAAAAGCGTAATAAAAGCTGAGGTAAACCGACAGCAGGTGTGTGGGGGCCTCGGGGTCCCCAGAGTGCTCTATAGTCATCCGATCCGTACTCCGTCCTTTGAAGGGATCTGGTACAGAACCACCTTGAGTACAAACACCATTTTTTTAGACCAAAGTCAGAACCACTGGTCACTATTTTCAGTTGGACAAGGTTTCTTTGGAACTGGACCAATGAAGTCCAGCTGGACAACAGGACGCCATGCTGGGTGGTCGCGCCCTGCATTTCAGCCAGACAAATAAATATATTAAAAATATAAAAAATAAAAGTTAATAAATAAAACAGTAAGTGTGTGAGTGTGTGTGTTAATAGACCAAAAAAATTCATTGATTAATTTAAAGAAAAAAAGTAACTAAAAAATCTGTATCAAATGTGAAATTTAAAAACAAAATACAAATAAAGGAATAATTACGAAAATATCAAAATAATAAAATCTTCTAAATATTATTTCTTTAGACTGTAAAGCCAGTTTGTTTTTCTGCGTCAAAACCGCCTGTTTGTCTAGTGACAATAAATGTTTAAAGTAACACTGCGACCTGCTTGAAGCGTTTTATGTCTTTGGATTTTATTGTAGGCAAAACTTTGAGAGGCTGAAATTGATCGTCATATTGCTTTCGGCTGCTGGCCGCTTGGTCATTGCTTTAAACAAACTAAAATATTAATTTAACAAACAAATATTTTGTTGACACAACAGACAGCACAGCCTGGCCTCGGCCCCCAGGAGGGTCCATCTCTGGCCCTGTGTTTAGAAGAGTAAAATAATGAAAGACTTAAAAAGGAGGAAATAGAACATGTTTTTATGTTTGTTTGTTCTTCTTTTTCATTTGTAGGTCAAGATTTTTTTTTATTAAATCAATAAATAAAACAAGAGCAGGACAGAAAACATTACAGGGGCCTCACTTTGTGTTGAAAAGTGGTGGGGGGCCATAAGGGCTCAGGTTGGGGGGAGGGGGGAGGGGCGGGTGGAAATGTCTTTATTTATATAAAGGGAAATTCAGCTGGCAGGTGACAATTCATAAATATATAAATATAATGCTGTAATGAGCCGCTTGTTTTGTTTTTAGCTTAAGTTACTTTGTTTCTTCTATATTTAAATTGCATCGCATGTTTTCTTAATGTGCAAATAAACTTTTCTCAAAGCATTTTCATTTGTTAGTTAACAAATCTCCAGGGTAATGACACCTATGGTCCATTATAATTTACTTTTTAAATAAAAACAAAAGTAAAAAGATGATTTGTCAGGTTCTCAGGGTCTGTAGCGGAGACCACTTCTATCAAATATATTTTTATTTTTAATGACATAATTGATTCAGTATTTTATTGGGGGCGGAGAAGAACAGAGACACGCAGCAGCCGGCAGGGGGCGGCACTGCACCTGAAGGCCGCCAATACAACTACAGAAGAAGAAGTTAGCCGCACAGCGGGCTTAGCATGCTAACCGGAAGTTAGCCTCGCAGCGCAGCTCAGAGTTCGTGGAGAAAAGTTTCGAGCGATGGAAATGAGTAAAGTCCAGGTGCTGAGAGCGTTGGTGAAGCAGCGACTGAGTGCGGCTGCTGAAGAGATATTCGGGCTGTTTGAAAGGACGATATCAGAGTACGAGCGGGAACTCTGTCGGTCCAAAGAGGAGAACCAGAGACACCGGAAGCTGCTGGACGCTGTGTTCCAGCCTGAAGTCCGGCTGCACAGAGCAGGTCGGTTCTCTTCATATTTACTCTGACCTGCTGCCGCTCGGTGTTCAGCCTTTAAACTGCCTTTCAGTTCCTCCTTCACGACGCATTTACGTCTTAGAAACATTAACTCCCGGTTAGACAGGCTGCTAGTTTTTACCCAGACATGTGATCAATCTGTCCTCGATGTGTGGACAGAGGGTTGTCTTCAGAATCAAACCTGTATGCGTCTCTATAATAAGTGTTCACACACAACGCGAGAAGGACATTTTAACGCGATGACGTTAAGAAACAACTCGCCTTTACTACAGCTGTATGAACCCAAAGTGAACATGTTGCTGTGATTAAAGAGCAATAAACGGATCAAACTGATGCCGAAATAACGACAACATGATGCAGATTTGTTAAACATATGATTTCATGCTTTGTCATGTCTGTCAGCGAGACAGCAGGACAACAACTTCTAAAATGTTTGTTTTCTGAATGGAGTTCGGATCGATCAGGGCTATGCTATTAGCTAACTTGGTCACAGTAAAGTACAACGACAGCTGGAATAAAGTTACAGACACGTGTTTTCTGACCAGGTAGTTCAACCTCCTCGCTTTCTTTTCTCCCAGCAATGTCCGGTTTTTATATAAATTTGAAGTAGTGCCAAACGACGCTAACAACAACACTGTGTGCACGGAAGCTGCTGAGAAGCTCGAGTGAAGATAAATCAAGTTGTAATCCTATAAACTAAAGTAAAAAGCTTATTTAATGAAAGCCGTTTACTCCGAGCTCCGATGAGGGGGACAAAGACTTTTTAAGTGTGTTGGTGGAGCTGGGCTGGACAGCAGTCACTGAACACAGTCCTCTGCCCGATGAAGGTGGTGTGCAGAGGGTGCTGGGCGTAGTCCAGTATGGACAGCAGTTTGTCCAGGGTCCTTCTTTCCTTCTTCAGAGAGTCCAGCTCTGTGCCCACCACTGAGCCAGCTCTCCTCACCAGTCTGTCCGGTCGACCGGCGTCTCTCTTCTTGCTGCTTCCCAGCAAACTCCAGCATAAAAGAGGCAGATGCAGATGTTGAAGGACCCCAGCCTTCTCAGGAAGCATAGACGACTCTGCCCTTTCCTGTGGAGAGTGTCCATATTTGCTGTCCAGTCCAGCTTGTCATCCAGCTACAGCCCCAGATATTTGTAAGTCCTGACCACCTCCACATCGACCCCCTTGATGGACACAGACTGGAGATGTGGTTTCTTCCTTCTGAAGTCCACCACCATCTCCTTGGTCTTGGAGGTGTTCAGCTGCAGATGGTTGGTGCTGCACCACCTCACGAAGTCCTCTACCAGGCTCCTGTACTCCCCCTCCTGTCCATCCTTGATGACGTGTTTTTATAGGGCAGGGCAGCTCTAACCCACACCTCCAATCTCGTCTCATTGACTGGACGCCAGGTTGGCTGATTCCTGACTCCAATTAGCTTTTAGTCCCTAGCCGAGGGGTTCACATACGGTTTCCACCCTGCCCTGTGATTGTTTACACGCTGTGTTCAATAAAAACACGTAATGCTTTGTCTGGTTTTAGTTTAAGCAGACTGTGTTTGTCTGTTGTGACTTCAGATCACATTTTATGACCAATTTATGAAGAAATCCAGGTAGATGGATGCATGTCAGTGGAGGCTCCTCTGGTATTGGTTGAAATAGACGTAGTGGGCGGAGGCTCGTCCTCATGATCCCCCATGATGGTCTGAGCCTGACACCTGGTGGCCAGTTAGGAACATCTACACCTGCTGCTGAAGGACGCTGACGGTTGATATTTCCTGTGTAGCCTAGAAGTAGAGCTTGTGTGTGTGAACTACGTTGTTAAGGATCACGGCCAGCTGCATAACTTATATATTTAATTTATTTTAGCAAAAACCAAACACTACTTTGAACATGCCCTGGTGAACCGGTACTTGTGATAATTCATCGTTGAGAATGAAATATTGGAATTGGAAGTAAGCTTTGTTTGTCTAATCAGGCCAGCTTGGACTCAACCGGAGCGGGGTGGTGATCAGTCAGCTGCCTCGTGTTAAATACAGGTGCATCTCAGAAAGTTAGAATAACTTGCATCAGTCCACTCCTTGTGGAGCTCCCCTAAGTTCTTGAATCGGCTGCGGTTGTCCCTGTTGCTTGTGCACCTTTTCCTGTCACACTTTAACCTTCCGGTCACCTTAAACATGCTTTGATCCAGCAGCCAGCCCTTTCAGCCGGGACCCTCTGTGGCTCACCCTCGCTGTGGACGGGGTCAACGAGTGTCTTCTGGACAACTGTCAGGTTTCTAAGGTTCTCATATTTTGAGATACGGATTGGATTTTTGATTTCCATGAGCTTCAGGGCTCCAGACTAACTTTTCCACTGGTAGCACTATGAGGAATGAGGAGGGATGTGAGACGCATCTCTGTTAGCGAATAACATGCCAAAGACAGTGATGGTGCACTTCTACACCGACATCATTGAGTCCATCCTCAACTCCTCATTACCATCTGGTACGCTGCTGCCACTGCCAGGGACAAGAGCAGGCTGCAGGCCCCCCCCCCGTTAAAGAACGCAAATGTCTCTGCACATCTGAATTTTACTTTACAAACCTGGAATGTCGCACATATTTGTTGTTAATTGTTGCTGTTCTATATTTTTATATTGTCAGTTTATATATTTATGTACACAAAATTCTCGCCCATTGCAACACGTATCCACAACACAAACCGGAGTAATGCACATGTAAATATCAGCCACGTTGTTCTTTCTCTGCAAATAGTTGTATTATTTTTCTCTATTATTCTTGAGCGGGTACGTTTGTTATGGAGAGTCCGACCTCGGTGAGTGTTAAGTTCCTGTTAGAAACCTCCTGAACGATCAACACCAAAAGGAATCCTAAACTAAAAACAAACTGAGCAGCTAAACTGAGCTAACGTTAGCAGCAGCAGCTCAGCAGGAAACACACCCGCTGCTAGCTGGTTATGTCTTCAGGTCCTCCTTGACCAATCGGCAGTCTGCAGTGTTTTCACATCACCTGTTGGTATTACCTCAGCTCACCTGGAATCTCGCCGGAGGTGATACCAATTACCCAAATACTAAAATGGTGAGACCATTTTCTGCAATGGGAAACACTAAAAAGCTGAGTAGAGTCGAGGTGAGTCGAGCTGGTACCATACGCTGGAAAAGGAGCTTTTGTAAAGAAAAAACTGTGTAACAGCTGAGCTCTTTATTCACAAAAAAAGTGGGTTTCAAACAGAGTTTAGATCTTAAATAGATGACAAATAGTGTCCCTTACGTTTATCATCACATTAAACTTTCAGATCAGATCAAATGCTGCTGAATGCCAGCCGTACCTGTTTCATCTCCTTCATGTACCTGCAGGAGTTCATCAGAGCAGGTGATATGTGGCTGGTACATCAGAGGAAACAGCTGACTTTACATGAACTAAATAAATCACATTATTAAAGGTTATTAAATTAAATCAAATCTTCTTTATTTTTGAGTCACTATTATTGGTTCATGTATTAATGTTTTTGCTGTGGTGGCTTTGGTTACTATGGTAACTTCTTGCATTATCATTTCTCCCATAATGCCTCTGTGTTTCAGTAAGTCCTGCAGACGTCCAGCAGCTGTCAGGGAGCAAAGAAGAGGTTCCCCCTGAGCAGCAGGAGTGGAGCCCCAGTCTGGACCAGGAGGACCCAGAGCCCCCACACGTTAAAGAGAAGTGGAGCCTCAGTCTGGACCAGGAGGACCCAGAGCCCCCACACGTTAGAGAGAAGTGGAGCCCCGGTCTGGACCAGGAGGACCCACCAGAGCCCCCACACGTTAAAGAGAAGTGGAGCCTCAGTCTGGACCAGGAGGACCCACCAGAGCCCCCACACGTTAAAGAGAAGTGGAGCCTCAGTCTGGACCAGGAGGACCCAGAGCCTCCACACGTTAAAGAGGAACAGGAGGATCTCTGGACCAGTCAGGAGGAAGAGCAGCTTCCAGGGCTGGAGGAGGCTGATATCACCAAGTTCCTATTCACTCTTCTCCCTGTGAAGAGTGAAGTAGATGATGAAGAGGAACCTCAGTCCTCACAGCTTCATCAAAGCCAAACTGAACAGATGGAAACAGAAGCTGAAGGAGAGGACTGTGGAGGACCAGAACCAGCCAGGGACTCTGCTCCAGACAGACTTTTACAACCTGAGACTGAAGACAGGACTCTGAGAGTCCCTGTCAGTGATGTGAGATGTACTATGAAGAAACCATTGAGCTGCTCTGAGTGCGGGAAAGGTTTTCGCCATATGCCAAATCTGAAGATGCACATGAGAACCCACACGGGCGAGAAACCCTTTACTTGCTCAGTTTGTGGTAGAGGGTTTTCTCAGAAGGCAAACTTAAGTCGTCACATGACACGTCATACAGGAGAGAAACCGTTCAGCTGCTCGGTTTGTAAGAAACGTTTTAGATACAGAGGAGACGTTGGGAGACACATGAAGATTCACACAAGGGAGAAACTGTTACTCAGTGAGATCCACCAAGAGTCAGAACCAGATAAGACTGAAGACGGTTACGGTGGCAGGGAGAAGACCAGAGGACCTCGGTCAGGTTTAAACCCTAACAAAGTCCCAGTCCATGTGAGACCTAGTACTGACAAGAAACCAACCACAAGATTTAGTCAAAAGGGAGATCTGCTGACTCGCTCGAGGATTCATACAGGAGAGAAACCCTTTAGTCGCAGAATCTGTGAAAAAAGCTTCACTCAAAACCTACATCTGACAAAGCACATGGCGGTCTGCTCAGAGGAGTGCAGCATCTGGGATCATCAGCTCCGAACCCCCAGGTGCGTTGGTCCTCAGTCCTCACAGCTTCATCAAAACCAAACTGAACAGATAGATGCTGATGGAGAGGACTGTGGAGGACCAGAACTAGCCAGGGACTCGGATCCGGATAGACTTTTACAACCTGAGACTGCTGATTCTGGAGTTGAAGTCAGTGATGGTTGGAAGGAGCCCAGAGGACTTCAGTCAGGTTTAAACTCTCTGAGAAGTAATGGAGTAAGTGATAGTACTGCTGAGAAACCACGTAGCTGCTCTGTTTGCGGTAAAGGTTTTAGCCGCAAGTACTCTCTGAAAATCCACATGAGGATCCACACGGGAGAGAAACCGTTCAGCTGCTCAATTTGTGGTAAACATTTTAATCAGCGCTTCCACTTTGTTGAACACGTGAGGCGTCACACAGGAGAGGACACGTTTGACTGCTCGCTGTGTGGTAAAAAGTTTGGTTACAATTTCCGACTGAAAAATCACATGAGGACTCACACGGGAGAGAAACCGTTCGGATGCTCGCTCTGTGGAAAAAGATTCGCCCAAAAAGGAAGTCTGAGACAACACATGTTGCTTCACACGTGATAGGAAGTCGCCAGGAGAATCACTGGACTCTGGTCAGCGTGTCGATGAAATTCTGAAACTGCTGAGAAACGTTCCACTTTACATTTCTTACAACAGAATTCAAATGGTAGAACAACGTGGACCATGTGGAAATAAGAACACCTGGGGTTCCTCAGGACTCTTTTTGTCTGTTCTCACTTCGGCCGTCAGCGTGGACGGCAGAGATGTGACGGGAAATCAGCTGGTGGTACAACAAAAGTCTTAAACCCCACCAAGTGTTTGTACAAAGCCCTCAGAAGGTAATAAAAGCTGTTAAATGTGGTGAATAAACGCTGCTGTAATGTTCTCAAATGTTTCTGTGGCTGTGTTTGGAATCGCTGAGAGCCAACTGCACATACTCTCACCACCCAACATCAATATCAACTTTATTTATATATCACATCTGAAACGACCACGATACTTTCCAAGGTAAAAGTACAACAATAATAAGAGTACACAGTCTATCAAAGTCTATGACATATAATGGTATTAAAATCTCCTGGGAAAATAAGTTTGTTCACTTGAAAGAAAAGCCAAAGAGATGTTTTGTCTCTCTGCAGGCTGCGAGGCGGGCGGATCGCTAGCTGTAGTTTTTATTTAAATTTTTTTATAACAAGCAGAAACCTCCAGGTCTGAAACTGAAATCAGTGCTGAAGCTTAAACCTGCGTCCTCTCTAGCAGCCAGCAGGGGGCGACTCCACCGGCTGCAGAAAGAAGTCTGTGAGAAAATTTTTCTACTTGTCAGCTTATTTATTCCCTCAGTAAACACTTTCCTGATGAGTTTATGGTCTCAGTCGCTAGTTTCAAGTCTTCTTCAACACAGCATGATGTTCATTTAGTAAATTATGGTCCCATTTAGAGGAACAGAGAACAGAAAGCAGGGGAGGCTTTAGGGCGGGGCTACAAGCTGATTGACAAGTCGCTACCATGGCGACCCGTAAATCAGGATAGAGGCGACTCGTATCCGCTGCTCTGTGTACATTTAACCAGCGCCGCTGAAAAAGCTCATCAGGAGTCGGCTGTTCATTTTTCCAGGAAGTACATTTTGTTTTAAGCCTGTTTGTCGCTAGCTAAAATTAGCATCACAGTTAATGTGAATTACAGATGCACCTTGCTAACCAAGCTAGCTAGCTTATTTACACTCTGCCCCCACAGTGTCTGCTTACAAAACTGCTACTGTTAGCTACGGCGGCTACTGTTAGCTACGGCGGCTACTGTTAGCTACGGCGGCTACAATGGCTACTGTTAGGTATGGCGGCTACTGTTAGCTACGGCGGCTACTGTTGACTACGGCGGCTACAATGGCTACTGTTAGTTACAATGGCTACTGTTGACTACGGCAGCTACAATGGCTACTGTTAGCTATGGCGGCTACTGTTAACTATGGCAGCTACAATGGCTACTGTTAGCTATGGCAGGTACTGTTAGCTACGGCGGCTACTGTTAGCTACGGCGGCTACTGTTAACTATGGCAGCTACAATGGCTACTGTTAGCTACGGCAGCTACTGTTAGCTTCGGCGGCTACTGTTAACTACGGTGGCTAATGTTAACTACGGTGGCTACTGTTAACTATGGCAGCTACAATGGCTACTGTTAGCTATGGCAGGTACTGTTAGCTACGGCGGCTACTGTTAGCTACGGCGGCTACTGTTAACTATGGCAGCTACAATGGCTACTGTTAGCTACGGCAGCTACTGTTAGCTTCGGCGGCTACTGTTAACTACGGTGGCTAATGTTAACTACGGTGGCTACTGTTAACTATGGCAGCTACAATGGCTACTGTTAGCTATGGCAGGTACTGTTAGCTACGGCGGCTACTGTTAGCTACGGCGGCTACTGTTAACTATGGCAGCTACAATGGCTACTGTTAGCTACGGCAGCTACTGTTAGCTTCGGCGGCTACTGTTAACTACGGTGGCTAATGTTAACTACGGTGGCTACTGTTAACTATGGCAGCTACAATGGCTACTGTTAGCTATGGCAGGTACTGTTAGCTACGGCGGCTACTGTTAGCTACGGCGGCTACTGTTAACTATGGCAGCTACAATGGCTACTGTTAGCTACGGCAGCTACTGTTAGCTTCGGCGGCTACTGTTAACTACGGTGGCTAATGTTAACTACGGTGGCTACTGTTAACTATGGCAGCTACAATGGCTACTGTTAGCTATGGCAGGTACTGTTAGCTACGGCGGCTACTGTTAGCTACGGCGGCTACTGTTAACTATGGCAGCTACAATGGCTACTGTTAGCTACGGCAGCTACTGTTAGCTTCGGCGGCTACTGTTAACTATGGCAGCTACAATGGCTACTGTTAGCTATGGCGGCTACTGTTAGCTACGGTGGCTAATGTTAACTACGGTGGCTACTGTTAACTATGGCAGCTACAATGGCTACTATTAGCTATGGCAGGTACTGTTAGCTATGGCAGCTACTGTTAGCTTCGGCAGCTACGACGCCCCCTTTGGAGGTCTTCTGGCAGGTAAAGCTGGGAGCAGACCCCGGGAAGCCCGAGACCCCGCTGGAGGGGTTAATAGCAGACCTGGCCGGGATCTGGGAGGAGCTGGAAAATGCTGCAGAGGAGAGGGACCCTGGAGAACCCTGCTCAGCCTGCTGCCACCCGACCTGAAGAGCCGGAAGATGATGGATTATTGATTACTGATTTTCAGTTAATACATTAATCTGAAACATGTTGGACGGGTTAGGGTCAGGTAACCCTCTCTTCTGTGAAGAACTTTAAACTCCTGTAAACAATGTTGTGCTCTAATCAACTATTTGATCATAAACCCATTGTAGAGTTTTAAATGGTGATGAAACAGCAAACATCAACAAATGTATTTAATGTTTTTCCAGCAGCCCTGAATCAAAGAATAGAAGATAGAAAAAGTGATTTCCAGATCATTTTACTGTTTTTACTTTTAATGGACACATATGTTTTCTACTTTCTGTGAATATAATCCAATGAATCTTATTTCCATCCTGTACAGACGCCTTATTTTGAAAACCGGGCGTTGTCATGTGTGCATCCTCCTCGCGCTGAATCCATCCAGTCCGACCCGGTTTGATAAATAACGTTGTAACATGAAGACTTCACAGCCTCTCTTCATACTAAAGAGACAAACTGACAGGATAAAGTCTCTAACCTGCCTGTCAGCTCGCTCTGGGCCGCTTCACTTACCGTAAAGGCTGGAATACGCGCGCACTCCAAATGTAGTCGCAGCTAGCTTAATCTCCTTCTCACAGATGAGTGACAGAAACAGACAGCTACCGTAGTTACCTTTAAGTGACTAAGCATTGGCCTCGAGCCAGATGCCAAAATGTGTGAGCGTGCGAGCTCGCAGGAGCACCCATAGGCCCGAGGTCTCTAACGTTATTATGGAATGTGTGAAAATATTTTCGGTTCATTTTGAAACTATGGCGGAGCAAATTAATGTCTCGTTAATTAATGGGAAACACTGCATCACTTCCTGTAACCGAAGAGAGTCAATAGGTGTGTTTGACTTCATGCTGCGCTGCGCTACCGGCCTGTGGCTCTAACCCTCATTCTGATGAAGTGCTTTGAGAAACTGGTTCTTCAGCACATAAAGAACAACATCCCAGCCAGCCTGGAACCTCGCTCAGCACTCTGGGTTTAAACACAACACTCTGCAGCTGGATACTGGACTACCTCACAAACAGACCCCAGTCAGTTCGGATTGGCGGACTCACCTCCTCCACTCTAGTGCTCAACACCGGAGCCCCCTCCTGTTCACGCTGTACACCACGACTGCATCCCCCGACATGGAGAACTCTGCTGTCAAGTTTGCAGACGACACCACCATCATCGGCCGGATTTCAAACAACGATGACCCCACCCAGCCACAGCCTGTTCACCCTGCTGCCTTCTGGGAAAAGAAGTTTCTGCTGCCGCACCACCAGACTGCAGAGCAGCTTTCCCCCCGAAGCTATCGGACTCTTAAACTCCTCCTCAGCACTGCTCCAGTGATCACTGTTTATTTCCGTTTTATGATTGTTTTTGTATTACTGTTTATTGTCTGCTATTTAGCAGAAGGGAGTTACAAACTTCATTTCACTTTACAACCTGTTATATTGTGACAAATGTCATTTTACTCACTGATCCATCATTCTGCAAAAACATTTTTTAAAAACTTCCTTTTATTTATGTGAAATATTTAATATACGCAGGAGTAAATAATCTAATTTCCAATAAATATGAAACACAGGAAATAAATTCCTCTGATTGATGAAAGTAGATTCACTCTGACACGTGCTCTGATAACTTCCGGCCCCATCGGGCTGTTTCCGGTTAGCATGCTAAGCTACCTCCAGTAGCTCCGGAGGCTCCCGGGAGATGAGTCCGAGGTGAAGCCGGAGAGCAGCAGCTTTATCCGGACACACGGAGGCTCTGGCGGCTCCTCGCTGTTGGTGCCAGAGACTCTTTCTCTGCACAACAACGTGACTCGTTCACAAGCTAAACATGCTAAAGACGCCATCTTGCTAAAAACAGTTCTTTGGTAACCGCAACAACGGTTACAGCTTCCGGTGCAACTTTCCAAGGCATCACAATAAAACGTGTAAAAGTCACGCGTTTAAAACGTCTTATTGTAGTTTATTTCTTTTTTCTTTAGTCTGCAGTTACAAATGATCAGAAAACAGTTCGGGTGTGATCAACGTTACGGGTCAGACATCACTGTGAGATTTAGTTTGAAGCCCGTCCCCGGAAGTGACCGTTGATGTTTCGGTCGGTTTGACGCTGGGTTCGGTTGGCGGACTGAACCGTTAGCTGGACCCAAATAACGGCGGAGGAACGGTCACAGCTGAGTTCCGTAACCAGAGCAGAGATGGACCGACACCGTAAGCTCAGCTTTTTAAAACCGGAAATGAAGCTGAGAATAAGAACAGGTTTGTTTACTGCTTTAGTGCTCAGCCAGTGATGCTAAGCTAACGCTAGCACATTCCCGTCAGATGGAGCTTTAACTTCACTCCGAATGTCATTTACTGTGCTTGAGTTTCAGTCGGTCCTGCAGCCCGGAGCTAACGTTAGCTTAGCACGTTAGCAGCTGCACGGTGAGCTTTACCTGTGTTATCGCGGAACTAGCTGACCTTTAACCCCGGCTTATCACCATGGTAACCTGCTCAAAAACAAACAATAATGCTCTGAAGCGACTCATTGATTAGCTGATTAATAAGCAACTATTCTGATGATCAAATCATCGAAAGTCCCACATATTTTATAATAGTTTCTCTTCTCATGTTCGGTACCAACTGATGTTCAATCACTCACTGTCTAAAATAAAAAGAGGCCTATACAGTTGTTCATACACGCGTTTACACCCGGGAACCTGATCTACAATAACGATAATATATAATATTATGGTTTCATCTTCACATAAAAAGTGCAGTTTACTGCTGCCTACGTGCAAACAGACAAATAAGTAAAAAGAAATAAAGTAATTATAGAATAAAATCAAACAGAGTAGAATCAAACAAACACTTATAGTAGCAATGCAAGAAGAAAGAAAGGAACAGGAGGTGAACCCGGGGGTTCTGGGAGACCCTTTATTTGGGTCTCTGTTAATAATATTACAGAGAGTACGGTCTAGACCTGCCCCACATGAAAAGTGCAGTGAGATCACTTATGTTTTAAACTGGCACTATATAAATAAACTTGATTTGAATTTTGGTGAAGGAGGTTCTACGGGTCATTAGGTTCACGCCATTTCAGTCATAGTTGATGTTTGTGTGATCACTGTTCTTGTGGTCACTGAGGAGTTTCCACAGGTTCTTTAGGTGGTTCTAGTGTTCCTTGAGTTGGTGCTTGTAATCTTTAAGGGGTAAATAGTTGCACTTATTGACTATTTTGTATTATGACGGTGTGTAAAAATGTGCCAAAAACAATTATAATGTACTGAAACACACACTGAAGCCATTACAACAAGTTCTATATTGAAAACTACAAAGAAGATTTTGTTTGCATAAATGTTAAAATAACAGCCAATGCCTTTTGTAAACATATGAAAACATCTGCGTGTGCATGATCATTATCAAGATTTTATATTTTATATTATATAGGTAATGCAACGACCCCATGCATAATTGCATGAAAACAAAGAAGTCTTTAGCAGACAGTGATAGTAACTGCAGCGTTTCTCCTGTTCGGACACTTTCACAAAGTTGATAGCTGCTGGATTTAAAATTAAGAAGATGCTGGTTGGTTGACTAAACTGCGTAACGTGTTCTCATGTGCAGTGGACGAGTAGAGTCTCCATAAACGATGCACACAGCAGCAGAAAGAGCACTGTTTCAACACTGAGAGCTTGAGTTTACACGCTGTTAGCATGAGAGACAAAGCAAAGCTAAAAGTTAACTCACCCTGCGTTCACTATAAGTCCATTTTCTTCAACCAAGTTTCCCCTCACAAAAACTAAGACATGTGTCGTTTACCATGGTTTATCATTAAACCATTTCATCCCTAGTTCTTATGGTCACTAAGGTTGTTCAAGGGGTTCTGTAGGTAGTTTTGGTGTTCCTTTATGTGGTTCTTATGGGTATTGAAGCCCGTAAGAAGATGCTCTTATTGAAGTTCTAGTAGTGCTCTAGTAGGATTAGGAGGATTAATCATTTTAGCTCTAATTCGGATTTGATGATATTCTTTATATACATCCAGTAGTTTAAACCCAAAACACTTTCACTGGGCTATTTAGGTGGTGATTGGGCTCACTGAGGGGGTTCTAGGAATCTGGTGGTTCTGTTTTTCCTTTAGGAGGGGTTATCAGCACAGAGAAAATAGATTTAATTTCATTTGTTTACTGTTCTCTGTAGATGTCCAACAGCTGTTTGGAAGCAAACAAGAGGTTCCCCCTGAGGAGCAGGAGGGGAGCCCCAGTCTGGACCAGGAGGACCCAGAGCCCCCACACGTTAAAGAGAAGTGGAGCCCCAGTCTGGACCAGGAGGACCCAGAGCCCCCACACATTAAAGAGAAGTGGAGCCCCAGTCTGGACCAGAAGAACCCAGAGCCTCCACACGTTAAAGAGGAACAGGAGGAACTCTGGACCAGTCAGGAGGGAGAGCAGCTTCCAGGGCTGGAGGAGGCTGATATCACCAAGATGCCATTCACTCCTGTCCCTGTGAAGAGTGAAGAAGATGAAGGTTCAGGTAGGAACAACATGGACATGTTTATTTAGCATGTTTTAAAGGGAAGTGGGTGGAACAGTCTTCAAAAGAAAAAGTTTTAAAAGTCATTAAAGGACGACCTTTAGGAGGTCCTAGTAAAACGTTAGGTAGTACTTGTAGTCATTCAGGTGGTGCTAGGGATCCTTTAGTGGAGTTTGTGGTCATTTAGGTGGTTCTACTTTTTTTGATGAAAGTTCTAGTGGTCATTGGAGAGATTCTATCAATCATTCTGTTGGTTCCAGTGGTCTTTCAGGTAGTTCTTTTAAAGGTCCTGACAGCTGAACACACTAAACTGCCCAACGAACTGTCCGTCGGACAGCAAGCCTGATGTAAGACAGAAGTACACACATCACAGAGTACGGTCTAGACCTGCTCTTTTATGAAAAGCGCTGTGAGATAACTGTTGTTGTGATTTGGTGCTATATAAATAAAATTGAATTGAATTGAATTGAATTAAAGTAATCTAGCTTACATGACTGTCAGATACAGTGATGTTCCAGTAATGTTCGCTAAGCTAATTGTTCAGAGCAGTGGCAGCAACCTGGATGTAATGTAAGCCAACGTCAACAGGATGAAACGTCTGTGTCATTTACACAGGGGACGCTGGGGACATGTCCCCGTCATTTTTCAAGAGTGTTTGTTAAAATGCTTTGAAAAATAGCTTGCAACATGAAATGTTAAATAAGAAATTAGAGTGCTTTGAGAAAGGTTTATTTGCTCTTATTTATTTTTCAGTAAGAATAAACAAGCTGCTGATTATAAAATGACCCAAAAACGTGCAGCAGCAGTAACTTTAACAATCGGCCAAGTTTCCTTTTCTCTCCCCGTGAACATGACAACAGAGGAGCGAAGACTAAATCATGACTCAGCAGGGACGATGTTCCAGGAGAAAAGTTGATTTGCAGGAGAAACAGATCTGAGAGCTGCACAGACTGAGATTCTGTAACACTTATAGATATTAAATTGTCACCTGCCACCTGACTTTAGTGTTTCCCTTTGCATAAATAAAAACATTTACACCATAAATTGATATAGGAAAGGCAGAACAGGAAACGTCTCCAATGCAGGAAATTAAGTGTTTAATGCTCAAAACTTTCCGGGGGCGGAGCCCCAGACCCTGCAGATTATAAATTTCAGTTTGATGATTTCTACTGTTAAATTATCGTCACATCTCGTTCTCGTGACAGCAGTATGGTGCATCGCCACGTCTCGTGAGCTCAGTGTATGGTCACAGCTCTGATCTGAGTCCTTATTACTACTTTCAACACAAAATGATGCCCCTGCGTGCCGGTATCTTTCTCTTGTTGCAGTAGACGAATGCACGTTATCAACATGTAAGCTTAAAACAGACCCCTCTTCCACCGTCTCTCTGCGTTTCTCTGCTTGCGTGTCCTTCTCACCTTTTTAACCCCTTTACCTTTGCATGCCTGCTGTTCACAGAATCCACTTGTGACTCCTTGAATACATAATGCATATAAATCCCTACATGCTACATATTATGATTATTATTATATATTGTTTGCATTTGCCGTTGAGGTATTTTTACTTTATAGGTTGTATATAGTGTATAGGATTGTATAGTTTTTATTGCAATTTTTCTATTTTCTATATTTCTGTTCCTAACTGTTGCGGTACTTTGTTTTTCTTTTTATTATTGTTATTGTATGAACCAAACACCAGGCCAAACTTGGTAATAAAACATATTCTGATGTGAAATGTTATAAATAACAACAATAATACATTAAATAGTACAGTAATAATAAGTAAGTACTAGTTTAAATGACACATACCGTGGTAGCTTCTTGTGAGGGGTTCCAATGGCGATCACAACAGCAAACTAGTGTAATATTATAACATTAAATAAAAAGTTCAATTTTAATCTAATAGTATACTGGTAGTATGTTTGTGTATATGTTATATCATTTTACTGTATGCATTGTCATTTTATGTAAAATAAACTATATAGCCCACTGCTAGTTGGGCTATATAGAAACAGCAGTTTCATGTTTTCATTCATTAAATGGCCTACGTTGGTCTCTTAATTTGTTAATGCTACTATCTCAGCACTAATCAGAACCATTCATGCAGGAGGTGTTCAGCATTTGAAAGTTTACTGTAGCAAATCAAACCTTTTTTGTCCCGCCCCATCCAGGCAGTGATAGTTCGTTAGTGGACGAAAACTGTCATTGACAAGCTCATCGATTTTATGAAAAGTTGGAACATGTTTCAACAAAAGGCACCTGATAGGGCTAAATAGCCAGCTAGCTAAACCCACAACCTCCTTATCTTCTCCCTGCTGTCCTCTGTCTCGCCGCTCCAGCTGCTCACATCTCTGTCTTTGTATTTGTAACGAGCTCCTCAAGCGGCCACCGAGCGACCCGCCAACCGGGATCTCTCCCGGCTGACACCAGCTTTGTGTCGCGTCCTGCTCACTAGTCAGGCGGTGTGTTTTCAACAATTAGTGCCGCCGCATGCGCTGATGGTGGTGCTGATGGTCAGTGAGGAGGTCATAGGGGTCCTGTAGGTGGTTCTTGTGGTCCTGAAGAAAGTCCTTGTGCTGTTTTGGTGGTTCTAGTTTTCTTCTAAAACGTTTTAGTGGATCTTTTTGTTTTATTTGTTTCATTTTTTAACCTATTTTGTTTTCTGCACAAATGCAAAAAGACTAAACATGATAAACCAATTGAACTCAACCCTGTGTGTGTTTTCTGTTCTTTGCAGACGTCCAGCAGCTGTCGGGGAGCAAAGAAGAGGTTCCCCCTGAGCAGCAGGAGTGGAGTCTGGACCAGGAGGACCCAGAGCCCCCACACGTTAGAGAGAAGTGGAGCCCTGGTCTGGACCAGGAGGACCCAGATCCACCACACATTAAAGAGGAGCAGGAGGACCTCTGGACCAGTCAGTCAGAATCAGACTGGAACCTAAATCCAGATAAACATTTACAACCACACACCGAAGACCAGACTTTAGACTTGTTTAAGACTGAAGCCAGCGATGAAGACTGGACAGAGACCAGAGAACCTCAGTCAGTTTTAAACTCCCTTAAAATTATTGAAGTCCCTGATATGAAATGTAAAACGAGCAAGAAAACCTACAGCTGCTCCGAGTGTGGGAAAATATTTGGCCGCAGCCCACATCTGAAGATCCATATGAGAACTCACACCGGAGAGAAACCGTTCAGCTGCCCTTTCTGCGGTAAAAGCTTTACACAGAAAGTAAATCTGACGTACCACATGTCCGTCCATACCGGGGAGAAACGCTTCAGTTGCCGTTTCTGTGATGAACGATTCACCTGGTATACTCAGCTCAAAAGCCATCAGTGTGTTTGTGAGTCCTCGCAGCTCCATCACAACCAATCAGAGGAGGACACGGAGACCGGCGAGAAGTCATTCAGCTGTTCTGAGTGTGGGAAAATATTCAGCCGCAAGGACAATCTGAACATACACATGAGAATTCACACCGGAGAGAGACCGTTCAGCTGCACAGTTTGCGGTAAAAGTTTTAAACACGGAGGACATCTGACCCAACACATGTCCGTCCACTCAAAGGAGAACCGTTTCAGCTGCAACGTTTGTGGAAAAAGATTTACTTGGCTTTACCAGCTGAAGAGACACAAGTGTGGTGGTGAGTCCTCTCAGCTTCCTGAACTCTGGTCCAGTCAGGAGGGAGAGCAGCTTCCAGGGCTGGAGGAGGCTGATACATCCAAGTTCCCATTCACTCCTGTCCCTGTGAAGAGTGAAGATGATGGAGAGAAACCTCAGTCCTCACAGCTTCATCAGAGCCAAACTGAACAGATGGAAGCTGATGGAGAGGACTGTGGAGGACCAGAACCAGCCAGGGACTCAGCTCCACATAGACTTTTACAACCTGAGACTGAAGATGACTGGACGGAGACCAGAGCACCTCAGTCAGGTTTGAACTCTATGAAGGTCCCTGAAGTTGGTACAGGAAGTAACGCTGGCAAGAAATCATTCAGCTGCTCTGAGTGTGGGAAAATATTTGGACGAAAGGAACATCTACAGACCCACGTGAGGATTCACACCGGAGAGAGACCGTTTAGCTGCTCTGACTGCGGTAAAACATTCGGCTGCAAGAGGTCGCTGCTGGGTCACATGACCAGTCACACGGGAGAGAAACCATTCAGCTGCTCTCAGTGCGGGAAAAGGTTTGGCCGAATGGTGAATCTGAAGACGCACGAGAGACTTCACACGGGAGAGCGACCGTTCAGCTGTCCGTTCTGTGGCAAAGGTTTTACACAAAAGGTTCACATGACGCAGCACATGGCCGTCCACACGGGAGAGAAGCAGTTCAGCTGCAGCATCTGCGACAAGAAGTTCACCTGGCTGTCAGGGTTCAGACGACACAAGTGCGGCAGCGAGCAGTCGGAGCTCGACGAAAGTCAGACCGAGGAGAACTCGGAGACGGAACCGGGTGAGAAACCCTTTCGCTGCCGTCAGTGTGGGAACAGATTTAATCACAAGCACAATCTGAAGGCCCACATAAGGATTCACACGGGAGAGAAGCCGTTCAGCTGCTCTGTCTGCGGGAAAGGCTTCACTGCGAGCGGAGCTCTGAAGAAGCACCTGAGGACTCATTCAGGAGAGAGACCGTTCAGCTGCTCCGTCTGCGGCGTACGATTCACGCAAGGAGGGAACCTGAAGCGGCACATGGCCCAGCACACGGGAGAGACGCGAGAGAAACCCTTTCACTGCTCCGTCTGTGGGAAAAGCTTTACGCAAGTCTCCAACATGAAGCGACACATGACCCAGCACAGCGAGACTGAAACAGCTCAGCCGCAGGAAGCAGGAAGCGAAGCTGCGATGGTTCAGATCTGACCGAGGATCAGCAGGACGAAGCCCAGAGTCTGCTGCCGGCCTCAGACTTCATACGGTCACTGACGGCAAACCGTCCGACTAGAGACGACAGCCGTTGTTATTACCAGTTACAGTGGTAACACAAATATGCACACAGTGTAAATGCAGTTTATATACATACTGTACAGTATATCTGCGTACTGATTACATACAGTACAGGAGCGTCCTTCCTTTATCAGAACAAACATGGTCGTGTCTGTTTGTTCGGAGGCTGCAGATGAAACTGATTTTATTTCATGTAAAGTAGCTCACCATTCATTTCATTACTGATCATGTGATCCGGACTGATCGGGACCTGTTAGTTATCCCTGAGACGAGGGGAACCAGGTTTTCTGTTCCAGAGTGGTGACTTGGACTCGTGGTCCAACCAGGTCAGGTTCTGTTTGTCTCCTCTCACAGAGCCGGACTCACTGTTTCAGGTCCTTGTTGGTCCGCATCAGTCAGAGTCCTGCAGGATCTCAGTGTGTCTCTCAGGACCGTCTGAAGCTCAACAGCCAACTCTTTCAGTGCGTCCGTCCCAGAGAACAACTTTTACCGTCCTGAAGTTACTGTGTTCGCATCATCCCGAGCTGTTAGCAGGGACGCAGCGATTACAGGCTTCGCTGGTCCGATCGTAGTCTGAGGAATAATCACGTTTCACGACTATAATCCATTAATTTAACAACACCAGTAATGACTCAGGTTGATTTTTAATGACATTAACAATTAGATTTCTATAAAATGTAAGTATTCTTAACATGAGAGGAATATTAACGTCATTGATCCCCGAGGGGAAACTGTTACTGTCATCAACTCTCATCCATACGTGTAGGTTTCAGTGTGAATGATGAGAACGTCTCTCCTGAGTGTGATTAATATCTGGAACGCCGGGAGTTGGAAGCCTACAGTCCTGGAAGTCTGTCAGCTCCTGATCTGTTTTACACCTGCAACATTTTCTCGGCGTAGACAGGATGGAGCGCTAAATGTTCTGCAGAGGACGACGTTCTTCCAGAAATACCCTTTCAGAAAAGAAGCTATTATTCGCGGCGTGGAAGCCGGGTCCAGCGAGCGCGCGAGCTCGGCGCGCGGCGCGTGTTGCTCGACGCAGCGACAAACCGCCGTGGCGCCGGCCGCTGAGAATAACGGGCCTCGTCGCGCTGCGGTGGCTCTGAACGGTTCCAGCTGCTGCGTTTGTTTACGCCGCACTGACAGCTCGCCTCTCAGCGCTACGGCTTCGACCGTAAGCGACACGTTTATATTTAATTCCCCACCGACCTGCCGCGTCGTTTAACTCTGTGATCATGTGTGACCTTTACTTGGGCGCCGCGTGCAAAGCTGGGCGGTGATCCTGCAGCATCAAGTTCCTTTAGCAGGAACCTTTTAACGCAGGTGATCCGTCAGCTCTTAAATAACGCCGGGGGGTCGGTGTTGGTGCACCTGAGACTCTGCCGTCTCTCTGCTGGAAATAAAGCTTCAGTCTGGTCCCTCTGCCAGAGTTTAGCCGGGGAACAGCAGCCTCAGTGTCTCCGAGCAGCTGCTGCACCGCTCCTCTAACTCTGTTTTCAGTTTGGAGCTTCAGGATGATTCAGGATCAGGTTTGTTTGTGTGCAGGAAGCGGACCGGAAGGGGTCTGAGGACCGGAGGGGGTCTGAGGAGGAGGTCTTCGCTCAGGATTATCTCCTCAGAGTAAGACCTCTGACATCACAACATGTTTCATTGTGACTTCCTGTTGTTACTGTTGTTTCTTCAACACGCCAGATGTTTGTCTGCACTTCCTGTTTCCTGTGCAGGTGTGTGATGCAGTGCAGGGGTCACAGGGCCTCTCAGAGCAGCTGCTGCAGGTGCTGGATCAGTTCTCGGCAGCGGGGCCCCTGGGGTCCCCGAAGGCTCTGTATGACGGCCTGAGCTGTGTGCTGCAGCCGTGGCCTCAGCTGCTCAGAGACTTCGCCGCCTTCCTGAACCAAGGACAGGCCCGCCGCTGCGGACTGGTGGGTAACGTTACTCTGACATCACGGCATGATGTCACTCAGGTGCAGACCGAACTAACTCTTCTTCTGTGGTTTCTTCTGTCAGCTGCCGGAGCAGCAGCTGTTTGAACGCAGTCGGCGGTTTCTGAGGCGACTGGGGCAGAGCCTGGGAGAAGGCTCCGCCCCTTACCAGCAGGTGGTGTCGGTGCTGCAAGGAAGCGCCGCCCCCCCACCCGATGAAATGGACAAGGTAGAGGATGACCTTTGACCCCCCAACCAATCACCAGTTCTCATTATTGCTTGTCTTCTTCTCTCTGAGTGTTTCTGGAGGTCTTGCTTTTGTTTCTGGTCAGCGAGCTCTTCTTCTTCTACTGTCTTTATTACCACTGATGGAACCACTTCCTGTCACAGCGCTCACAAACCTCGCTGTGTTTCTCCTTCAGGTCTCCTCGCTCCTCAAACGCCACCCGGGCCTGCAGGAGGAATTCTGTGAGTTTTTCCAGCAGCTTCACGGCCAGTCGTCACCCGTAGCAACCAGCTCCGAGACCGCGGAGAGGGACTGCGTATCCCAGAATCCTCCTGATGGGAACGGGAAGAGAGTCGACCGCCAGGCATCTGAAGAGTGCGAGACAGGAAGTGACCGAGAGGAAGGGGCGGAGTCAGAGCGACCGGTCTGCGCCAAAAACATCTCGATGACGTCAACCGGAGAGAAAGTCGTCGTCTGGACCCGGTCAGAACACAAACACGCCGCTGATACCAGATCAGCTGCTGACAGGATGTGATGAAACTTCCTGTTGTGTCTTTAGAGAATTAAAATTGGTTTTGATGATGTCACAGTGTCTGTCTGAATAAAGTTTGAACGCACTGATGCTAGCTAGCATGACTAGCAGCTGAACCGCTCTGACCTCTTCCTGTTTCAGGGAGGCGGACCGCGCCATCCTGACCGCCTGTCAGCAGAGAGGAGCCAATCGGAAAACGTTCAGACGTGTCTCCGCCCAGCTGGGCAACAAGACCGCCCAGCAGGTGAGGAGGGGGGCGGGGCTTCAGACGCTCAGTCAGGTTCACTCCAGGGTTCCAGGTCTTAAATAAGTTTCCTTCGTCCATGAAACGCCACCTAAATGCTCCCGCAGCGCTTTACAATGACCCCCCTCTTTCTTTTTCAGGACGTTCCACATTGTTGTGCTTGCTCTGCTCGATGTTTGTCCGACGGCTCTGCTCGATGTTTGTCCGACGGCTCTGCTCGATGTTTGTCCGACGGCTCTGCTCGACGGCTCTGCGCTCGATGTTTGTCCGACGGCTCTGCTCGACGGCTCTGCTCGACGGCTCTGCTCGACGGCTCTGCTCGATGTTTGTCCGACGGCTCTGCTCGATGTTTGTCCGACGGCTCTGCTCGATGTTTGTCCGACGGCTCTGCTCGATGTTTGTCCGACGGCTCTGCTCGATGTTTGTCCGACGGCTCTGCGCTCGATGTTTGTCCGACGGCTCTGCTCGATGTTTGTCCGACGGCTCTGCTCGATGTTTGTCCGACGGCTCTGCGCTCGATGTTTGTCCGACGGCTCTGCTCGATGTTTGTCCGACGGCTCTGCTCGATGTTTGTCCGACGGCTCTGCGCTCGATGTTTGTCCGACGGCTCTGCTCGGTGTGTGTCCGACGG
>NC_060158.1:3944513-3947919 GCF_021292245.1 Micropterus dolomieu
CGGCTCTGCTCGATGTTTGTCCGACGGCTCTGCTCGACGGCTCTGCGCTCGATGTTTGTCCGACGGCTCTGCTCGATGTTTGTCCGACGGCTCTGCTCGATGTTTGTCCGACGGCTCTGCTCGATGTTTGTCCGACGGCTCTGCTCGATTGTCCTGCTTTTCTCCCACAGACAGCTCTCTGGTCTTCATGTTGGTTTGTCCTCTTTAACAGGAAATGCAGTCTTTATAGGTTTGAACCAAGGATGGAAACTGAGACTAGTCATGCAGAGATATTTAATGTTTGGACAGTCAGCCTAAAAGGCAACAGCTGGGCAACAAGAAACATCTGGAACATGTTCCAGATGTTTTCTCACTTGTAAAATGGGCGGGTTCAAACAAAAGGTGGTTTGTCCTGAGTTATTTAACTCATCTAGACGTGAATACCAGGAAATAAAAGCTGAGATTCTGAACTCTACTGATCTTTTGATCTTAGAACGCTTATCACATCACTCCAGTTCTGAGTTCTTTACATTGGCTTCCTGTATGTCAAAGAATTGATTTCAAAATCCTGCTGTTAGTTTATAAAGCACTAAATGGTTTAGGGCCAAAATACATTTCTTATCTTCTGCTTCGTTACGAACCATCTAGACCTCTCAGGTCGTCTGGGATCAGGTCTGCTTTCTGTCCCCAGAGTCAAAACTAAACAAGGAGAAGCAGCGTTCAGTTATTATGCTCCGTATATCTGGAACAAACTCCCAGATAACTGCAGGTCTGCTGAAACTGTCAGTTCTTTTAAATTAAGACTGAAGACTTTTCTTTTTACGGCTGCCTTTAATTAAATTAAAGCCGTAGATTAGTAAGTTTCACTGTAACTTTTACTGTCCTGTTTTTTTATAATGAGTTTTACTTTTCCAGTTTCCCTGTGGTGCTTTCACGTTTTATGTAAAGCACTTTGAATTGCCTTGTTGCTGAAATGTACAGATAAACGTGCCTTACAGTGTTTTCCTGCCAGCTGTAGTCGTCTGCTTCGTGCGTTTGTTAGCAAACTTTCTTTGAGGGGAAACCAAACATATATTAGTTTTAGTGTGTTTGAACTCGAGTTACCGACACGTGTTTCCGTTACTCTGTTTTTCTAGCCCAGTTCAATAATCAGTGAAGCTACTAGACTAAATAATGTTGACCGTTAAACCTAAAGACGGATCCTCTGTTTCCTCCAGGTGAGTCTCCGTTTCCACGACCTGATGAATCTTTTCCACTCCGCCTTCCAAAAGTCCTCGGAGAGCCGGCCAATCGGCCCGCAGGAAGCAGCCCTGGGCTAGTTCCTCTGACCTTCTGCCGGTGTTGGGACGGCAGCTGATCAGGATCCAGTTCTCCGGAACTCCGCTGTTCACTAAAGCTGGTCTCCCTTCGCTCTGGGTTCTCCAGAGATCCAGAAGAACATCCGGATCTGTAGAATCCATCAGGACTCTAGAGCTCTCGATGTGATCTAGAACGATGGTCGGCCTTCGTATTTAATGATTATTTATTTTTGATTGAGCTGATGTCACAGAGACCCCGCCTGCTGTGGCAGGGGGCGTGGCCTCTGTGATGTCACAGCGAGGTCAGAAAAAAGAAGGAAACGCTAAAAGAAACGAAGTGACGAGAAGCTGAACTCTTCTTCTGCTGCTTTGAACTTCCTGCCTTTAGTTTTCTCACACCTGATGGAACACCAGATCGGGTTCTGCACGGCCCCCCTGCTGAGAACCAGAGACGCTGCTGGTCCTATGGAGCGCCACGTGAACTCTGCGTTTCCCTTCACATTTTCAAACATCAAACTTTTGTACTGAAAATGAAAACGGATGATTTTCTTTCTGCAGCTGTGAATCTGTTTCTGTTCGGAGGTTTAGTCTTCCCATGATGCACCAGAGTTAAACCACCTGATCCATCCCATGGTTCCATGCGACCTTATGTTTGTGACGTTCCGTCAAGCTTTTATAGGAAATGTTTGTTTATTCATATTGAATATGAATGGATGAAGGTCGACTGCTTCAATAAAACATTTTTACGTTTTTCAGACCGTTTCACTGGTTTCTGTTGGAGACAAAGTTCATCTGCAGGTTTGTGAGAAATAAAAAGCAGAACTGAAGAAATAAATAAAAACAACCCACAGAACAAAATAAATGAAATCACCTGTTAAGTAATTTCTACAAACATCACCATCATCTTTATACACATTTCCTCTTTCGCACAATCTAAATTCAAATTTTACGTTTTTCAGTCACAGTTTGTAAAAAACATTTAACGTCATTAAATAAGGAAACGGGAACAAATGCAGGAACACAGAGCTGATGAAATGTGACGTAAGCCGCTAACCTGCAGCATTTTCTTTTAAAAATATAAGCAGTTAACTTACAGCAGCAGTTTCATAGATGGTGTCAGATTGTTTATCAGATGTTACACATTAAAAACATGACAGATCAGGAATCTGGAGGTTACTGAGTGCAGACAGAGAAACCAAATCAAACTTTCTCAGGTAATTTTAGTTCAGGAAGTTATTGAATGTTTATATTTTGTTTATTAGAAATTCAGCTCAATGTTTTGTTTCTCTGCTCGACGTACATCAGAAAATATAATGCTGTACAACTGAGAGAGATGAAAGTGTATAAAAACATGTTGAATGGAATTTATGTGAAATTAAAGTGAGTTGAAATAAAGTTCTGAGTTTATATATAAAACACAATAAAAGGCAGAAACCTTTATTAAAAGCATCATCCACAGGAGGGCGGTGGTGACGCATTGTGATTGACAGGTTCCTGGACCAATGACACGGCTACACACATCACGTCTAACCGCTGTGAACCAATCAGAGAGCCACTTTCCGGTATTTTCTCTTCACGTCCCGCCTTCCAGCTGACAGCTGCAGAGAGGCGCGAGATGGTGAAGGTAGCTGCAGGGAGGCAGGAAGCTCGCCTTCACATTAAAAGCACATCATATAACATGAAACAAAGATGCGTCGGTTAGTGTCTCCGTTGTGTCAGGAGGAGCGAAATGTTACTACGGTTTGAGTTTCCTTTAAAGGTCGATAATTTGTTCACTCTTCCGCTTTAAAATATGTGATTAATGTCCCACACAAGGCTTTTATTCTGGAATGTCCGAGCGGAAACGTCCGTCACTCCCGGTAGCTTCACGGTGCCTGCGGTGCGGAGGGTCTCCGGTGTGAACCGTCTCCTCAGCATTGTGTCGTTTTTCCACCTGAATCCCGGTCCGTTTCTCTCCGTCATGGCGGCCGCTGTCCGCCTTCTTCCCGCCGTCACGTTCGCGCTGTTGTCTTGTTTTCCCGCCGCGGTGTCTTCGCGCAGAGACGTGCTCGAGCTCGGTGACGCGGATTTCGACTACCTGGCAACGGAGCACGAGACCATGCTGGTGAAATTCTACGCTCCATGGTAAC
>NC_060158.1:3947939-3948940 GCF_021292245.1 Micropterus dolomieu
GGGGGGGGGGGGGGGGGGGGGGGGGGGGGGGGTTAGCGTTAGCACAGCTAGCTCCGAAAATAAACAGATAGCTTTCAGTGTTAACCTCTGATGCTTCCTTCACTCCTTTCATCCATCCTTCCTCAATCCTACATGCCTCCTTTCCTCGTCTCTGTCTTCCCTCCCTCCTAAATCTCGTTCTTCCCTTCTTAACTTCTCATCACCTCCTTTTTTATATTTTCTTCTCCTCACTCCCTTTTCTTTCTTCTTTCCTCACCTCCTTCCTTGCTCCCTTTCCTTTTTTGTTTTCTCTCCTCCTTCCTCACCTCCTCTCCTCCTGTTTCCTCACCTCCTTCCTTGCTCCCTTTCCTTTTTTGTTTTCTCTCCTCCTTCCTCACCTCCTCTCCTCCTGTTTCCTCACCTCCTTCCTTGCTCCCTTTCCTTTTTTGTTTTCTCTCCTCCTTCCTCACCTCCTCTCCTCCTGTTTCCTCACCTCCTTCCTTGCTCCCTTTCCTTTTTTGTTTTCTCTCCTCCTTCCTCACCTCCTCTCCTCCTGTTTCCTCACCTCCTTCCTTGCTCCCTTTCCTTTTTTGTTTTCTCTCCTCCTTCCTCACCTCCTCTCCTCCTGTTTCCTCACCTCCTTCCTTGCTCCCTTTCCTTTTTTGTTTTCTCTCCTCCTTCCTCACCTCCTCTCCTCCTGTTTCCTCACCTCCTTCCTTGCTCCCTTTCCTTTTTTGTTTTCTCTCCTCCTTCCTCACCTCCTCTCCTCCTGTTTCCTCACCTCCTTCCTTGCTCCCTTTCCTTTTTTGTTTTCTCTCCTCCTTCCTCACCTCCTCTCCTCCTGTTTCCTCACCTCCTTCCTTGCTCCCTTTCCTTTTTTGTTTTCTCTCCTCCTTCCTCACCTCCTCTCCTCCTGTTTCCTCACCTCCTTCCTTGCTCCCTTTCCTTTTTTGTTTTCTCTCCTCCTTCCTCACCTCCTCTCCTCCTGTTTCCTCACCTCCTTCCTTGCTCCCTTTCCTTTT
>NC_060158.1:3948960-3952561 GCF_021292245.1 Micropterus dolomieu
TTTTTTGTTTTCTCTCCTCCTTCCTCACCTCCTCTCCTCCTGTTTCCTCACCTCCTTCCTTGCTCCCTTTCCTTTTTTGTTTTCTCTCCTCCTTCCTCACCTCCTCTCCTCCTGTTTCCTCACCTCCTTCCTTGCTCCCTTTCCTTTTTTGTTTTCTCTCCTCCTTCTTCACCTCCTCTCCTCCTGTTTCCTCTTCTCCTTCCTCGCCCCCTCTCAGGTGTGGGCACTGTAAGAAGTTGGCTCCAGAGTTTGAGAAAGCAGCGAGCAGACTGAAGGGAACCGTCCAGCTTGCAAAGGTAGCATCATCAGTTATGATGATGATGATAATGATGGTGGTGATGGTGATGATAATGATGGTGGTGATGGTGATGATGATGATAATGATGGTGGTGATGGTGATGATAATGATGGTGGTGATGGTGATGATGATGATGATAATGATGGTGGTGATGGTGATGATAATGATGATGATAATGATGATGATGATAATGATGGTGATGATGATGATGATAATGATGGTGGTGATGATGATGATGGTGGTGATGATAATAATGATGATGGTGATGATGATAATGGTGATGGTGGTGATGATAATAATGATGATGATGATGGTAATGATGATGGTGATAATGATGATGGTAATGATGGTGGTGATGATAATGATGGTGGTGATGATAATGGTGGTGATGATAATGGTGATGGTGGTGATAATGATGGTGGTGATAATGATGATGGTAATGATGGTGGTGATGATAATGATGGTGGTGATGATGATGGTAATGATGGTGGTGATGATGATGATGATGGTAATGATGGTGGTGATGATGGTGATGATGGTAATGATGGTGGTGATGATAATGATGGTGGTGATGATGGTGATGATGATAATAATGATAATGGTGATAATGGTGGTGATGATGGTGGTGATGATGATGGTGGTGATGATAATGATGGGGATGGTGGTGATGATAATGATGGTGATGGTGGTGATGATGGTAATGATGGTGGTGATGATAATGATGATGGTGGTGATGATGGTGATGATGGTAATGATGGTGGTGATGATAATGGTGATAATGGTGGTGATGATGATGGTGGTGATGATGATGGTGGTGATGATAATGATGGTGATGGTGGTGATGATGATGGTGGTGGTGATAATGATGGTGATGGTGGTGGTGATAATGATGGTGGTGATAATAATGATGATGGTGGTGGTGATAGTGATGGTGGTGGTGATAATGATGGTGGTGATAATAATGATGATGGTGGTGGTGATAGTGATGGTGGTGGTGATAGTGATGGTGGTGATAATAATGATGGTGATGGTGGTGATGATGATGGTGGTGGTGATAATGATGGTGGTGATAATAATGATGATGGTGGTGGTGATAGTGATGGTGGTGGTGATAGTGATGGTGATGATGATGGTGGTGATGATAATGATGGTGGTGATGATAATGATGGTGGTGATAATGATGGTGGTGGTGATAGTGATTGTGGTGATAATGATGGTGGTGATGATGATGGTGGTGGTAATAATGATGATGGTGGTGGTGATAGTGATGGTGGTGGTGATAGTGATGGTGGTGATGATAATGATGGTGGTGATGATGATGGTGGTGGTAATAATGATGATGGTGGTGGTGGTGGTGATAGTGATGGTGGTGATGATGGTGATAATGATGATGGTGATAATGATGGTGGTGATGATGATGGTGGTGATGATAATGATGGTCGTGATGATGGTGGTGATAATGATGATGGTGATAGTGATGGTGGTGGTGATAGTGATGGTGGTGGTGATAGTGATGATGGTGGTGGTGATAGTGATAATGATGGTGGTGATGATGATGGTGGTGATGATGATGGTGGTGGTCATGTTGTTTTAAAAGTCTCAATTTCAAACTGCTGTCATGTGATCTGACTTTAATAATTAAAGCTTTTATAGTAAAACAGCTCACTTTAAGTTGGATTTAAATAAAATTTGTTTTTAATAAATTTGATGACTCTTCATCCTGTTAACACTGAATAAGCCACACCTGTCTCACCTGTCCCCCCTGTCTCAGGTGGACTGTACCGCTCACTCAGAGACCTGTGGTCGTTTCGGGGTGTCAGGTTATCCCACTCTGAAGATCTTCAGGAACGGGAGAGACTCCGCCCCTTACGACGGACCTCGCAGCGCAGGTAAAACAAACAAAAACAAACCGGCTCAGATTTACCTCGGGGTCACCAGGGACAGCCAGGGCTGATGGGCTTAAGCTATAACAGCAGAATAGGAAGGATGATGTATTAGGCTCTGTCATAATGTTGAAACGTTCAGGATGGTTCAGTTAAAGCCATGAGCTGCTCTCAGACCTCCTGCCTGTATGAACGGGATGCTGCCCCAGAGGAAAGCCCTCGTGGCAGCAGGTCAGTGTGAGTCAGGAGGTCACAGCTGGAGTTTCTCCTGGAGCTTTGTAGTTCCTCAGGTCTGTTGAACACTGTGTTTGTGTTCAGATGGGATCTATCACTACATGAAGAAGCAGACCGGCCCAGACTCGGTTCTCCTGAAGACTGAAGAAGACCTGCAGACCTTCATCGACCACTATGACGCCAGCATCATCGGTACGATGCTCCGATCATGTTTCCAGCTGCACGGCGCTGTCATGCTGTCACATTCTCTGACCTTTATCCAGCTGCTGGCAGGAGTTCACATCATTTATATTTCTACATTTCTTTCCACTGCATCATGCTGCGTAATGTGACTCTACCTTCTGTTGTGCGTGCGTGTCTCAGGTGTGTTTGCAGGTGCAGACAGCTCTCACCTGTCAGAGTTTCTGAGAGCTGCAGGTCTGCTGAGAGAACAGTTCAGATTCGCTCACACTACTGACCTGAAGCTGGGCAACAAGTACGGGGCCAACGCCGAGTGAGTTTATAACAACACGCCGAGCCAGGCCGAGCCAGGCCGAGCCAGGCCAGCTGCATAAAGAGTCCCCTTGTCAGAAATGATTCGTATGGCATAAAAATGTGCAAAAGTGTTTTCTTTTCATGTTACCTGTTTGGAAAAAAATAAGGGTGCTTTCACACCTTTGTTTCAGAGTTTAAAAGGTGCGCGTCTGTCTGTCTGTCTGTCTGTTCAGGTGTGTGTTGCTGGTCAGACCTCCCAGACTGGCCACTAAGTTTGAGGACGGCGTCGTCGTCTTCACAGATTATCTGACTGTCGGTTCTCTGAGACGCTTCATCCGAGATCACATGTGAGTTTTCATCTTATTCACTTCAAGGCAGTTTGATCACAGCAGCACCTGGTGGACAGCAGAGGAACTACCTGTCTCTCTCTCTCTCTCTCTCTCTCTCTCTCTCTCTCTCTCTCTCTCTACCTCTCTCTCTCTCTCTCTCTCTCCACCTCTCTCTCTCTCTACCTGTCTCTCTCCACCTGTCTCTCTACCTGTCTCTCTCTACCTGTCTCTCTACCTCTCTCTCTCTACCTGTCTCTCTCTACCTGTCTCTCTACCTGTGTCTCTCTACCTGTCTCTGTCTCTACCTGTCTCGCCACCTGTCTCTCTCTACCTGTCTCTCTCTCTACCTGTCTCTCTCTCTCTCTCTCTCCACCTCTCTCTCT
>NC_060158.1:3952661-3955949 GCF_021292245.1 Micropterus dolomieu
ACGGCTTCGACCGTAAGCGACACGTTTATATTTAATTCCCCACCGACCTGCCGCGTCGTTTAACTCTGTGATCATGTGTGACCTTTACTTGGGCGCCGTGTGCAAAGCTGGGCGGTGATCCTGCAGCATCAAGTTCCTTTAGCAGGAACCTTTTAACGCAGGTGATCCGTCAGCTCTTAAATAACGCCGGGGGGTCGGTGTTGGTGCACCTGAGACTCTGCCGTCTCTCTGCTGGAAATAAAGCTTCAGTCTGGTCCCTCTGCCAGAGTTTAGCCGGGGAACAGCAGCCTCCGTGTCTCCGAGCAGCTGCTGCACCGCTCCTCTAACTCTGTTTTCAGTTTGTGCAACAGAAACACTCGGTGTAGCGGAGACTTTACGATTAATTAACCGTGATGTTTTAAAGTAATCGCTGCATCCCTGTTAGTGACATAATGTAAAGACAATCAACAGATCTGTTTCAGTTAGAAACTCCTGGACTTCTCCTGGTTTTCATGTTCAAAACGTTGTGCACATTCAGGATCTCTCCCACAGATCTGTGTTCTCTGTGTTCTCGGTGTTCTCTGTACTGAAACTCTACCAGCTGCTGTCGGTGCACCGGTGTCACATCAGCTGGCCGGAGTTGATTCGCTCTTCTGTTTTTCACTGCGTGAGCGACTGTGGGGACGGGTGGATCAGAACCGTGGCAACAGGTCTCGGGCTGAGTGACAGTGAGCATCATGCACACGCTCCGTTGTAGTAAATAAACACACGATCCTTTTCATATATTTCTGTTGGACGCCGTTGTATTTAGCAGCGTTTCACTGCTGAAGCAGCTGGAACAAACTTATCTGGATGTAACGCAGGCTGATGATGAACTGACGCACACTGAACAAAACTTTATTGTTCACCTGTTGACACTTTAAAGATAAACGTGCACACTCGGGCGTTACCGTGACGGCGATGTAAGCAAAGTGTTGCTTTGTGAATACAAACTGTTTAAATGTTTGTTCGCTTCATAAACACACGGTGAAGCTTTGCCTTAAAATAACTTTATTAATCGCTTTGACGACGCAGCTGCACTTAAATTCACATTAAATGTAAAAGTGTAAAAGTCTGTTGTCTTTGTTTTGTTCTAAGCAGAACTTCAGAACGCTTCAGTACTTTTTTTTTCATCGTTTGTGGTCCTTACAGACGATCAGCTGTCCGAGGTCTCCTGAGGGTCTGTGCTAAGCTAGGCTCATAGTCTTTCCATAAATGCCTTGCATGAAACGTGAAGGGGACAGAAAAAGAAGTGATGTCCACATCAACGGAGATTCATCCAGAAAAGGTCACCAGGTCTTCAGATTATGGACCGAATCAATGACCAGGATCAGAAAGAGCCCGCAGGAGCTCGAAACCATCAGCCCATCAGCCCGACTGATCCTAAGATAAGACTTGAACTCTGCTCCTGGAGCAGCTGGTGGTGCTGCCAGCGGTGTGTCGTGTTCCCCTTCCCGTCTCCTGCGTGTCTGTACCCCTCTCGCCCTCAAACAGTGCCGGAGCAGGCGCCCTGCGTTTGTCTCTTTCATCACAGCAGATGTTCTTAACAAAAGACACAGACCTGTGAGTTTCTGCTCAGCTCAATGTCTATTTCACATTAAAAAACTAAAACTAAAACAAATAGCTTGTCAAATTAATTTGTATTTAATCAAATGTATTTTTTAGGGGTAAGATGCCCCCCCCAGTGTGAAATCACTCTAATATGTGTAAAGAGGATTACAGACCTGTGTTGTGGAAGTAAACCTGCCTGATGTTATCAGCTTTCCTTTAGTTTATGTCTCAGACTTTTAAACAGTGAAGCTGCTGGAGCTTCATCAGCAGAACGTCTGAGGTCAAATATGCGCAGGCCAGCTGGAAATGTGAGCTTCTAACCTCAGAATTTACCTCAGACTTGCTGCTTGGCTCACGGGTCTGTCCAGAGTCTCAACAACATCAGCTTATGAAGGGGCACAGCGCCCGGGGGGTGGGGGGGGCGCCTGACCCCAAACATACTAATCTAGCATTTTACTACTTTAACCACAAACTATAAAAATCTTTCTCTCTAAACAAACTTCTCTTCAGGCTCCCCTTAATGTAAATATACATATAAAGTGAACACAGCTGATTTTAACGGACCAAAAAGTGAGATGAACTCCGGTCAGAGCGGCTTTGATCAGATAATTTAAATAATTGTGATGAATCAGAGGAAATGTTCAGTTCAGTGAGACGAGCGGCAGCCAGAAGAAATACCATGGGGGGCGTCTGACCCCGTGTTAGCCTACAGATCGCTGGCGCTATAATCTCTGATTGGACCGACAGGACAGCTGATTCAGTGGTTGCCTAGCAACATCAAAACCCGCAGTGCACTGCTCTTTTCCAAATTCAACCGAAAAGCCGCCGCTGTGCGCCTCAGGATTAACTCCTGATATTAAGAAATCCTAAAGAGCCGGCAGGGAGGACAGAAACCCTACAGGGACGGCGTCCTAGTGAGGTCCGCGATGGACATCTGGAGCGGGTACTGAAGGAGAACAAAGACTAATGGGAGTCGAGTCTGCGGCAGATCCACTTCCTGGGGCACATGAGACCTGACCTGGTCAGAGCCTAAAGTCATTCCAGGACTCTACAGCGGGATGACCACGCTGTCCTGGAAAACCTGGAAAACAGTTGACCTACACTCACCTAAAGGATTATTAGGAACACCAGACTAATACTGTTTGACCCCCTTTCGCCTTCAGAACTGCCTTAATTCTACGTGGCATTGATTCAACAAGGTGCTGAAAGCATTCTTTAGAAATGTTGGCCCATATTGATGGATAGCATCTTGCAGTTGATGGAGATTTGTGGGATGGACATCCAGGGCACGAAGCTCCCGTTCCACCGCATCCCAAAGATGCTCTATTGGGTTGAGATCTGGTGACTGTGGGGGCCATTTTAGTACAGTGAACTCATTGTCATGTTTGAAATGATTGGAGCTTTGTGACACGGTGCATTATCCTGCTGGAAGTAGCCATCAGAGGATGGGTACATGGTGGCCATAAAGGGATGGACATGGTCAGAAACAATGCTCAGGTAGGCCGTGGCATTTAAACCATGCCCAATTGGCATTAAGGGGCCTAAAGTGTGCCAAGAAAACATCCCCCACACCGTTACACCACCACCACCAGCCTGCACAGTGGTAACAAGGCAAGATGGATCCATGTTCTCATTCTGTTTACGCCAAATTCTGACTCTACCATCTGAATGTCTCAACAGAAATCGAGACTCATCAGACCAGGCAACATTTTTCCAGTC
>NC_060158.1:3956049-3968541 GCF_021292245.1 Micropterus dolomieu
GCCATCAGAGGATGGGTACATGGTGGCCATAAAGGGATGGACATGGTCAGAAACAATGCTCAGGTAGGCCGTGGCATTTAAACCATGCCCAATTGGCATTAAGGGGCCTAAAGTGTGCCAAGAAAACATCCCCCACACCGTTACACCACCACCACCAGCCTGCACAGTGGTAACAAGGCAAGATGGATCCATGTTCTCATTCTGTTTACGCCAAATTCTGACTCTACCATCTGAATGTCTCAACAGAAATCGAGACTCATCAGACCAGGCAACATTTTTCCAGTCTTCAACTGTCCAATTTTGGTGAGCTCTTGCAAATTGTAGCCTCTTTTTCCTATTTGTAGTGGAGATGAGTGGCACCCGGTGGGGTCTTCTGCTGTTGTAGCCCATCCGCCTCAAGGTTGTGCGTGAAAATCCCAGTAACTGAGCAGATTGTGAAATACTCAGACCGGCCCGTCTGGCACCAACAACCGTGCCACGCTCAAAATAGCTTAAATCACCTTTCTTTCCCATTCTGACATTCAGTTTGGAGTTCAGGAGATTGTCTTGACCAGGACCACACCCCTAAATGCATTGAAGCAACTGCCATGTGATTGGTTGATTAGATAATTGAATTAATGAGAAATTGAACAGGTGTTCCTCATAATCCTTTAGGTGAGTGTATTTTCCAGTCACGGGAAAAGTCCTGGAAAGTCTTGTGTTGCCTGGGAAATGATTTTAACTTGATGCTGCGGCTGCTCGGTTATGTTGCAGCAGCGTTGTGAACGCACCCTGGAGTCAGCAGGTGTCTGAATAATGGGAGCTAAATATTATGCTGCGTTCCAGACCGGTCTGAACTGGGAAATGTGCGACCTCAAAGCGTTCCACGTGCAAGCCGCCAAATGTAAACAGCAAACATGGCTGAGCGTGACAGACTTGTGTTTCTTTCTGCACAGTTGAACCCTCAGCAGAAGCTGGAGGCTGTTTCCAGATCTTTTCACATTTCTGGGCGTTTCCAACATTTTCCTGAGCAACATTTGGGCAGAGAAGATGATTCAGAGACTGCCAACATATTTCTCCATCGGTTTACGTGCAGAACAAGTTTCACTATTTGATCCTAGCCTGTTTTATTTGCCTTTTAGTTCATGGTTTTTACACCGTGAGCTTCACAGAGCTGCCGTTGTTGTGTTTCGAGGGACAAATTTTTTCTCCGAGTTCACAAGTAGGAAATCCGACTTCAGGTGGCGTTCATGGTACTTTTTCTGGTTGGAGGTTGGAAATTTCCCAGTTCTGAGTCGCCTGGCGCGCAGCATCGCTCCCTGCTGGCCGGTCGCTCCTATCAGGTTTAGAACAGTTTCTTCTCAACTTGTTTCAAATGGTTGAATAAAGTTAAATTTGTTCAACGTGTTCGGTTCAGGCGCCTGCTCGCTTGATTTCCTGATAAGAATTAAAGGAAGCTGCGGTCAGAACAGCGATGGCGCCCCGCTGCATCAGACCCCGGCTAACTGCACGTCTCTGCTCCCGCGGCCTGAAGGTTTTTAGCTCACAGCTTCGTTAGTAAAGAGCCTAACGTGATAAACTTTGCTACTGTGACGTGTTCTTCAGAACATCAGCTAGTCCCAGTTGACCGTTTTACACTTGCATATCAGTTCGCTGAGATCAGTGAAGTTTAAATCAAGTGTGGACGGACGACCGGAGAGCAACCCTGTTTTACTCATTAGACAAATGGAGTCAGACTGTCACATCCTGTTTTATCTAAATAAATAAATATATACACACACACACACACACACACACAACAGCTTTTAGATATGTGTGTTTTTTCATGGACGCCAGCCAGGTTTAACCTGACAAGTCAACCTGGACTAGCTGTTTGTACCGTTGGACCTCAGCGATGTCAGAAAGCAACGGTTGTGCTGTTCAGGCAGCAGGGGTTCAAATATAAAAATCAGACGGCTAGATCATTGAAAAAGTCCTGGAAAATGACCTGTAAAAAAGAGTGGGAACCCTGGAACAGGGGCGGACTTCAGGCAGATCAGAGGCAGCTGTCTCCAGATTGCATAAGACCCGCCCCTTCCTGATTGTTGCGGACCTTGACAGCTCGCTGTATCCTGGTCCCCAGCGCCACGGCGTGTTGCTGTGTTACTTCTTAGTTTGTTTAGGTCGACCTGGCGCCATGTTTTGCCAGCCACATTTGTTAAGATTTAAAATGATTTGTTATATTCGTTAAATTAAATTACCTTTGTTAAGTTCATGGCGTGGTTTCCTCTGTTTGCTGCGGCCTCTGAGCCGGGCCATCACACCCGGTAAGAAGTGAACCACCGTCGTGGTGCTGAAAACCCAGCAGGGTTAACCCTGAAGTTACCTGGATAAGCCCAGATCCTGCTTCGTGGTGCAGCCGTGTCGTTCCTGATGATTTCTCTTCCTTCGGTCCGAGGGTCCTCCGTCATGTCACGTCCGTCGCTCTCTGTCTGCTGACTTCTGCCACACTTCTGTCATCCTGCAGCCTGCTGCTGTTTTCATTATGCTGCTGCCTTCAAAATAAAAGCGCAGAAGCTAGATCACATGAAGGACGTGTATTTGATATTATTTTTTATAAAAGTAATATTCTGTTTCATTGCAGTTTCAGTTTTGTGTGAGAGGAATTAAAAGGCCTGTCCCAAATAAAGGCCGGCTGTTAATCAGAGTTTCACAGTAAATGCAAAAACAGTTTTTTCAGTGTATCAGCGACCGTCGGTTTACCACGGGCTTTATGTCTCATGGCCTTCACCATGAGCAGTAACCTGGACACAGAGGGGCCATTAGGGAGTTCCTGGGGGTCTTTTTGTTAATTATTAATCGTTGTTGTTCTATATTGTTATAATTTAAGTATAAAGTACTGCACAGATCTGCCACGCTGTTCTTTCTCTGCACATGGTTGTGTTTTTTTTCTCTGTTCTCTTTTTATTCTTGTATAACTTGCATCTGTTTATATATTTCTACATTTATTTAGGTCAGCTGTGTGTAAGAAAAATAAAGCTCCTTCTGGTTCTGACTCTTTTTACTCGACCTCGTTAGTCCACGTGTTCGCTGTGTGACGAGCTGCACGTGAGCAGTTCTGTGGGGTTTTTTTCTTCAAGCTTTATTTGAGATTGCAGTTCTTACAGAAGTATAAAAATATTTGTAACATAATAGTACATCAATTACAAGCTCTGATCGCTCGGAGGGGGTGAGGGATTAGATAAAAACTTTAAACATAATCCAAGCTGACACAGTTTGCTTTAGAGACCCCTGAAATGTTTGAACTCATTGAAAGGCAACAAAGCAAAGTTCTTATCTGTGAATTTACATTTGTGAATATGAAATTTGGCCATAATAATAAGGAGATTAATCGAGTACACACAAGTTTTACGTTATTTTCTGGGAAACCAAACATTCTCCCAAAACAAAGCAAAACTTTCAGAGATATTTTCTGAAATAAAATCACATCATTTTCCCAGAAAGTTTTCACAATAGGACAAAAACAACAGTTTCTGGACAGCCACCAATATCTTTCCTAAATCTGAACTTAATATAGTTTTTAGCTGGATAGAATTTATGTACTAATTTAAAGGAAATGAGTGTATAAAAGAAAAAATATAAAAGTTTAACTTGCAGAGCTGATTCTGCTTTTCCCTCCTCTAAAGGTAGATCTGGGTTCTTTAGAGATCAGAAGGTGATCTTTGTTACTACCTCTTCTGGATTTGGATTTTATACCACCAGATTTTCTTAAAAGCTTTCCAACCTCGAATTTTAATTAAATTTTTTTGGACCAAGAAAAAGAAATCAGGGATGTGAGCTATTTTTTAACTTCGTCAGAGCTCTTGAGTTTCCAGCTCTGACTGAGCAGCGACACTTCACGTGTATCCTGGTGATCCGTAAGAGGAGTGGGTCGTATTTCCACATCAGTAAGATCTTTATTAACGTTCTCGGACACAAACCAAAGATCCTTGACTGACCAGAGCCTGTTTCATTACTCCAAGTCTGTCAGCTGCTGTTAGGATATTTCTTTCTCCAAATACCTACAAGCCTGAAGTTCTCTGCAAAGGTTTTGGTTCCGTTTGGTTGACCAGAGTTGTGCGTTTTCTGCCCAGCAGGTGGCGCTGATGTGACGTCACGCAGACCCACCTGTGATTTGACCACTTTTCAAAAGGTTCGTTTGACTTGATGCGTATCGTGATGCATGCTGGCTTTTTTTTGGGGGGGGGGGGGGGACTTAAAATAAGGGATGCTGGTTAGAAATTGTGTCCGGCTTTCGCCGGCGCTGCAAAACGTCACCATGTCACATGACATTAAAACCTCGCGGGAGCAAGACGGCTGCAGGCGCCGAGTCCATTTGTCTTTACAAATGCCGCGAGACCAGTCATTGATCTCAGCTCACAGTCAGCTCACGCAGGTAGGATGTGTCTCCGCCCCTGCGGTCACCTGCAGCTCACGTTAGACCATCAAGTCGGCGGAAGTCATGTTTCATTCATCCCGAAGAGCTGACGGACTTTTATTGTGAAGGAATGTTTGTATGCTGTGATCTTAGACCTGATCCTAAATCAGCAGATAGCAGCCCCCCCCCAGCTGATCTTTGTTGTGCGTAACACGTCACCCCGCCCCCTCAGCCTGTGCAGGATTTACTGCCCTCCTCCTCCTCCTCCTCCTCCTCCTCCGCTGCCTCCATTATTACTGTGAAGAACCGAGGACGGCAGCGGGTCACCACGACAGCAGCAGGCCGAGCAGGAGGGCCGGACCGCCGGGGAGGACCGGAGGATGAGCGCCGGGACGAAGCTGAAACCCGGAGGAGGCGACATGACGGCGGACTAAGCAGGCAGGAGGCGGGAGGAGGAGGAGGTGCAGATAACCAGGAGCAGGAGCTTCATCATCACCACCATCATCATCATCATCATCATGTGTTAATGTGCTAACGGGCCTCCGTCCTTCTCTTCCAGCGGCTCACAGTCAGGATGTCCGCGCCGCCCGCCGGACCCGGACCCGGGCCGGAGCTGCCGGACCTGAGCCACCTGACGGAGGAGGAGCGGAGCATCATCCTGTCGGTGATGGAGAGGCAGAAGAAGGAGGAGGAGAAGGAACAGAGCATGCTCAAGTAAGGAGGGGCGGGGCTCTGCGGATCATTGATTATTGATCAGTGCTGATCAGCAGCTGCTGGGCGATGACGGGGTTTCCGCGTCAGCTCATACAAAATAAAAGCACAGCGCCTCCAAAATAAAATCCAGCTCAGCTGCAGCAAAGAGAGGCTGAAGAGAAAAACATAGTGTTGACGTCACGTTAAAGGGAAGGTGACCTCTGACCTCTGACCTCCTGTCACTCGTCTGAACAACACCAGTCTGTGGCGGTCAGCGCTGTGAGTGTGGCAGAGTCACTGCGGAGGTCGTCCAGCCTTTATTGTGACTGCTGAAGGCTGCGCTCTCCTCAGTCTGACCGTCTCGCAGGTCGCAGGTCGCAGGTCAGCGCAACCGTGATCAACATCCTTCATCCGTCGGGTCGGTGATTTCTACACTTTACAGCTTCTTTCAACAACCGGAAACACAAACTGGCGTTTAACAGCGTCGGATTACAGCGAAGCCAAAAGAGACCAAAGACAGCAGGAAGCGTCACTCCGGCGTCACGGGCGGCGTCGCTGTTGGAACGACGAGCTCGATGGATTTTATCGTTTGAGTTTGAGAACGTGCGACGCTTTAAATTTTGCTGCCGCAAGGAATTGTGGGACGGCATTCTCCCCCTTCTGCTGGACCCGCTCTCATCACGTCCCGGGTGGCTCGGTCCGTCAGCTGATCGCTCACCTTTACTGGCGTTCCACACTTTTATTGATTCTGATCTTTTCGCTGATCAGAGTTCTGTTTCCGGCGTTCTCGTTCACCAACACGTGTTGGCAGCTCTGATTGGCTCAGGACAGGAAGTGACTGCTTGATTGACAGCTCGGTGATCTGGCCTCTGATTAGTGGAGCGCTTCTTTTCAAATGTATAGGCATTAGATGATGATGTAGTTTCAGGAGTGAAGAGGAGGAGGAGTCAGGCGGAGGAGTGAAGAGGAGGAGTCGGGAGGAGGAGTCAGGAGGAGGAGTGAGGAGGAGGAGGAGTCAGCAGGAGGAGTCAGGAGGAGGAGTGAGGATGCTTTTATCGATCGTGGGAAATTTTAGCAGCGGCGGTCGTGATTCAGCAGCGCCACATAGAGGAGACGCTGATGTTGCTGGTTTCAGAAGCAGCAGCTGATCTGAGTCCCACCCCCCCGTCTCTCTGCTCCCCCACCCGCCCTGTCTCTCTGCCCCCCCACAGGAAGTTACATCAGCAGTTTGAGCTCTATAAGGACCAGGTGAAGAAGTTGGGGGAGGAGCCTCAGGCGGCTCAGACGGCGAGGGCGGAGTCTCCCACCTGCTGCGTCTGCCGCAAGACCAAGTTTGCCAACGGCTGCGGCCGAACCTGCTGCTACTGTCAGAGCCGCTTCTGCGCCCGCTGCGGGGGGCGTGTCCCTCTGAGAGCCAATAAGGTCAGTGACAGCATGTCTTTAACACCCGGACACATTCGATCGATAACATTTGGAAAGTCTAAAAGAGCCACAGGAAGTTAGTGGAGAGCTGGCAGGAAGTTAGAGGAGAGCTGGCAGGAAGTTAGCGGAGAGCTGACAGGAAGTTAGCGGAGAGCTGACAGGAAGTTAGCGGAGAGCTGGCAGGAAGTTAGCGGAGAGCTGACAGGAAGTTAGCGGAGAGCTGGCAGGAAGTTAGCGGAGAGCTGGCAGGAAGTTAGCGGAGAGCTGACAGGAAGTTAGCGGAGAGCTGGCAGGAAGTTAGCGGAGAGCTAACTTCTGTGTGATGGCGGGAGCAGAGGGCTCTGTGAGCGGGCGGCCGGCCGGCCTCACACGCTCCTCCCCCGGGTCGCAGCAGGCTTCAACCCGCAGCCACAACTCCGGAAATATTCAAGCACGTTTTTGTTCCGCCATCACTTCTCGTAAAACTGTCAATATCCGAAATCTACACAGCTGATTTCACCTCAAAACTTCTCAGAAGTGGATTTAGTGATGAAATAACGTGTGAAAACTGTAAAATATAAAACTTCCTGTTGCCTCTGTCTGGTGCAGCAATGATGATGCAGTGAATAGTGACGATTCTCTCTGACCAATCAGCCGTCTGCCGTGTTTTCATGTTACATTTTAGTTTCCCTCAGCTCGCTTCTAACCTCGATGAAGGTGAGGTGATTGCCGCTTGGCGAGCTTTATGACGCGTTTTCATTGTGACGTCACAAGTAAAGGAAGTGAAGGGCTGGACTACAAACGAGCTGTTTTCAGTTCAGAGCAGAGTTTTCTGTGGGAGATGGGAACTCCCTTTGGGCTTTTTCACTTTGCAAACCTGTTACATGCACAAAAAAGAGAAATAACTCAATAAAGGAGAGGGGAAAAGGCAAAAAGCAAAATACCAACTCTTTAAATGTTCAGATGTATATTGTAACAGGCTGTATATTAACTTACTGAGAGAAAACGGGTAGTTCTGTGTAAAATCAGACGTTCAGCACCCCCATATCGCCAACATGGCGTGATCCTTGTTTCGCTGCGAAGCTTCGACTGTGAGATTGACAGTCGAATCAGGCTCCGCCCATCGAAGCATCCAATCTTCAACTATTCGGGGTCAGGCCTAGTAGTTTCTACATTTTCCCACGTTCCTCAGAAGTCCTGAACGCATCGTCAGCATTTCAGTTTCAGAGAAACAAGTTTTTTCTTCTTTAATGTTCAAAATTGAAAACTTCTGTTTTTCTGTGTGTTTTATTCAGTAATGGATGAAGTACTCAGAGCCTTCAGTAAAAGTACTAATACCTCACTGTGAAAATACTCTATTACAAGTAAAAGTACTGCATTGAAAATGTTACTAAAGTAAAAGTATGTGAGTATAAACAGGAAAATGTGCTTAAAGTATTCAAAGTAAAAGTACTCTTTGTCCTGTTACATCTCAGATTAGTATTATTCCTCATCATTCATGTAAAGCAGGATTTTCCTGCTGTAGTTTGAGGTTGAACTACTTAGTATCAGACTGCAGATGATGATTATTTTCACTCTGGATTAATCAGTGGATTATTTTTAATCGATTGGAAACCTTGTGAAAATAGTGAGACATGTTGTCCCAGAGCCCAAAGAGACTCCTTCACAGCGTCAGTTTAAACTCAGAATGATTCAAATCTTCACATCAAATGTTTTTACCTGATGGACCAGCTGATTTAATTTAGAACTAAGCTTCATATTTTATAAACTCTTCATGTGTGAAGTAACTGAAGCTGTCAGATATGATGGAGTAGAAGGAGAAAATACTCAAGCAAAGTACAATACTTCTAATGTGAACTCAGTACCTGACCCTCGATGGTGTATCAGTGATCAGGAGCATCTGTGTTCCAGGTGATGTGGGTCTGCAACGTCTGCAGGAGGAAGCAGGAGATCCTCACTCAGTCGGGGGGGCTTTACTCCAGCAGCTCACATGGGGATCCTCACCCGCCAACGCAGGGGCCACCGGGCGTCACAGGGCCTCTGAGCAACGGAGCCACTGAGCGGTCAGTAGAACCCAGGAGAACCCAGGAGAACCCAGACACACGAACAAGTCACATCATCAGTTTGGAGCTTTCTGCCACATCTCATGAGCTTCATCAGCAGATGGACTCGTTTTCACGGAAACTGAGCAAATACTTATAGTTCCATCCATCCATCCATCCATCAATCGTCAAACTGCTTATCCTGCGTACGGGGTCGTGGGGGGCTGGAGCCAATCCCAGCTGAAAGGCGAAAGGCGGGGTACACCCTGGACAGGTCGCCAGTCCATCGCAGGATTATAGTTTAGATTATTAATAAAATTAATCAGCTCTGGATCTTAATTGCAGAATCATTATTTACAGTTTCAGTCTGATTAAGTAGTTAGATGTTTGTGACCCCCCCCCCCCCCGCTGTAATCAGATTAACAGTTTGATAATCCTGCAGCTCAGAGAGGCTTAACGCTAGGCTAACACACAGGCTAATACACAGGCTAACACACAGGCTAACAACACAGGCTAATACACAGGCTAACACACAGGCTAATACACAGGCGATCAACACAGGCTAACACAAAGGCTAATACACAGGCTAACAACACAGGCTAACACACAGGCTAACACACAGGCTAATACACAGGCTACCACACAGGCTAACACACAGGCTAACAACACAGGCTAACAACACAGGCTAACACACAGGCTAATACACAGGTGATCAACACAGGTTAACAACACAGGCCATCAACACAGGCTAACACACAGGCTAATACACATGTGATCAACACAGGCTAACACACAGGCTAACACACAGGCTAACACACAGGCTAACACACAGGCTAATACACAGGCTAACACACAGGCTAATACATAGGCGATCAACACAGGCAAACAACACAGGCTAACAACGTAGGCAAACAACACAGGTCAGCAACACAGGCTAACATACAGGCTAACACACAGGCTAACACACAGGCTAACACACAGGCTAATACACAGGCTAACACACAGGTGATCAACACAGGCTAACACACAGGCTAATACACAGGCTAGCACACAGGCTAACACACAGGCTAATACACAGGCTAACACACAGGCTAATACACAGGTTAATACATAGGTGATCAACACAGGCTAACACACAGGCTAATACATAGGCGATCAACACAGGCAAACAACACAGGCTAATACACAGGCTAACACACAGGCTAATACACAGGCGATCAACACAGGCTAACACAAAGGCTAATACACAGGCTAACAACACAGGCTAACACACAGGCTAACACACAGGCTAATACACAGGCTACCACACAGGCTAACAACACAGGCTAACAACACAGGCTAACAACACAGGCTAATACACAGGTGATCAACACAGGTTAACAACACAGGCCATCAACACAGGCTAACACACAGGCTAACACACAGGCTAATACACATGTGATCAACACAGGCTAACACACAGGCTAATACACAGGCTAATACACAGGCTAATAACACAGGCTAACACACAGGCTAATACATAGGCGATCAACACAGGCAAACAACACAGGCTAACAACGTAGGCAAACAACACAGGTCAGCAACACAGGCTAACATACAGGCTAACACACAGGCTAATACACAGGCTAATACACAGGCTAACACACAGGCTAAGAACACAGGCTAACACACAGGCTAACAACACAGGCTAACACATGCTAACACAAAGGCAGGCTAACAAAACACATATGTTCAAAACACACATAGGCTAACAACACAGGCTAACAACACAGGCTAACACACAGGTTAACAACACAGGCCATCAACACAGGCTAACACACAGGCTAACACACAGGCTAACACATAGGCTAACAACACAGGTCATCAACACAGGCTAACACGTAGGCTAACAACACAGGCTAAAACACAGGCTAATAACATAGGCTAACAACACAGGCTAACATGCTAACACAAAGGCAGGTTAAAACATGCTAACAAAAACACACACAGGCTAACAAAACAGGCTATCATACAGGCTAACGCACAGGCTAACCCACATGTTAACACACAGCCAGGCTAAAACATAATAACAACACACACATGCTAAAAACACACAGGCTAACACATACTAACAAACAGCCAGGCTAACACAGGCAAACAACACACGGGGAGGGTGATGTAATGCCCGGTGTGGGCGGGGCTAATGAGAGGGAGCAGGGGAGGGGCCTGATCCACCGTGGACGGGGCTTTAGTTATGATCCAGATTCCAACCTGCTGACTGTGTCGGTGTGTGTTTAGAGGAGGCTGGAGGTTGATGTGAAGCTTCAAACATTCGACAGACAAACTGTAAGAAACTCTTCTTTCTGTTGAATACTTGATGTTATCATTTATACTACCTAAATTACTAATACTCATGTTTTATGTGTTTAAGTACGTACAGCAGCCTGACTACAGTGTAATTTCACATCAGATTTACTCTCGTCTTTAACCTGTCTGTGGACATGTCGGTGTGTCTTCCAACCAAGTATTTAATAAGAAACGTCGCCTCATCAGATTAAAGGACCAGTTTCCTTTACAAACTAACTGTCAGGATGTTCCGTCGCTGTTCAGGTCGGAGATGAACACCTCTTTACTCTCAGCTGGACAGGGAGGCTGGAAGAAAATAACGATACGATGTTTTCACCAAATAGTGTTGAAAATGTTTCTGAAGGAAAAACATGGCGAGTTCTAACAAGGAAATATCTAAATCAGTAGAATAATTTAGGTCTGAAGTGGGCCAGGAGAAGAACTCAGGTTCCCCATGTTCCCCAGGTCCCTCAGGTCCCTCAGGTCCCTGAAGTTCTTCAGGTTCCTTAGATTCTCAGGTCCTCAGGTTCCTCAGGTACTTCAGGTTCCTTAGGTTCTGGGTTTGCTGTAATTTTCAATTCAATTCAATTTTATTTATATAGCGCCAAATCACAACAACAGTTATCTCACAGCGCTTTTCATAAAGAGCAGGTCTAGACCGTACTCTATGATGCTATTTACAGAAGCCCAACAGTTCCCACCAAGAGCAGCACTAGGAGACAGAGGCAAGGAAAAACTTCCTTTAAGAGGCAGAAACCTCAAGCAGAACCATGACTCAGGGTGGGCGGCCATCTGCCTCCACCGGTTGGGGTGAGAGAGAGAGAGAGAGAGAGAGAGAGAGAGAGTGACAGCAAGAAAGAGAGAGAGAGGGGGGGGGAGAGAGAGAGAGAGAGATGATGTATGGGACTGATTGTTCTTATGTTGTATATATGATGCTTTGGCAATGTTGTTGTTACATTCATGCAATAAAGCTAATTTGAATTGAATTGAATTAAGAGAGGGCAAGAGAGAGAGGGCGAGAGAGAGAGAAAGAGAGAGGGCAAGAGAGGAACAGAGAGAAAAAGAGAGAGAGGGAGAGAGAGGGGAGGGAGGCAGCCTACACAATATCCACACAGAGGTACAGACAGTAAAGGTGATGTTGCTATAGACTAAATGAAAAATGGTACAGATATTTATAGTAGTGTTGATGATAACAATCGTAATGTTAATGATTATAATAACAATAATAACAATAAGACTAGCAACAATAGTCGTTGCAGCAGAGGGTGTCGAGCAGGAACGCGGGGGCAGCAGGTGACCCGCAACCACAGATCCAGACTCCACAGCTCCAGAGCCAGAAACACCTGCAGGAAGTGATAGGAGGAGAGAGGAGAGGGACGAGAAAGCACAAGACTACCGGAAAGGGGAGAAGTTGTGTTGCAATAATAGGATGAGGTTGCATACAGAGGGAGAGAAAGAAGAGGAGAGAGGAGCTCAGTGCATCATGGGAAATCCCCCGGCAGTCTAGGCCTATAGCAGCATAACTAAGGGATGGTCCAGGACTCACCTGAGCCAGCCCTAACTATAAGCTTTATCAAAGAGGAAAGTCTTAAGCCTACTCTTAAATGTGGAGATGGTGTCTGCCTCCTGAACCCAAACTGGAACCTGGTTCCACAG
>NC_060158.1:3968641-3976113 GCF_021292245.1 Micropterus dolomieu
TAAACTATTGCTCTGTAGAAAGTCACACAGCTGTTTAGCAACTGCTTTCTCCAGAACCTTAGAGAGAAATGGAAGGTTAGATATAGGTCTATAGTTGGCTAAAACATCCGGATCAAGTTTGGGCTTTTTCAGAAGAGGTTTAATTACAGCTGCTTTAAAGTACTGTGGTACATAGCCTGTTGATAAAGATAGATTGATCATATCTAGTATAGAAGTGCTGACTAAGAGTAAAACTTCTTTAAGCAGCCTAGTCGGGATGGGGTCTAAGAGGCAGGTTGATGGTTTAGATGAAGAAATTATTGAAGTTAGTTGGTAAAGATTGAGGGAAGCAAAACAGTCTAAACATGTATCTGGTTCTACAGCTGTTTCTAAGGTTCCTGAGTTAAGAGATAAGTTGGTGCCAGTTGAGGGCAGGTCTTGGTGAATTTTGTCTCTAATAGTTAGAATTTTATCATTAAAGAAGCTCATGAAGTCGTAACTACTGAGAGCTGTAATGTGGTCAAAGCTCACAGACTCCTCCCCCTCCATTCTGATTAGTCTGTTCTGTGTGATTGACAGGAAGCTGAGCCCCTCGGGGTCGTATTACGATGGCGGGGGGGGCAGGATGCCCCGCTCGCCCTCAGATCATGGTCCACATCTCCGCTCTCACTCACCACATGGCTACCATGGTGACGGGGAGGAGGAGCTGCGGAGCCGGAGGCGACCAATCAGAGATGGACGAGGCCGCTGGCACTCACAGGTGAGTCTGACAGGACAGGTGAGGATCTGTGTCCTCATTATCATCTTTTAAATCAATATCAGATTATCAATGAACTGCTCAGACTGCCTGCAGGGGGCACTGCAGGACTGATAATATGGTCTGTAAGGATGGTCTCTGTGTCCTCTCATGATCCAGGACCACCCTCTGGACCAAGTTCAGGACGAGCGTGAGCGGCGGCGGCGGCAGGAGGAGGAGTTTCTGGCTCGTTACCGTAGCGACCCGAACCTGGCTCGTTACCCGGTGAAGCCGCAGCCGAGCGAGGAGGCCATGAGGATGCTGGCTCACGTTGGCAGGGTCCGCCACCAGCGCCGCCACAGCGACGTCTCCTTGGCCACCTCCGAGCCTGACCACCTGACCCTGAGACACACAGGTAGGGACACGCCCAACCACCTGACCCTGAGAGACACAGGTAGGGACACGCCCCACCACCTGACCCCGAGAGACACAGGTAGGGACACGCCTGACCACCTGACCCCGAGAGACACAGCTAGGGAAACCCCTGACCACCTGACCCCGAGACACACAGGTAGGGACACGCCTGACCACCTGACCCCGAGACACACAGGTAAGAACACGCCAGTCTGACCTTGAAGGCTCAAGGACGCCCAATCTGACTCCTGTTTCCCTCTCAGCTCTCCGTAAGAACCGACTTCAGGGATTAGTCGGATCTGGAGGTCAGAGGTCGTTCTCTGTAGAACGGGCAGCCAATCACATCAGCCCCACCTCTCCCCGCCGCAGCCCGTTACCTCAGCAACACCTGGACCCGAGCTCCGCCCTCAAGAGGAAGCCGGCCTATGCGAGCACAGCGCAGAGGGCGTGGAGGTTGGGGAAGATGCATGTGATTGGTAGCTTCAGCAGCTCAGAGGAGGATCTAGTGACCACGCCCGAGTACAACAGCTGCGACGAGCCTGACAGTGAGTGGCTACATGCTAACTGCTTGGAACATCAGGCTAGGTCGTACATGCTAACTGCTAGCTAGATGAGGCTAGGTGGCTACATGCTAATAAGTAAATGAGGCTTTGGATGAAAGCGCTATATAAAAGCAGCCGTTTATTTACATGTTAATAGATATGTAAATGGGGCTTAGACGGCTACATGCTAACTGCTAGCTAGATGAGGCTAGGTGGCTACATGCTAACAGCAGTGTCAAAGAGCTGTAGTAGTGTATAATGGATTAAAAGAACAACAGGTGCAGGTCTGCAGGAAGTCATGGCTCACTAGCTTTTTTCCTGGAGCTTTTGACCACACCCCATTGGCCTTCTTTAGAGATTATAACTTGCTCGGTTGTCACGTGACACTGTGTCTCAGAGTCTACATTATTATTTATTATTCCCACCGGGAAGCAACTCAGCTGTTTTTATTCTCCAGCAGTAAAAGACAGAAATAAAACTTTTAAATGTTGACCTTTTATTTTTATACGACATCATGACAACATTTATCAAAGGTTAGATTACTAACCTTATTATGGAAATATTTCATAGATTATATACAAAAGTCAGAAGTGTATTAAAGCAGTGACTTTACATTAAATAGAATATGAAGGGTTCTTTGTTGACAGAGAGGAAAGAGGGAGAGCAGAGTGACAGTGGAGACATGTAATGAGCTCAGTGTGATAATCTGCTTACAGCAGCTTCATCAGAGGGTTCCTGCTAGAACAACGTACTCGTGTTGTGAACATGTTCTTTCTCATATCTGCTGCGGTGAATATGACTGTATCACTACATCCCAGCCCCGACCACACCGCACATTTAAAGTGTGACGATCCAACTCTTACCTGTAAAATATGTTAAATAACACTGAGCCGCAGGAAGAGCAGGTGACCTGATATCCTGCTCACAGCAGTAAAGTTAAATAGGAGAGAGCCACTCAGGCCTCTTCATTAAGAGGTTTTAACACTGAGCTTTACTCCAGCGGGGTCTGCTGTTTAAATAAAGACAGAACATTTTAATCTGTGCATCATTTCTTCATGAACAGTTCACCAAACTAATAACAGATCATTTTGGCTGCCTAGGGCTGGGCACAAAACAGTAAAGATAATTATCACAATATAATTTTCCTCACTAACATCAATATTTTGTTAATAAATGTTTTAATTCATTTGAATAATGGACGAATCAGCACTTAAAGAGACTGAAAGAAGATTTTACTAATCATATTTGTTAAAAACAGATTTTATCAGAACAGTTCTGAATGTTCTGACTCAGGTTTGTTTACTGATCCACTGTTTGTTCTGACCAGAAAGTTTAAAACCGCATTAACTTTCACTCAGGAGCAAAAATCTGAATTTAAACCTGGAAGAAATAAAGATTTGACTTTTATCTTGATAATTATTGATATCTAATGATGTCAATGATGACATTTTTGGCCGTGTCGCCCTGCTGACAACTGTCACTGAGCTGCTTTAATACTGAAGACATGTTGGAGGGTTCTCAGGTTCTGAAGTGTTCCGGTTCCTGTACGTAGTGAGTTCCACTGTGTAGGTTCATCGCCAGGCGTACCTGCTGCATGTTTATCAAGTGAAAAACACAAGGCTGCACAAGTCAGAAACATTAAATATTAAAATCAATATTTATCAGTTCTGGTTTTAAAACGTAATAAAGAACGGACGATACACAGGTTCTCTCCTGTTCCGTTCAGTTCTGTTTTAACACAATATCTCACTTCACTGTTCCTTGTTGGTCCAGACCAACTCTGTGACACTAATTACCCAACAGTTTCATGTTCCGTATGGTTCTGTTAGTGGTTTGAAGATGAGGAAGGTGAAATAAATTGCAATGGTACGGTTCTTGTTGTGGGAAAAGATCCCAGCGGGCGTAAAGAGGTTCCTCCATCTATTGTTATGGTTACCCATACAGCTCATGTTCTACATGGTACTTTGCTTGTGCTCTTAAATCTCTAGTTGATATGTTCCTACGGGTTCTCCTCTGCTTCTCTCTCCCATACGGTTCTGCCACAGTTTCATAAGGTTCTGTTTCTGTTCTATGTGGCTCTTCTGTAGTTCTATAGAGTTTAATGTCCCAGGTTCTGCATGGTTCTAATAGTCATGTGTCTGCCTTTGCTACTGTTCTAAAAGCTGTGGTCTTTACAGTTTCTCTGGGGGTTCTGTCATTTTTTTTTAATAAGGTTCCTTATTTAGATTAAAGGGTAATGTTATGGTTCTGGTGCTCTGTGTGGTTCCACAACTGTTCTCCATGGTTCTGTTGTTCTGTGGTGCTCTACTGTTGTTGCTGTGGGTTCTGTCACATGTTCCAAAGGATTCAGCACATGTTCTTTATGATTCTCCTGATGTTCAGGTCCTGTTCTATTGTGTACAGCCTTTCTATGATGTTCTTCTACTGTTCTTTAAGGTTCTTCTGTTGTTTCTGTAGGTTCTGTCACATGTTCCAAAGGATTCAGCACATGTTCTTTATGGTTCTCCCGATGTTCAGGTCATGTTCTGTTGTGTACAGCCTTTCTTCTATGAGGTTCTTCTTGTGTTCCCCTGGGTTCTATTCCTGAGGCTTCTGTCACTGTTCTTTAGGGTTCTACAGGTCTGCAGGTCCTCTGTCAGGAAATCAGGCGTCATGCTGGCGAGGTAATCTCCTGGCTGCGTGTCATTGGGCCAGAAGTCACCTGGTCAGAGATTATGAGCTCTGATTGGCTCACAGGGTTGTTGGCCCCTCCTCCTGGGTCTGCAGGTGACTGAGCAGCTCAGAGTCTCAGCTGCTGCCTTCCTGAAGACACTGGGAGAGAAACCAGAACCAAGAGACTGTTCAACAGAGCCTCAAACCGGACTGACCCGTGCCTGGAGAAGCCTGGAGAACCCTGGAGGGTCCTGGAGGGTCCTGGAGAACCCGTCTGATAATCAGTTCCAGAGCAGAACAGAACCTGCTGCTCTGGAGCTGCCGGGTCGCTGAATCCCCGTCTCTCCTGCCGCCTAAGTGGATTAAAAGAGGAGAGTGTGGATTACCGGCCTCCTGGAGTCACTGTGGGGAGACCAGAATAGAAACACCTGTTGACCAGTCAGACGGCAGCATGTCTGCACACCTGACAGCTGAACGCCACCACACCTGCTGGATTCCTTTGTGATCAGCTCTGCGGTGAGAAGGAAGCTAGCTTTCAAGCTAACAATGAAACCCTGACAGACAGAACGATGGGCTCAGTGTTCTGATAATCTCATTACAGAGGAATGAACTGCTCTGCAGCCTGCAGGCAGAGTTCAGGGCAAACCCCACACACTAGTGAGGAGGACTGGAGGAGAGCTTCAGGTCCTCCTCCTCCTCCTCCTCCTCCCCCTCCTTCTTCTTCATGGCGTTCAGACAGACATGTGAGTACAGTTGTGTGGGTGTGTGTGAGATTCAGACCCGCCTGCAGGTTCAGACCTCTGCAGGTTCAGGACCCTGCAGGTTCAGACCTCTTCAGGTTCAGACCTCTGCAGGTCCAGGACCCTGCAGGTTCAGACCTCTGCAGGTTCAGACCTCTGCAGGTTCAGGACCCTGCAGGTTCGGACCTCTGCAGGTTCAGACCTCTGCAGGTCCAGGACCCTACAGGTTCAGACCTCTGCAGGTTCAGACCTCTGCAGGTCCAGGATCCTACAGGTTCAGACCTCTGCAGGCTCAGACCTCTGCAGGCTCAGACCTCTGCAGGTTCAGACCTCTGCAGGTCCAGGACCCTACAGGTTCAGACCTCTGCAGGTTCAGACCTCTGCAGGTCCAGGACCCTACAGGTTCAGACCTCTGCAGGCTCAGACCTCTGCAGGTTCAGACCTCTGCAGGTTCAGGACCCTGCAGGCTCAGACCTCTGCAGGTTCAGACCTCTGCAGGCTCAGACCTCTGCAGGTTCAGACCTCTGCAGGTCAACTGTGAGAGCCGAGCTACAGGAGGTGGATCTAACACGGGGTGAGGCCCAGCAGCTAGCACAGGGTTTAGATCGGCAAATAAGTCTGGCATAGGGCCAAATGTTTTTCAAGTCAGTAGGCGGCGGGCCAGTTCAGCTCAGTCAGCAGTGCTCAGGAGTCCCGGTCCAAGGGTTGTGAGTTCATCCCCCACTTGCTGCTGGGATTATTTTCTGACTGTGAAGAGATCGTTTACATGTTCACCGTTAAGCATGTGCAGGAGCGTGTTCCTCCCGGCGATCGGCCCACGTCAGCCTGTGGAGCTTATTTTCATTTCCCCAGCACCTCCATCAGAGGAACTTCCTGCGTTTCTCATTCAGGGGAATCCGACCTGACGTTTTCTGTCACTTTGTTTTTACAGAGGTGTATCAAGCAAGCCAGAGACTCTTTAGAACTTCCTTCAGAACTTTTCAAAGTAAAAGCTCTCAATTCAACACGACACAAAGTAGTGCTGTAAAGACGTTCTCATGCTTTTATTTTGTAGTCTCAATCACTTAAGAGGAAGTCATTATGTGAGTAACTTTTGCAGTCATGACTCAGAGCTGTTTCAGCACCAGCCGCTATAATGTTTTGTTTTTTTTGCCGCTATCAAAGTAATCGGCCGCGGGCCGGGTATTTTTGCTGGCCGGCCAGCTTTGGCCCATGAGCCACCTATTGCCGCCCACTGGTCTAGATGGTGGCAGATCGTCGGAGTCCCACCAGGGACGAAGAGGAACTTGAGAACTACACTTTCCCTGGTAAAGAGTTGGATCCCAAATAATTGGGTCTCTGTAAGTAAGTAAACCGGATACGCTCTGGACCCGGGACGTGAGAAAAGTGGCGCCGTATAAATAAAATATCACATTACATCAAAGAGAAGGTGACCAGTTATTAATGAACCATCAACCATCGTTTCATGTGTTTAGTTTGTGCTGCTGTGGTTTAATGCAGATCAGCGGATCAGGGAGGACCGTCAGCTGTGTGGACTTTTCTTTCACACAACGTTTCAGTTCTGCATTCTGCAATTAAAACATTTCTCCTGCGAATCGTGTGGATCGGCTCTAGTCTTGATTTTAGGCTTCTGTTGTTGGATTTCATGAGTGTTGGAAACAAATGTTCATGTTTCGTTCTGTAGGCCAGTAAACCAGATCAGCGCTTGACCTCTGACCTCTGCTCTGTCTGGCTGCTAGGAGACATGGACAGCCAATGGTGGGATCATGGTTCCTGGCACGGCGAGCCTCCACCCATGTCTATGGTAGGACTAAGCCACGCCCCTTATTCCATCCATCATCTAACCCTAGCTCCCTGCCTCCCCCCTCACCTGCCTCCAACACCTGTCTGCCTCCCCCCTCACATGTCTTCCTCCCCCTCACCTGTCTGCCTCCCCCCTCATCTGTCTGCCTCCCCCCTCACCTGTCTGCCTCCCCCCTCACCTGCCTCCATCACTTGTCTGCCTCCCCCTCACCTGTCTGCCTCCCCCTTCACCTGCCTCCATCACCTGTCTGCCTCCCCCCTCACCTGCCTGCTTCCCCCTCACCTGCCTCCATCAACTCCCTGCCTCCCCCCTTAACTGTCTGCCTCCCCCCTCACTTGTCTGCCTCCCCCCTCACCTGCCTCCAACACCTGTCTGCCTCCCCCCTGACATGTCTTCCTCCCCCTCACCTGCCTGCCTCCCCTCACCTGCCCCCATCACCTGTCTGCCTCCCCCTCACCTGTCTGCCTCCCCCCTCACTTGTCTGCCTCCCCCCTCACCTGCCTGCCTCCATCACCTGTCTGCCTCCCCCCTCACCTGTCTGCCTCCCCCCTCACTTGTCTGCCTCCCCCCTCACCTGCCTGCCTCCATCACCTGTCTGCCTCCCC
>NC_060158.1:3976213-3984482 GCF_021292245.1 Micropterus dolomieu
TCTGCCTGCCTCCCCCTCACCTGTTTGCCTCCCCCCTCACTTGCCTGCCTCCCCCTCACCTGCATCCATCACCTGTCTGCCTCCCCCTCACCTATTTTCCTCCCCCCTCACTTGTCTGCCTCCCCCTCATTTGCCTGCCTCCCCCTCACCTGTTTGCCATCAACCTCCCCTTCTCCCTCCCCCCTGACTTGTCTGCTTCCCCCTCACCTGCCGGGAAAAGAGATTAGATGTCACGACAGGGCGATGTTTAAAAGAAACCTCAGGATTGAGAGCTGAAAGTTTCTGACTTTAGAAAGCAGTTGAAGTGTCGGCGTGACAGAGAGGAAAGCGCCGAGCTGAACTTTTCTGACTTTAGAAAGCAGTTTATGACTTTAAGAAAGCAGTTGAAGTGTCGGCGTGACAGAGAGGAAAGCGCCGCGCTGAACGTTTCTGACTTTAGAAAGCAGATTCTGACTTTAGAAAGCAGAGTCTGACTTTTGAAAGCAGTTGAAGTGTTGGCGTGACAGAGAGGAAAGCGGCGCGCTGAATGTTTCTGACCTCAGAAAGCAGTTGAAGTGTCGGCGTGACAGAGAGGAAAGCGCCGCGCAGAACGTTTCTGACTTTAGAAAGCAGATTCTGACTTTAGAAAGCAGAGTCTGACTTTCGAAAGCAGTTTCTGACTTTAGAAAGCAGTTGAAGTGTCAGCATGACAGAGAGGAAAGCGCCGCGCTGAACGTTTCTGACTTTAGAAAGCAGATTCTGACTTTAGAAAGCAGTTTCTGACTTTAGAAAGCAGTTGAAGTGTCAGCATGACAGAGAGGAAAGCGCCGCGCTGAACGTTTCTGACTTTAGAAAGCAGATTCTGACTTTAGAAAGCAGATTCTGACTTTAGAAAGCAGAGTCTGACTTTCGAAAGCAGTTGAAGTGTTGGCGTGACAGAGAGGAAAGCGCCGAACTGAACGTTTCTGACTTTAGAAAGCAGTTTCTGACTTTAGAAAGCAGTTGAAGTCTCAGCATGACAGAGAGGAAAGCGCCGTGCTTAACGTTTCTGACTTTAGAAAGCAGAGTCTGACTTTCGAAAGCAGTTGAAGTGTTGGCGTGACAGAGAGGAAAGCGCAGAGCTGAACGTTTCTGACTTTGGAAAGCAGATTCAGACTTTAGGGGATTCTGACTTTAGAAAGCAGTTTGTGACTTTTAGATAGCAGTTGAAGTGTCGGCGTGACAGAGAGGAAACCGCCTCGCTGAATGTTTCTGACCTCAGAAAGCAGTTCAAGTGTCGGCATGACAGAGAGGAAAGCGCCTCGCTGAATGTTTCTGACTTTAGAAAGCAGTTTATGACTTTTAGAAAGCAGTTGAAGTGTCGGCATGACAGAGAGGAAAGCGCAGAGCTGAACGTTTCTGACCTCAGAAAGTAGTTGAAGTGTCGGCGTGACAGAGAGGAAAGCGCCGCGCTAAACGTTTCTGACTTTAGAAAGCAGATTCTGACTTTCAAAAGGAGTTGAAGTGTTGGCGTGACAGAGAGGAAAGCGCCACGCTAAACGTTTCTGACTTTAGAAAGCAGAGTCTGACTTTCGAAAGCAGTTGAAGTGTTGGCATGACAGAGAGGAAAGCAGCGCACTAAAAGTTTCTGACTTTAGAAAGCAGAGTCTGACTTTCGAAAGAAGTTGAAGTGTCAGCATGACAGAGAGTAAAGCGCCGCGCTGAACGTTTCTGACTTTAGAAAGCAGTTTCTGACTTTAGAAAGCAGTTGAAGTGTCAGCATGACAGAGAGGAAAGCGCCGCGCTGAACGTTTCTGACTTTAGAAAGCAGAGTCTGACTTTCGAAAGCAGTTGAAGTGTCAGCATGACAGAGAGGAAAGTGCCGCGCTGAACGTTTCTGACTTTAGAAAGCAGTTTCTGACTTTAGAAAGCAGTGAAAGTGTTGGCGTGACAGAGAGGAAAGCGCAGAGCTGAACGTTTCTGACTTTGGAAAGCAGATTCAGACTTTAGGGGATTCTGACTTTAGAAAGCAGTTTGTGACTTTTAGATAGCAGTTGAAGTGTCGGCGTGACAGAGAGGAAACCGCCTCGCTGAATGTTTCTGACCTCAGAAAGCAGTTGAAGTGTCGGCATGACAGAGAGGAAAGCGCCTCGCTGAATGTTTCTGACTTTAGAAAGCAGTTTGTGACTTTTAGATAGCAGTTGAAGTGTCGGCGTGACAGAGAGGAAACCGCCTTGCTGAATGTTTCTGACCTCAGAAAGCAGTTTATGACTTTTAGAAAGCAGTTGAAGTGTCGGCGTGACAGAGAGGAAAGCGCCTCGCTGAATGTTTCTGACTTTAGAAAGCAGTTTATGACTTTTAGAAAGCAGTTGAAGTGTCGGCATGACAGAGAGGAAAGCGCCGCGCTAAACGTTTCTGACTTTAGAAAGCAGTTGAAGTGTCGGCGTGACAGAGAGGAAAGCACCGCGCTAAACGTTTCTGACTTTAGAAAGCAGAGTCTGACTTTCGAAAGCAGTTGAAGTGTCAGCATGACAGAGAGGAAAGTGCCGCGCAGAACGTTTCTGACTTTAGAAAGCAGTTTATGACTTTTAGAAAGCAGTTGAAGTGTCGGCATGACAGAGAGGAAAGCGCCGCGCTAAACGTTTCTGACTTTAGAAAGCAGATTCTGACTTTAGAAAGCAGTTGAAGTGTCAGCGTGACAGAGAGGAAAGCACCGCGCTAAACGTTTCTGACTTTAGAAAGCAGAGTCTGACTTTCGAAAGCAGTTGAAGTGTTGGCGTGACAGAGAGGAAAGCGCCGCGCAGAACGTTTCTGACTTTAGAAAGCAGAGTCTGACTTTAGAAAGCAGTTTCTGACTTTAGAAGCAGTTGAAGTGTCGGCGTGACAGAGAGGAAAGCGCTGCGCTGAACGTTTCTGACTTTTAGAAAGGAGCTGAAGTGTACGAGATAAAGCAGGTCAAGTTTGTTATTAGTAAATCCGACTGAAATGTTTGTTGTTGTTGTTGCTGTTGCGAAGCGACCACATGTGTTTTTCCCCCTGTAACTCATCAGCAACCGGTCACATGGCAACCGTCCAAGGATGGTGAACGTCTGATTGGTCGAATTCTGTTGAATAAGAGGATGAAGGATGGGACTGTTCCTGCGGATACAGGGGCGCTGCTGGGACTCAAGGTGAAACCGCCTTCTTCCTCTTCCTTTTCTTTGTCTCCTCCTCCTCTTCCTCTCCTCCTCCTCTTCTTTGTCTCCTCCTCCTCTTCCTCTTCTTCTATGCCTCCTCTTCCTCTTCTCCTCCTCCTCCTGATTGTGACGCTCTCACCTCACTCTGTGTGCAGGTTAGTGTCTTGCTCATGGGCAGTGTGTTTTCAGGTGGTGGGGGGGAAGATGACAGAGTCCGGTCGTCTCTGTGCGTTCATCACTAAGGTGAAGAGAGGGAGTCTGGCGGACACTGTGGGACACCTGAGACCAGGTAAACACACGCCTGAGACCAGGTAAACACACGCCTGAGACCAGGGGAACACACACCTGAGGCCAGGCAAATGCACACCTGGGGCCAGGGGAACGCACACCTGAGGCCAGGGGAACGCACATCTGAGACCAAGGGAACACACATCTGAGACCAAGGGAACGAACACCTGAGACCAGGGGAACAACACGCCTGAGGCCAGGCAAACGCACACCTGAGGCCAGGGGAACAACACGCCTGAGGCCAGGCAAACGCACACCTGAGGCCAGGCAAACGCACACCTGAGGCCAGGGGAACACACACCTGAGACCAAGGGAACGAACACCTGGGGCCAGGGGAACACACACCTGGGGCCAGGGGAACACACACCTGAGGCCAGGGGAACGCACACCTGAGGCCAGGGGAACACACATCTGAGACCAAGGGAACGAACACCTGAGACCAGGGGAACACACACCTGAGGCCAGGCAAACACACACCTGAGGCCAGGGGAACGAACACCTGAGGCCAGGGGAACACACATCTGAGACCAAGGGAACAAACACCTGAGGCCAGGGGAACACACATCTGAGACCAAGGGAACGAACACCTGAGACCAGGGGAACACACACCTGAGGCCAGGCAAACACACACCTGAGGCCAGGGGAACGAACACCTGAGGCCAGGGGAACACACATCTGAGACCAAGGGAACAAACACCTGAGGCCAGGGGAACACACATCTGAGACCAAGGGAACGAACACCTGAGACCAGGGGAACACACACCTGAGGCCAGGCAAACACACACCTGAGGCCAGGGGAACGAACACCTGAGGCCAGGGGAACACACATCTGAGACCAAGGGAACAAACACCTGAGGCCAGGGGAACACACATCTGAGACCAAGGGAACGAACACCTGAGACCAGGGGAACACACACCTGAGGCCAGGCAAACACACACCTGAGGCCAGGGGAACGAACACCTGAGGCCAGGGGAACACACATCTGAGACCAAGGGAACAAACACCTGAGGCCAGGGGAACACACATCTGAGACCAAGGGAACGAACACCTGAGACCAGGGGAACACACACCTGAGGCCAGGCAAACACACACCTGAGGCCAGGGGAACGAACACCTGAGGCCAGGGGAACACACATCTGAGACCAAGGGAACAAACACCTGAGGCCAGGGGAACACACATCTGAGACCAAGGGAACGAACACCTGAGACCAGGGGAACACACACCTGAGGCCAGGCAAACACACACCTGAGGCCAGGCAAACGCACACCTGAGGCCAGGAGAACACACACCTGAGGCCAGGGGAACACACACCTGAGGCCAGGGGAACACACACCTGAGGCCAGGGGAACACGCATCTGGGGCCAGGGGAACGCACAGCTACATCACAGGTGCATCTCTTTCTTTCCTCAGGTGATCAGGTTCTGGAGTGGAATGGTCGGGTTCTTCAGGGTGCCTCGTTTGATGAAGTTTACAACATCATCCTGGAGTCCAAACCAGAACCACAGGTGGAGCTGGTTGTGTCCCGACCAGCCGGGTAGGTCAAAGGTGACACTGTCGGTGCCGGCCAATGAAACGGGAGCATCATCAACACGTAGCGATAGTAGCAGCAGACGTCGTAGATCAGCCCTGCTCAGATGTTCACAGCTGCTCTCTGTCCTTAAAACAGGAATACACTTTAAAACGAAGCACGTAGACAACTCAAACTGCATGATTTAGATCTGACCAGAAGTTCTGTTGCGGCAGAACGTTCCGTTAATAGACTGTTGTTTGTGTTCCTCAGAGATGTTTCCAGAGCAGCAGATAGCTCCTACGTCCATCTGGAGTCCAGTGAGTTAATTACTAAACCACCACTGGGGGGTCTTAACGAGTCTGTACAGGAGTTATAATCGTTCTCTAGAAGACGACAGAATATCTGACAGTTCGCCCACACTGACAGGACGAACATGCAAAGAGCTAAAATACAAAACGCTTCCTGTTCTATGCTCTACATGACGTCTTCTCTGTGTTCGGTGTGTTTAGGTTCCAGTTCCTTCAACTCTCAGAAAGTCGGTCCATCCATCTCCGTCACGTCTCCTATGAGCCCCACCGTTCTGTCCGGACAGGTCTCTGTAAGTTTACCCAGCATGCACTGCACTGCCACAGTCCACAGCCAATCAGCTCTCAGTTAACAGCCTCTTCCACGGCGATGTGTGTTTCAGACAGTGAGCAGGCGTCCTCTGGTTCCCAGGATCCAGGTAACTGTTGCTGTAGAGAGGAGAGAGCTATCCGTCTGTTCCACCCATCTTTGTTCTGTCTGTAGTTCTGCCTGTTAGTTCTCTCACGGTGTCAGTAACGTTAATGCCCCGCCCACCAAATGCTTACCTGACGGAACCAGCGATGGAACGTCTGGTTACAGCTGTCAGATAAATGTAGTGGAGTAGAAACATAGAGTAGGAACCTTGTTTTTCTCCAGTGTGAATAAGGTTCTATTTCTGTTCCCCGGAGCGCTGCTTCTCTGCTGGGTTCCCCATCTGTTCTTCTTCTCTTCTGCAGGGCTGCTCTGTGGTTGTCAGGGTTTCTGGGCTTCTACCTTTGGGTTCTACATAAGTTCTGTGGGATTCTTGTAGTGTTCCACCGAGGACACCATTACAAATTATTCAGCTGGTGTCCTACATGGTACTGTTAGTGATGAATAGGATTCAGCTCCTGCTCTGTTGTTCACAACTATTGTTCTATATGGTTCTGTCCTTTAGGGTCCCTCAGTTCCTGCTGAGCATTTTTGTTGAAGATGATTTTTTCAGGCTTCTTGTGTTTATCGGATAGGAACAGATCAGATCTCCCGATTAGTGGGCTTCCCGCTCTACCTCAATGCTATACACAGTTAGAGGTAACTGCTTCCGGGCTGGAGCAGAACCCGGTCCGTTGTGGTAAGGACTCAGCCTTAGTACGTAGTGCACGCTCTACCAGGTGTGCTAACTGTTGTTGAGGGTTCTGACACTGTTTTACAGGCCTTTTTATGGGATGTGTCTGGTGTTTAATAGGGTTGTTTCTGTGTTCTTTGGGGTTCTATTGATGTCCTACAGGGTGCAGCTACTGCTCTGTATGTTTGTTCTATACCTGAGAGTTCTGCCACTATTATAAATGGTTCTGCTTTGTTCTGTTATGCTCTGGTATTGGTTACTGCTTCTGGTCTGTGTGGAGTTGCTGTAAATCTTCACTGTTCACAGGGTTCTCCTCCTGTTGGGGGTTCCTCTGCTTTTCTGTTGGCTGTATATTCCCTCTGTTGTTCCCCAGGGTTCTCCAGCTGTGAAGGGTTCTGTCCTTGATGTCCTAATTTTAAACCTGATATTTTTTCACAGATGAAGCTGTGGTACGATAAAGTCGGTCATCAGCTGATTGTCACCGTACTCGGAGCCAAAGAACTTCCTGTCCGAGACGACGGCCGACCGAGGAACCCCTACGTCAAGATCTACTTCCTGCCAGACAGAAGGTAACACAAGAACCAATCAGCGTTTTAGGGACTAGATAATGTCAGGTGATGATTAGAAGCTTAGGCCCAGTGTTCTCTGGTTTCTCCTCTGTGTTTTGTGATCTATGTGGTTCTGGTGTATAACCTGCAGAACCTCTGTTCTAGTTCTCTGTGACCAGTAGTGGGTCCTGCTCTGGGACTTACTGTTGTTTGTTTCCTCTCCTTACAGTGATAAGAGCAAGCGGAGAACAAAAACAGTGAAGAAGTCGGTGGAACCTCGGTGGAACCAGACCTTCATGTACTCGCCGGTCCATCGGCGGGAGTTCAAAGAACGGATGTTGGAGCTGACGGTCTGGGATCAGGCCCGTGTCCGAGAGGAGGAGAGCCAGTTCCTGGGAGAGGTCAGAACACATGGAGAACACCGAAAACGTAGAACCCGACATGTTGAGTTGTAGTCTTGTTTGTTAGCTTGTGTTCCCGATAGTTTTAGGTCTCATAAACAAACAGATCAACATGGTGGGAGAACCTCTTCCTGTTACAGGCGTGAGAGTCGCATCAGTCTGAACAAAGACAACACACTGATGTTCCTTTAGAGAACATGTAGAACACTAGACATTACTGCCTGTCTTTCTGTGTTCAGGTCCTGATCGAGCTGGACTCGGCTCTGCTGGACGATCAGCCTCACTGGTACAAACTGCAGCTCCATGACGTTGCCTCCCTGCCGCTGCCCAGCGGTTCCCCCTACCTGCAGAGGAGAGTACTGCAGCCTGAGGAGGCCGGCAGGAGGCTGCAGAGTGAGACACACTAACGCATACACACTAACACACACTGAGGATACACACTAACACACACACTGAGGATACACACTAACACACACACTGAGGATACACACTAACACACACTGAGGATAGACACTAACACACACACTGAGGATACACACTAACACACACTGAGGATACACACTAACACACACTGAGGATACACACTAACACACACACACTGAGGATACACACTAACACACACTGAGGATACACACTAACACACACACTGAGGATACACACTAACACACACTGAGGATACACACTAACACACACACACTGAGGATACACACTAACACACACTGAGGATACACACTAACACACACACTGAGGATACACACTAACACACACTGAGGATACACACTAACACACACACACTGAGGATACACACTAACACACACTGAGGATACACACTAACACACACACACTGAGGATACACACTAACACACACTGAGGATACACACTAACACACACACTGAGGATACACACTAACACACACTGAGGATACACACTAACACACACACTGAGGATACACACTAACACACACTGAGGATACACACTAACACATACACACTGAGG
>NC_060158.1:3984582-3986909 GCF_021292245.1 Micropterus dolomieu
CTAACACATACACACTGAGGATACACACTAACACACACACACTGAGGATACACACTAACACACACACACTGAGGATACACACTAACACACACTGAGGATACACACTAACACATACACTGAGGATACACACTAACACACACACTGAGGATACACACTAACACACACTGAGGATACACACTAACACACACACTGAGGATACACACTAACACACACATTGAGGATACACACTAACACATACACACTGAGGATACACACTAACACACACACACTGAGGATACACACTAACACACACACACTGAGGATACACACTAACACACACACTGAGGATACACACTAACACACACACACTGAGGATACACTAACACACACTGAGGATACACACTAACACACACATTGAGGATACACACTAACACACACATTGAGGATACACACTAACACACACACACACACACAGTCCTGTTTGTTTATTTTTTTGTCACCGTTGTTTTTTATTTATTCCGTCATCTTTGTGTGTTGTTGATTTTGTTTTACTTTTCTCCCATGATGCTTTGTCAGACAAAGGCCCTTACTATAACTCAGGTAATAACAGCTGTGTGTGTGTGTGTGTGTGTGTGTATGAAACATCTTCTTTTAGGTAATGTTGCAGATAGGCCACGCCCCCGTCAGTCACAGGTGTCTGGTATCTGTTTTAGTTTTCCAGGTTCAGCTGGTTCTTCCAGTGACAGAGTGGAACCAGCTGTCTAGGGTCCTTCAAGGGTTCCAGCAGGCTATAAGAGGGTGACACAGTTCTCTTAGAATGTTCCACATATACATGAAGTGGTTCTGAGGGGTCCTAGATGGAGTTTTCCAGGTCCTTGATGGGGTTCTGTAGATCCTTAATGCTGTGGGTTGGTCAGGTTTCCATTTTCCGTTTGATTTATCGTACATGTCAGGTGGTGGTGGTCAGGTGGTGGTGGTGGGGGGGACAGGTGGAGCTTGTGGTTTCTTTGTGTTCTACATATCCCAGACCTCAGTACGTTCAAGTTTCATGTCGAACCTGTTCCGTAGGGCTGGTTGTTTGTTGTTCTCTACGAACAGGCCTAAGGCCCTCAGAGTCAATGTTGTTCCAGTGGGTGATGGTATTTGTGGTGAACAGGGGAGTCAGAACACATGACCTGTGCCCTGCAGGTCAATAATCGATCCCACTTCCTGCGTCCATGGTTGCAGCTGTCTTCAAGGCTGATTCCAGGGTTCCTTTAAAGGGTCTTGGAAGAGTAGAAGAACCCTGGCAGAGGTTACGATGGAGATGAAGATGTTCTAATTGTCCTTTGAGAGGTTCTCTGGAGTAAGTTCTTAGAGTTTTACAGGTCCTCTGTTGAATTGTTGCCAGTTGGTTGAGTGGGTTTCCGTAGTCCTTGACGTGTCCTCAATCATCTCAGAAAGGTTTCAAGGGAATCTAAGGAAATAAGAAAAGCTGTATTTTAATGTTTGTGTGTGAAATAGTTTATCTCCTTGTAGTGTGTGTTCTGTATGTTCTGTCTGTCTGTGTGTGTGTGTTGCACTGTTTGTATGTTCTGTGTGTTCTGTGTGTGTGGGATTAGTTGACCTTATTGTGGAGGATTAAGCTGGAGCTGCTTACAGGCTTAAACATCCTCTCTCTCTCTCTCCCTGCAGGGTCTCAGAGGATCAGTGACAATGAGTTTTCAGATTACGACTGTGAAGACGGCATCGGGGTGATTTCAGGTGAACTCCATGTCCCATCTTGCATTGCAACACTACAGCTCAGTGTTAAAACCAACAAAGTGACATTCACTTACAACCCTAACCCATCCTTAAATAAGATAACACATCTTTAAATTTCTGCCTTTTCTTTTAATGATCTTGAGTTTCCTCACAGAGCCACAGGAGTCTCTTACATAATGTGACATGACTGTGACGTTCCTCACAGAACCACAGGAGTCTCTTACATAATGTAACATGACTGTGACGTTCCTCACAGAACCACAGGAGTCTCTTACATAATGTAACATGACTGTGACGTTCCTCACAGAACCACAGGAGTCTCCTACATAATGTGACATGACTGTGACGTTCCTCACAGAACCACAGGAGTCTCTTACATAATATGACATGACTGTGACGTTCCTCACAGAACCACAGGAGTCTCTTACATAATGTGACATGACTGTGACATTCCTCACAGAACCACAGGAGTCTCTTCATATAAAGTGACATGACTGTGACGTTCCTCACAGAACCACAGGAGTCTCTTACATAATGTGACATGACTGTGACGTTCCTCACAGAACCACAGGAGTCTCTTACATAATGTAACATGACTGTGACGT
>NC_060158.1:3987009-3998587 GCF_021292245.1 Micropterus dolomieu
ATAATGTAAAATGACAGATGTTCCTCACAGAACCACAGGAGTCTCTTAAATAATGTGACATGACTGTGACATTCCTCACAGAACCACAGGAGTCTCTTCATATAAAGTGACATGACTGTGACGTTCCTCACAGAACCACAGGAGTCTCTTACATAATGTGACATGACTGTGACATTCCTCACAGAACCACAGGAGTCTCTTCATATAAAGTGACATGACTGTGACGTTCCTCACAGCACTACAGGGGTCTCTTACATAATGTAAAATGACAGATGTTCCTCACAGAACCACAGGAGTCTCTTAAATAATGTGACATGACTGTGACATTCCTCACAGAACCACAGGAGTCTCTTACATAATGTGACATGACTGTGACATTCCTCACAGAACCACAGGAGTCTCTTCATATAAAGTGACATGACTGTGACGTTCCTCACAGAACCACAGGAGTCTCTTACATAATGTAACATGACTGTGACGTTCCTCACAGAACCACAAGAGTCTCTTACATAATGTGACATGACTGTGACATTCCTCACAGAACCACAGGAGTGTCTTCATATAAAGTGACATGACTGTGACGTTCCTCACAGCACTACAGGGGTCTCTTACATAATGTAAAATGACAGATGTTCCTCACAGAACCACAGGAGTCTCTTAAATAATGTGACATGACTGTGACATTCCTCACAGAACCACAGGAGTCTCTTACATAATGTAACATGACTGACATTCCTCACAGAACCACAGGAGTCTCGTACATGATGTAACATGACTGTGACGTTCCTCACAGAACCACAGGAGTCTCTTACATAATGTAACATGACTGTGACGTTCCTCAGAGAACCACAGGGGTCTCTTACATAATGTAACATGACTGTGACGTTCCTCACAGAACCACAGGAGTCTCTTCATTTAATGTAACATGACTGTGGCGTTCCTCACAGAACCACAGGGGTCTCTTACATAATGTGACATGACTGTGACGTTCCTCACAGAACCACAGGATTCTCTTCATATAAAGTAACATGACTGACGTTCCTCACAGAACCACAGGAGTCTCCTACATAATGTAACATGACTGTGACGTTCCTCACAGAACCACAGGAGTCTCTTACATAATGTAACATGACTGACGTTCCTCACAGAACCACAGGAGTCTCCTACACAATGTAACATGACTGTGACATTACTCACAGAACCACAGGAGTCTCTTCATGTAATGTGACATGACTGCGAGGTTCCTCACAGAACCACAGGGGTCTATTACATAATGTAACATGACTGACATTCCTCACAGAACCACAGGAGTCTCTTACATGATGTAACATGACTGTGACGTTCCTCACAGAACCACAGGAGTCTCTTACATAATGTGACATGACTGTGACGTTCCTCACAGAACCACAGGGGTCTCTTACATAATGTAACATGACTGTGACGTTCCTCACAGAACCACAGGAGTCTCTTCATATAAAGTAACATGACTGTGACGTTCCTCACAGAACCACAGGAGTCTCCTACATAATGTAACATGACTGTGACGTTCCTCACAGAACCACAGGAGTCTCTTACATAATGTAACATGACTGACGTTCCTCACAGAACCACAGGAGTCTCCTACACAATGTAACATGACTGTGACATTACTCACAGAACCACAGGAGTCTCTTCATGTAATGTGACATGACTGCGAGGTTCCTCACAGAACCACAGGGGTCTATTACATAATGTAACATGACTGACATTCCTCACAGAACCACAGGAGTCTCTTACATGATGTAACATGACTGTGACGTTCCTCACAGAACCACAGGAGTCTCTTACATAATGTGACATGACTGTGACGTTCCTCACAGAACCACAGGGGTCTCTTACATAATGTAACATGACTGTGACGTTCCTCACAGAACCACAGGAGTCTCTTCATATAAAGTAACATGACTGTGACGTTCCTCACAGAACCACAGGAGTCTCCTACATAATGTAACATGACTGTGACGTTCCTCACAGAACCACAGGAGTCTCTTACATAATGTAACATGACTGACATTCCTCACAGATCCACAGGAGTTTCCCACACAATGTAACATGACTGTGACATTACTCACAGAACCACAGGAGTCTCTTACATGATGTAACATGTCTGTGACGTTCCTCACAGAATTACAGGGGTCTCTTCCATAATGTCACATCAATGTGACGTTCCTCACAGAACCACAGGAGTCTCTTACATAATGTAACATGAGTGTGATGTTCCTCACAGAACCACAGGACTCTCTTACATAGTGAAAAATGACTGTGACGGTCCTCACAGAACCACAGGAGTCTCTTACATAATGTAACATGACTGTGAGGTTCCTCACAGAACCACAGGGGTCTCTTACATAGTGTAAAATGACTGACGTTCCTCACAGAACCACAGGGGTCTCTTACATAGTGAAAAATGACTGTGACATTCCGTACAGAGCCACAGGAGTCTGAGATTTCACTGTGATAAATGCTGGTATGACAGAACCCTAAGAGCCGGTTCCCTGTGTGGGTTGACGGTTCTACCCCGCTCTGTTTCTCTGTTCCAGACTACAGACAGAATGGGCGGGACTTTCACAGCTCCACCCTCTCAGTGCCAGAGCAGGTGTTGTCGTCCAATCACTGCTCTCGATCCGATGTTGTCAGGATGAGGTCACGGTCGCCGAGCCAGCCGCCTCCTCAGAGGTAAGCAGCCGTGTGTCTTTGTGTGTTCACGATAAGATTCAGACGGTCTGAGATGAACTGAGATCAGAGGACAGAACAGGATGACAGGAGACGAGGTCAGGTGTTAAAGGAATGATATGAGAGACGGTGAGATCAGAGTCGCCCTGACGCAGTGAGATTAGATTAGATGAGAGGTGATGAGATAATAGAACATAAAATCAAACAAAATGACAGTGAGATCAGACTGAAGAAGAAGAGACACAAAATGATATAATGAGAAGAAATGAAACCACCTGACTTGAAGCAGGATGAGGTGAGACGAGAGGAGATGATGGGAGTTTGTGTTGGGGGACACACATTAATCAGGGGGTCGGAGGGTTTAACAGTTAATTTCCTGCATTCTGGTGAATCTTTCTGATCCAGTTTATGGTGGAAATGTTTTTATTTCTGTAAAGGGAAACTCAAACTAACCCTCTAACAGAATGTAAGTCAGCTCTGCTCTCAGATCAGTTTCTCCTGTAGACCAACTTTTTTAATGTCTGCTGAGTCAGGGTTTAGTCTTCCCTCCTCTTCGTGTCTTTGTTTGGGGAAGTGACCTCTTTAAATGTGACTGTGGCTCCTTTTCACCTCAGTGAGAAATTAATTCATTTTAATTCAGATAGAAACTCCTGGACTGGCACCTGTGTTTCAGCAGCTTTTCTGCTCATGTTCAAACTAAAATTATAATATTACAAGAACAAAGTTGTAAGTTAACAATGAAGCCATAATATTTTAAGTCTACCTGCCCTATACTCTGCTTATGTGGTAGTATCCCCTTCACACCGTCTGAGAGACTTTCTTGGTTCCTGTCAGAACGTGTGCTGCAGCATTCTGGATCAGCTGACGAGTCTTAATGGACTTTTTCAAGCAGCCTGATAATAAGGAATTGCAGTAATCCAGCCTAGAAGTAACAAATGCATGGACTAGCTTTTCTGCACCATTTTTAGACAGGATGTTCCTGATTTTTGCAATGTTAAGAAGGTAAAAAAAAGGTGGTCCTTGAAATTTGCTTTATGTGAGACTTAAACGACATGTCCTGATCAAAGATAACTCCAAGATTCCTCACAGTGGTGCTGGAGGCCAGCATTATCTTTAGATAACCAGAGGTGCTTGGGCCCCAGAACAATAACTTCAGTTTTATCTGAGTTTAACATTAGAAAATTACAGGTCATCCAAGTTTTAACTTCCTGAAGGCACATCTGGAGTTTAGCTAACTGATGAGTTTCATCTGGCTTGATTGATAGATATAATAGAGTATCATCTTCATAACAATGAAAGTTTACAGTGTTTTCCTGGTAATATTGCTTAAAGGCATATATAAAGTGAAGAGGATTGGTCCCAGCCAGTGGTGGAAAGTAACGAAGTACAAATACTTTGTATTAAGTAGTTTTTTTCTGTATTTGTACTTGAGTATTTTTAGTTGTTGCAACTTTTACTTTCACTTCGCTACATTTCTAAGTCAAATAATGACTTTTTACTCCGTTACATTCTGCAGGAGACCTCATTACATTGTTATTATCGTGAAAAGGAAGAATAGTGTGCAGCCACCTGAATAGAGCAGCAGTAAAACACATGTAAAATAGATAAAGCTGACCTGGTGCGAATAAGCTTCGCCCAGCTGATGCAACACCGACACACGCAGTGATAGTAATCAAGTCACTTTCGCGCAGAGCTGACAGGGCCCCACCTCACTTTCCTGTCAAAGGTGAAAGCGAGTGTTGAGACTTTGACAACTTTGATGAGAAGATGAATCGGTACTATCCTGCTGGCACGAGAAGAGAAAAAAACTGAGCAGCAGTGAGGTAAACTTGAGTCTGATGTCAGCAGATAACAGTGATGTTAATGTGCAACTGTAGTGAATCTCTCTACTCTCTGTCCTGCTAACCAGCTGAGCAGCGCATCTCTGGTCTGTCTGTGTCTTGGTTTGACTGTGACTGAACAATGTTAGAGTGAAATACAACTATTTGTTATATTTGATAAACGCCAACAGGCCACAGTGTTTATAAACTGCAGCTCAGAAAAGATAACCATGTTGTGTGAGGAAATGGGTTCAGTCTCTGGATATCGGTAGAGACAGCCGAGTCTCTGGATATCGGTAGGGACAGTTCAGTCTCTGGATATCGGTAGAGACAGCAGAGTCTCTGGATATCGGTAGGGACAGTTCAGTCTGTGGATATTGGTAGGGACAGCACAGTCTCTGGATATTGGTAGGGACAGCAAAATCTCTGGATATCAGTAGAGACAGTTCAGTCTCTGGATATCGGTAGAGACAGCCGAGTCTCTGGATATTGGTAGGGACATCGGAGTCTGTGGATATCGGTAGGGACAGTTCAGTCTGTGGATATCGGTAGGGACAGCACAGTCTCTGGATATCAGTAGGGACAGCAAAATCTCTGGATATCAGTAGGGACAGCAAAATCTCTGGATATCGGTAGGGACAGCAAAATCTCTGGATATCGGTAGAGACAATTCAGTCTCTGGATATTGGTAGGGACAGCAAAATCTCTGGATATCGGTAGAGACAGTTCAGTCTCTGGATATTGGTAGGGACATCGGAGTCTCTGGATATCGGTAGGGACAGTTCAGTCTCTGGATATTGGTAGGGACAGCACAGTCTCTGGATATCAGTAGGGACAGCAAAATCTCTGGATATCGGTAGGGACAGCAAAATCTCTGGATATCGGTAGAGACAATTCAGTCTCTGGATATCGGTAGAGACAGTTCAGTCTCTGGATATTGGTAGAGACAGTTCAGTCTCTGGATATCAGTAAGGACATCAGATTCTCTGGATATTGGTAGAGACAGTTAAGTCCCTGGATATCGGTAGGGACATAAGAATCTCTGGATATCGGTAGAGACATCAGAATCTCTGGATATCGGTAGAGACAGTTCAGTCTCTGGATATCGGTAGAGACAGTTCAGTCTCTGGATATAGGTAGGGACAGCCGAGTCTCTGGATATTGGTAGAGACAGTTCAGTCTCTGGATATTGGTAGGGACAGCCGAGTCTCTGGATATTGGTAGAGACAGTTCAGTCTCTGGATATTGGTAGGGACAGCAGAGTCTCTGGATATTGGTAGGGACAGCAAAATCTCTGGATATCAGTAGAGACAGTTCAGTCTCTGGATATCGGTAGAGACAGTTAAGTCTCTGGATATCAGTAGAGACAGTTCAGTCTGTGGATATCAGTAGAGACATCACATTCTCTGGATATCGGTAGAGACAGTTCAGTCTCTGGATATTGGTAGGGACATCGAAATCTCTGGATATCGGTAGGGACAGCAAAATCTCTGGATATCGGTAGAGACAATTCAGTCTCTGGATATTGGTAGGGACAGCAAAATCTCTGGATATCGGTAGAGACAGTTCAGTCTCTGGATATTGGTAGGGACATCGGAGTCTCTGGATATCGGTAGGGACAGTTCAGTCTCTGGATATTGGTAGGGACAGCACAGTCTCTGGATATCAGTAGGGACAGCAAAATCTCTGGATATCGGTAGGGACAGCAAAATCCTGGATATCGGTAGAGACAGTTCAGTCTCTGGATATTGGTAGGGACAGCAAAATCTCTGGATATCGGTAGGGACAGCAAAATCTCTGGATATCGGTAGAGACAATTCAGTCTCTGGATATCGGTAGAGACAGTTCAGTCTCTGGATATCGGTAGAGACAGTTCAGTCTCTGGATATTGGTAGAGACAGTTCAGTCTCTGGATATCAGTAAGGACATCAGATTCTCTGGATATTGGTAGAGACAGTTAAGTCCCTGGATATCGGTAGGGACATAAGAATCTCTGGATATCGGTAGAGACATCAGAATCTCTGGATATCGGTAGAGACAGTTCAGTCTCTGGATATAGGTAGGGACAGCCGAGTCTCTGGATATTGGTAGAGACAGTTCAGTCTCTGGATATCGGTAGAGACAGTTCAGTCTCTGGATATAGGTAGGGACAGCCGAGTCTCTGGATATTGGTAGAGACAGTTCAGTCTCTGGATATTGGTAGGGACAGCCGAGTCTCTGGATATTGGTAGAGACAGTTCAGTCTCTGGATATTGGTAGGGACAGCAGAGTCTCTGGATATTGGTAGGGACAGCAAAATCTCTGGATATCAGTAGAGACAGTTCAGTCTCTGGATATCGGTAGAGACAGTTAAGTCTCTGGATATCAGTAGAGACAGTTCAGTCTGTGGATATCAGTAGAGACATCACATTCTCTGGATATCGGTAGAGACAGTTCAGTCTCTGGATATTGGTAGGGACATCGAAATCTCTGGATATCGGTAGGGACAGCCGGGTCTCTGGATATCGGTAGGGACAGTTCAGTCTCTGGATATCTGTAGGGACATCACATTCTCTGGATATCGGTAGAGACAGTTCAGTCTCTGGATATTAGTAGGGACATCGGAGTCTCTGGATATCGGTAGAGACAGTTCAGTCTCTGGATATTAGTAGGGACATCGGAGTCTCTGGATATCGGTAGAGACAGTTCAGTCTCTGGATATCAGTAGAGACATTTCAGTCTCTGGATATCGGTAGAGACAGTTCAGTCTCTGGATATTAGTAGGGACATCGGAGTCTCTGGATATCGGTAGAGACAGTTCTGTCTCTGGATATCAGTAGAGACATTTCAGTCTCTGGATATCGGTAGAGACAGTTCTGTCTCTGGATATCAGTAGGGACAGCAGAGTCTCTGCTGTGATCAGGACGAGATGAGGTTACTGGGTTCTGGAGAGGCGACTGTGGCTCAGGAGATAGAGCAGGTTGCCCGTTAATCGGCTCCTCCAGGCTGCATGTCGAGGTGTCATTGGGCAAGATACTGAACCCTGAATTGCCCCTGGTGGCTGTTCCACCAGTGTATGAATGTGTGTGAATGCAGATGTGTAGTGTAAAAGCACTTTGGTGGTTGAAAAGACTAGAAGGGCGCCATACAGGCGCATTTAAAGTTGGTTTAACCCCCAGCCCCCCCGGCCTCTGACTTCTGGTTTCTAGCGGTAGCCCTCTGTTCCCATTGTACCGGGAGGACGCCGTGCGGCTGCTGCGAGGCTCCAAACTGAGCCGGGCGTACTCCGATGCCGGCCAGTACGGCAGCCTAGAAAGGTAACTATGGCAAGACACCAGGATCACCTGGACACCGGCCAATCAGCACACAGTCTGCAGTACTGATTGTATATCTTGAAACAGTACTGGCAGTAGTATTGGTTTAAGTATTGGTTGATGTACTAGTGGAACTGAACTGTGTTTTAGTTCTGGCTGTGCTACTAGTCATACAACATATTTTAGTACCAATCGTAGTACTGCCATATCTACTTATAGTTATAGTATGTTATAGTAGTTATACTATGTCATGTCAGCTTTAGCAGTGTTTATTACTTGTTGTACCACTGGTTTTAGTACTGTAGTATTAGTTGTAGAACTGAAATCAACACTACTACCCTATTGGTACTAGTGTTTTAGTACTGGTCACATTGTTGTAGAACTAGTTGTAGTCTAGGTTATACCACTGCTTGTAGTACAGGTTTTAGTAATGGTTGTAGTCCTCGTAGTACTAGGTGTTGTACGGTTTGTAGTACTGGTTTGTCTGACTGCATGTCTCTGTGTATTTAGGAGTCCACTGAGGAGAATGTCTGTTGCCAATTCTCTGGACTCCCACGACAGGTACTGCAACCGTAGTAGTAATAATCTCAGTGGTAGTACTCAGAGAACTAGTAGTTGCAGGATAGAACTCTTCACCGTCTCATTTACATGTGTGTTTTTCTGTGTGGAAGATATTTTAACGGGCCTAACCAAACTCCCTGGACAACCCACATGATTAATGGGAGCTGTGAGGACTACAGGTAAGCCCAGGGGCTTATGGGTAATGTAGGGATAGAGGACCAATCATAAAATATGCCAGTTAGCACTCAGGGAGATTTACTTCCTGTTAGTTGTTGATCTGTCAGTTGGGGGGTCAGAGTTCGAAGGGGTGTAGTCAGGTAGTACAGGTGACACACCTGTAAGACTCGTCAGGTAGGAACCACCTGACGGTGCAGGTCAAAGTTCAGTCAGCATTTGGTATTCATCCTGTTCTGGAGTTCTTACGTGTTTCTGTTCTTCAGTCAGGACTTCATTCCTGACTTCCCCTACGAACCCGACGCCTATGACGAGGAACTTCTGAGGTAAACGGACAGTTTGCAGGATGTAGGTTCAGAGGCCAGTAGTCCTTCACGTCCTCCTTCATCCCTTCATCCCTCCATCCAAACTAGAGGCTTTTCTCAGTGCGTCCAGTTTAAATTTGTGTCCAAACTGGGACCGATCTTTTGATGTCACCACCTGAGTGGACTGAGTAAACGCACCTGGCCACACCATGATGAAACCTTTGGTTCAGAGTCGGTGTACAGGTGCGTTCACTCACCAGCTGAGCTCATGATGTCAGAACACAAAGTGATGGTTCTGCGTTCTGTGTTGAGAAAGGCCTTAGAACTTCCCTCTTTCGTCTCTCAGCATGTCTTGCTGAGCTCTCTCACTGAGGCCTTATGGGAAATGTAGTGCCACCAGGCTTTCTTCAGTTCTTCTGTGGTGTTTCTCCGTCCTTCAGTGCCTTAAACTTCCTGTTCAGCTGCCTCGCAGGTACGACCGGCCGACAGTCGTCACGGTGATGTGACTAACTGACCCCGCAGGTGCAGTGGTTGTCACAGTGACGGTGGTTGACGGTTGTCGTGGTGATGTGCAGGTGCAGTCGGGGGACGGACCGACGGGATTATTACAGTCGCTCTCGCTCAGCTGACCACCGAGCGATGGCGGACCGACCAGTCTACACACGCTCCCACTCCACTGACCGGACTGACTCCGCCCACCTGATGTCTGGACGCTCCGCCCCCCCCTTACCTGCCCTGACCAGGTGACCCACAGGCGACCACTCAGAAACCGGCTCCGCCTTCATGATATTTGCTGGCTGGTTCTGATCAGAGATGCATGATGTCTGCCTGAACATTAGCCACACCCATTTTCTTCTACCCCCTCCCACCGGCTTCCTGTGACATCACAGTGACATCACACCTGTTGTCTTTTTATATCGTGCTGGGTTTACATTCTTTAATTAACCCTTATTTTCCTTTTTGCACGTTTTGTTGCTTGTTTGTTGTTTCCTGAGTTGCAGTAGTCCCTGACCTTCTGAAGAGATTTACTTTTCTTTCTGAAAACAGATTTTTAAGTTTCCTCCAGATAAGCCTTGGTAGTGGAGTCGTGTCCTGCTGTGAACTCCGGCTGAAGCCAAACCTCCTCTGGTCCTGCAGACTTTGGTCTGTAGTGTTCATCTGTTCTCAGTCCAGTCAGAGAAAAATCTGTTCCTGCTCACGCAAGTTTGTTTTATTCAAATAGCACCGATTCAGAGAGAGCAGGAGGGAACACAAAGCAGCACAAGGCAAGTTCCACACAGAGACATAAAACGCACCGCTGGTAATGGTGGAAATAATACGAACACCGATACAGAAGGTAGCAGTAATGATGAGCAACTGTAGCAGCCACAGCTCCAGACTCCACAGCTCCAGACTCCACAGCTCCAGACCCCACAGCTCCAGACCCCACAGCTCCAGACCCCACAGCTCCAGACTCCACAGCTCCAGACTCCACAGCTCCAGACCCCACAGCTCCAGACTCCACAGCTCCAGACCCCACAGCTCCAGACTCCACAGCTCCAGACCCCACAGCTCCAGACTCCACAGCTCCAGACCCCACAGCTCCAGACCCCACAGCTCCAGACTCCACAGCTCCAGACTCCACAGCTCCAGACTCCACAGCTCCAGACCCCACAGCTCCAGACTCCACAGCTCCAGACCCCACAGATCCAGACTCCACAGCTCCAGAGCCAGAAACACCTGCAGGAAGTGATAGGAGGAGAGAGGAGAGGGACGAGAAAGCACAAGACTACCGGAAAGGGGAGAAGTTGTGTTAGTAACATGCAATAATGGGATGAGGTTGCATACAGAGGGAGAAAAAGTAAAGGAGAGAGGAGCTCAGTGCATCATGGGAAATCCCCTGGCAGTCTAGGCCTATAGCAGCATAACTAAGGGTTGGTTCAGGACTCACCTGAGCCAGCCCTAACTATAAGCTTTATCAAAGAGGAAAGTCTTAAGCCTACTCTTAAATGTGGAGATGGTGTCTGCCTCCTGAACCCAAACTGGAACCTGGTTCCACAGGAGAGGAGCTTGATAGCTGAACGCTCTGGCTCCTAGTCTACTTTTGGAGACTCTAGTAACCCTGCATTCTGGGAGCGCAGTGCTCTGGTGGGGTAGTAAGGTACTATGAGCTCTTTAAGATAAGATGGTGCCTGATGGTTACCTGCTTGCTTTCTCTTTTTAAAGGAACTAGTTTCTGTTGCTGATTGACTTTCATTTGTCACTATTATTGCATTGTAAATAAAAATTTATTTGGTTGTACAGAATCTGTTGAGTATAAATTATTTCTATTAGTATAATATTCTAACATTAAGTTCAAACTCATTTCATAGCTAGTGTGGTGTATAACAATTGTGCATTTGACGCATACAGTTTAACATAGCACTGTAGCAGCTGGATAGAGGATTAGTGACCTTTAAGGGGAGAGCAGAGGTCAGTGGTTACGTGGAGACTCAGACCCTTATCTGGTGTCCAACAAGATGTCTACACTTATCCTATAGAACTTTGCTCTTATATGGATTGGAGCCTTAGTTTGCAGACAGATACCTAAACATGTCCTATATAAGCTGTGTTTGATGTACAGAGAGACAGAGTGGCCATCGGGCTGGGTCTCTCTCCAAGCTGCTGCAGAGCTTGTAATTGATGCTGAATTCCTTGATGTAATAAACTTTTATGATCAAGAACAGTGTCAAGC
>NC_060158.1:3998607-4011658 GCF_021292245.1 Micropterus dolomieu
GCCCTAACTATAAGCTTTATCAAAGAGGAAAGTCTTAAGCCTACTCTTAAATGTGGAGATGGTGTCTGCCTCCTGAACCCAAACTGGAACCTGGTTCCACAGGAGAGGAGCTTGATAGCTGAACGCTCTGGCTCCTAGTCTACTTTTGGAGACTCTAGGAACCACAAGTAACCCTGCATTCTGGGAGCGCAGTGCTCTATAGTGTAAAAGCGCTTTGAGAAAGGTGCTGTACAGTCCATTTACCATTTACAGAAGTACCCTTTAAATCATTATTAAAGGTACCGCACTGATTCCTGGTCCTTGGAGTCTGTAAAGTCTGAAACTGCTAGGAAATCTGGACTTTTGGATTCAGCCTGACTGCAGCAGGACACAACTCACAACTTCCTCAAACAGGAAGTAAACACAGGTTCTGATTGGCTGAGGTCAGTGTCAGCTGACCTGTGTCCTGGAACACGTCTGAATGAGTTGGAGTGACTTGAACAGATTTCTCATGTTGCAGCTGCTGAGTGAAGATTCTTTGTGCCAAAATACCTGCTGATCAAACTTTTCACTTCCAACACCTGAGGCGATCAAATCAATCACTGTAACCATGGAGACAGTGTCCTGCGATCAGTGCATTGATTGGCTGATTGATTGAAGGCAACTCTTCAGTGTTTTCACTGTTAGCTAACACAGCGTAGCATAGCCTCCCTAAAACACACATAAACCAAAGCCTTAATCTTCTATCAGCAATGACCGCGACCACTGTGACCTCTGACCTTTGATCTTTACTCCTGTTAGACTGACTCCTGCGTTTTGATCCAACAGGGCGAACCCACGAGGCGGAACGACCCAGACGAGCCCACCAGGAACGCCGGTCTGCAGCCGCCGCGGACGCCAGCTGCCCATCATACCGCCCAAAGGAGCGCCGGACAGAAGTACGTGTGACGCTGCCAACCAGCCAACCAGCTGTGTTCACATGCTGCTGCTCACAGTAGATGTGCTGCTTATTAGCACTTATTACAAACCTGTTACATAACGTTTCACTCAGAAACCAAGCTGCACACACGCAGACACAAACTGAATTACATAAAATATGATTTAAAAGAACTTTCGGAGTTTGTCAGCTGGTCCTCCAGACAGGAGAACAGGTTCCTGCCTGACGACCTCAGCAGGTTCATAAGGACACTGATTCAGAAAAAAGGGTTAGTCCTTGTAAGACAGGCCAGGTCGTCCCATCCTGGTAGATTAGTCCACATGAATTGGAAACCCCCCCGCCTGACTGAAGCTTAAGGAGCCAATCTTTAATCTCAGCTAACTCTGAGGCCAGTGTGTCCACTTTCGCTGCCAATCAATCCACTTTGATGATCTTTTTCCCAGATGGGGGAGCTTTAGGTGGGGAGCGACTAGGCAGGCAGTCTGCAGTCCTTCCACCTCGGCTAGTCGGGCTAGCTTCAGTTCCTGTGGCAGGAAACTGACTGTCAGACAGCCCCTCACTCATGTGGGCCATTCATCATAGCCATCGGCAGGCAGCTGGCCGTGGAGCTTTTACGTTTGTTTCTTTGGTGGGCCAGTAGGGGGCAGTCTTCCCTCTGGTACTAATAGTAAGATCCCAGTGCCCCAGTGCAGTGATGGGGACACTGTGCTGTAGGAGCTGCTGTCCTTCGGATGAGACCTTAAACCGAGGTCCGGACTCACTGTGGTCATTAAAGGTTCCATGGCACTTCTCGCAAAAGAGTCGGGGGTTCCCCGGTGTCCTGGCAAAATTCCCAACCTGGCTTTCTCCATCTGGCCATCTAATCATCCCCCGTAGTAATTGGCTCAATGTTTCCCTCCCTCTCTGCCTCAAGCTGATGTGTGGTGAGCGTTCTGGCTCTAAATGGCTGGCGTGCATCACCCAGGTTGGTGCTACACATTGGTGGTGGTTGAGGTGAAGCCCCCCCACTTCACTGTGAAGCGCTTTGAGTTTCCATGATATATGGATGCTATATAAATGTAATGCATTATTATTATTATTGAACTTTTCCCTGGCATTTGACACGCTTGCCGATCACTGCCGGTACAAACACTCAGCATGGCAACAATAAACTTTAGTGAGGCTCCTCTTTAAGAGCAAAGGCAGAACACTTACTTCGCCGGTCTAGCTTCAGAGCTGGAGCCAGGAGTTAGGAGTATAGCATTGATTGTCTGACCGCAGCCCTTGGAGAACAAAACCTCCCAGCATCCAGTTGCGGGACTTCTAGTGCAGCAGATTACCTGCTGGAAGGGAAATCTTTCATGAAGACGTGGGCTTATATACGCCAGGTCCTACGTCGTACTGGCGCTCAGGAAGAATGAAACGGAAAAATAGTTTGAACAAGTAAGGGCAGAAGTAGAAATGGGATTGGTTAGTTGTTAAACAGTTTCTGTGTCTTCATCACCTCATAGTTTGTCTGTTTTCATTGATCATCTTTTCTTTTTCATTTCTCTAAAATCTTTTCATGTCTATCAGTTTTGGCCACGCCCACGACAGGAGCACCAACTGCAACTGTAGCTCCTCCCACTCTATTTAATCAAGCCCCTCCCCCTGTCCACAAACAAGCCCCTCCCCCCGTCAATAATCAACAGCCTCCTCTTATACGAATCCAAGCCCCTCCTCCTCCTGGACCAGCCCAACCCCACCCTGCATCTGCACCTGTAGCAGCGCCTGCGCCAGTTCCTGCCCAGGTCTATGCCCCGCCCCCAGCTCCAGCACCAGCACCAGGCCCAGCTCCTGTCAAAGTCCAAGCCCCGCCCCCAGCTGCTGCTCCAGCCCAGGCCCCAGCTCCTGTCCTCGTCCACCCACCTCCTGCACCCCTACCTGTAGCAGCACCTGCACCAGCTCCTGTCCAAGCCCCGGCCCAAGCCCCAACTCCAGCTTCGGTACCTGCACCTACTCCAGCCTCACCCCCGGCTGCTGCCCTACCCCCAGCTCCTGTAGTCCAATCTTCTGAACCCACCCTCCCCCCTGTACCTGCTCCAACACCTGTCCCGACACCTTCCCCTGCCCCCTCACCTGCCCCGCCTCCACAGACTCCAGGTGTGTACATCACAGGTTTGAAGTGTGTAGTCCAGTCAGTGTAGACCGGTAGATCCAGTAGGACCACTAGCTGGTGACTGTGCAGTCAGATCTGTGTGTCAGACGTTCTCCATCGTCACTCTTCATTCATCCCTATGTTCATCTCTGTTGCATCATGCTGATGTCATCACATCCCACCTGTCCGTGTCAGAGCCCGACAGACGCTCAGCAACCCCTGGAGGGACCAGAAAAGGCAAGTCAGAACTCAAGTGGCTCTGATGATGCGTTCAGGTGATCCTTGTAAACTCATAAACCAGGTGTTGTTGTGCAGGTGTGTGTAGATGTGTTGATGGTGAGTACTGGGATTTGAGTCTGTGGTCCTGCTGGTTTAAATGGTTTGATATCAGAAGGATCACCTGAACAGTTCAGTCTGTCATTGTAGTCTGACCAATCATGTCTCTCTCTGCCATGATGCAGAGGTCACATGGGAGGACCAACAGAAGAAAACAGCCAATGGTATGGTACCACCTGTTAGGCACCCCCACACCCCCAGACAGTTAGCTCCTCCTCCTGTAGAACATTCAGCCATGTGACACGTTAGTCACCAGAGTCTGTGATGAGACGTGGTCAGAGGCAGCAGAGACGTTAGCTTTGGATTTCCTGTCTCTGCCACTCATCTGTCCATTTAGTCACCAGTAAATCCGTCCGTCCGTCCATTGTCACCCATATGTGTAGTATTTAAAAATAATACTAACAATAATACCAATTTGTTTATTTAGAACGTTTCTTATTATAGTTTGGAATTTCAAACTGTGTCACCTGCCAGAGATTAAATGATGTGACCAGGAAGAAGCAGTGAAGTAGAAAAAGAGTCACAAACTAATTTTTTAGGTGGATAAATGAAGATGTCAGGAAAGAGGAGGTCTTCACTTCTGAAAGTTTAAATCAGTTCAGTAAATTGTAATTAGCAGAAGGTAAGCTTTCCTCTTTAGCTTATTCACAACAATCAGCCTAACGACCCCAGTCCATGACGACATGTGGCGTTACTGCTCAATTACACGTTCTACTCCGTGTAACAGAGCAGTATTTCTCGGTACTCTGTAGTACTGAAGGGACCCAGACCCGACCCTCCACCTTCCCAGTTTTCCTGCTTTCAGTGATTTCAGGTGTTTGGGAATCATTTCTTGTTGACTTTATGTTCTTTTTTTCCATCGCTGTCATGTGAAGGAGAGGTTTTACCAGCGAGCAGAGAAGGTAGATGTCTCTGTGATGTCATCATGACTTTGTGACGTCATCATTACTTTGTCATGTCATCATGATTGTGATGTCATCGCTACTCTGTTGATGAAGAACACTAACAGAAATTAATATTAACATTAACATCGATTATGTCGTGATGTCAGAGCTGCTGTTTTTCACGGTGTGATGTCACTTCCTGTGTAGATGAGCAGGAACATTTAAATATATTTATCACCACGAGATTCAGTGACATCATTGTCCATGGTACAAACCTGAGACTGACTCTGCTAACCCAAACTATGACGTCATCCCTTTCGATAACCAAAACTATGACGTCATCCCTTTCGATAACCAAAACTATGACATCATCCCTTTCGATAACCAAAACTATGACATCATCCCTTTCGATAACCAAAACTATGACGTCATCCCTTTCGATAACCAAAACTATGACTTCATCCCTTTCGATAACCAAAACTATGACATCATCCCTTTCGATAACCAAAACTATGACATCATCCCTTTTAATAACCAAAACTATGACATCATCCCTTTCGATAACCAAAACTATGACATCATCCCTTTCGATAACCAAAACTATGACATCACAGTGATGTAATAAACTCATTCTGCTCTTCTGTCTCTGCAGGTGTGATGAAGGATCCATCAAAGGTAAGCAGACATCATCATGTTACACAGCATCACTGATGATGTCATACAACAGCTCGCCTGCTCACCTGTCCTCTTGTCTGTGTCTGCAGATGAGGGACAGTCTGTCCTTTAAGTCATCAGACAGCGATGTCAGCGAAGTGTCGGCCATGTCCAACGACACCCGATCTGTCCACAGGATCAGGTGGGACCAGCAGCCAATCAGACTCATTATTTCCACATACAAATGTAGAAATATGATTCTGCGTTAGTGAGATTTTATGTCTGTGCGCTGTTAGCATTTGTTTTTATACCATCAACGTGCTGAGCACTCAGATGACAGCAGCGCCCCCTGCAGGCTGTAGTGTTCGTGACACGTTCGTCCTGATGGGGGCGCAGCGGGAAATTATACAGTAAATGTTGTGTGACCCCGCCACCTGCAAAACAAAACATTTCCCATCATGCATCAGTCATCTGTTAGCATGTTGTTATTTAAATACCATGTTATGAGCATGCTTGCTAGCATGTTGTTTGTTACCTTTGTTAGCAGTTAGCATGATCTTGTTTCTGTTAGCATGTTTTTCCTCTTCATCATTCTGTCTGCATGCTGCTGTTCTCTCCTCTCATTGGCTGATACAGTCAAGTGGAGGCTCTGCAGGGCCAATCAGTGGAGTTGGGGGCGGGGTCAGGGACACAGGGAGTAAAAGGGGCAGCAAAGGACAGCACCGTGCTGCAGAAGAGCGAATCAGTGGAGGAAGGAGAAGAAGGAGAGGAGGAGGAGCCTGAGCCGTCAAAGTAAGCTACCAACCAATGAGGCTTCCCAACCGGAATGAGACCCTTCGTCATAGCAGCAGTAGTGACCCCCCCCAATGCCCCACCTACCTTACGTGTAGTTCCTTTCTCCTCCTGCAGGGCTGCGGCAGCGGCAGCTCCTCTTACGAAGTCGTCAAGTGTCGGCGGAGAGATCTGTTCGCTGGGGAGAAACGACGACGATGACGACGACAAGAAGCGTCGCTCGAGCTTCGGAGCAAAGATGATGGGGATGGTCGGACTGGGAAAGAAGAGTCAGAGTGCCTCCCAGCTCAACCCCGAGGGTCAGTCCCAGTTTAACCAGCAGCAGCAGCGAGAACCAGCAGCTAGAACCGGCAGGAGCAGCACCTAGAACCAGCAGCACCAGCCAGAACCAGCAGCACCTAGAACCAGCAGCACCTACAACCAGCAGCACCTAGAACCAGCAGAAGCAGCCAGAACCAGCACCTAGAACTAGCAGCTAGAACCAGCAGCAGCAACTAGAACCAGTAGCAGCAGCCAGAACCAGCAGAAGCAGCAGCTAGAACCAGCAGAAGCAGTAGCTAGAACCAGCAGCTAGAACCAGCAGAAGCAGTAGCTAGAACCAGCAGCAGCACCAGCTAGAACCAGCAGCAGCAGCCAGAACCAGCAGCAGCAGCTAGAATCAGCAGAAGCACAAGCTAAAACCAGTAGCAGCCGGAACCAGTAGCAGCAGCTAGACCCAGCAGCAGGAGCCGGAACAAGCAGCAGCAGCTATAAACCAGTAGCAGCAGCCGGAACAAGCAGCTAGAACCAGCAGCAGCAACTAGAAACAGCAGCTGGAACCAGCAGCAGCAGCTAGAACCAGTAGCAGCAGCCAGAACCAGCAGCAGCAGCAGCTAGAACCAGCAGCACCTACAACCAGCAGCACCTAGAACCAGCAGAAGCAGCCAGAACCAGCACCTAGAACTAGCAGCTAGAACCAGCAGCAGCAACTAGAACCAGTAGCAGCAGCCAGAACCAGCAGAAGCAGCAGCTAGAACCAGCAGAAGCAGTAGCTAGAACCAGCAGCTAGAACCAGCAGAAGCAGTAGCTAGAACCAGCAGCAGCACCAGCTAGAACCAGCAGCAGCAGCCAGAACCAGCAGCAGCAGCTAGAATCAGCAGAAGCACAAGCTAAAACCAGTAGCAGCCGGAACCAGTAGCAGCAGCTAGACCCAGCAGCAGGAGCCGGAACAAGCAGCAGCAGCTATAAACCAGTAGCAGCAGCCGGAACAAGCAGCTAGAACCAGCAGCAGCAACTAGAAACAGCAGCTGGAACCAGCAGCAGCAGCTAGAACCAGTAGCAGCAGCCAGAACCAGCAGCAGCACCAGCTAGAACCAGCAGCAGCAGCCAGAACCAGCAGCAGCAGCTAGAACCAGCAGAAGCACAAGCTAAAACCAGTAGCAGCAGCAGCCGGAATCAGTAGCAGCAGCTAGAACCAGCAGCAGCAGCTAGAACCAGCAGCAGGAGCCGGAACAAGCAGCAGCAGCTATAAACCAGTAGCAGCAGCCGGAACAAGCAGCTAGAACAAGCAGCAGCAACTAGAAACAGCAGCTAGAACCAGTAGCAGCAACTAAAACCAGCAACTAGAACCAGCAGAAGCAGCAACTAGCAGCAACTAGAACTAGCAGAAGCAGCAACTAGAACCAGCAGAAGTGGCTCTGTCTCAGGAGGTTGCCCATTAAGCGAAGGTTGGCGGTTCAATCCCCTGTAGCCTCCAGGCTGCATGTCGAAGTGTCCTTGTGAAAGATACTGAACCCCAAATTGCCCCTGGTGGCTGTTCCACATGTGTGTGAATGGTGAATGCCGAAAAGGCGAGAAAGGCGCTATACAAATACGGAGAATTTACATTTACATTTATTTAGAAGCAGCAACTAGAACAAGCAGAAGCAGCTAGAACCACACACTGTTGCTCCTGATTGGTCCAACACTTTACTCCACCAGCCAATAATATCTCCCAGATGTTAATTTATCTGTTTGAAGTAACGTTTGGTTTCAGTAAAGTTATCAGGTGATTTCTGGAGCCATTTTAAAAAGCTAAAGTAACTTTATCAGGTGCTGTGGATGTAAGCCACTTTTAGTTGGCCATCTTTCAATCTGCCATCTTTCTAGTTGCTGTTGTCCTCTAGATGTCCTCTGCAGAAATATCACCCCATGGTGAGCTTCTCTCAGGATGAACCAGTGAACATTTGACTAAAGCCAAATACATTTTCATCTCGAGTGCACGCTGTGATGTGCACTCAAGTATGGGGACATCCATCAAACCGGTGGACTCTATTTCCCACAGTGCCTTTCGGTTCATTACTGCAGACAGCTTCAAGGTGAGGTGTGTTAAAGGTCATCAGCGGCGCGCTCCGTCCGTTTCTTGATGAAGGACTGCAGATGTTCAGGGCTGGTACTCACACCTCCTTCTTCTTCTCTGTCTTTCTGTGTCCCTCTGTCCATCTAGAGGAGGAGAAGAAGAAGAAAGTGGTGAGACTTCCTGTCCAGAGGAGTGTGGAAACCGGTCTGGCCATCGAGTTTAAATCTCGTTTCACCCGACAGCTGAGCCGCGACCCGGATGCCGAGGAACCCAAACCTGGAGCGTACGACTTTCTCTTGTTTCTCTTCACAGCTTCTCCTTTCTAATTTGTTCCTAATCTATTTTTTCTTTTCATCTCTTCAGTCTAATATTTCCAGGAGTGAAGCTGGCGTCAGACAAACAGTTCACCGGCTTCCTGGAGGGATTAGGGCCTGCCCAGCTGGCGGGACGGCAGACTCTGGCCACGCCCCCTATGGGTAATGACGAATAAAACCTTACTCTTTATATTTCATACTTACTTTATATTATTATATTTATACGTTAGTGTTTATGTGTCTGTATGTGTCAGTTTAAAGGACCCTGAGCTCTTTATGTTTTTACTGTTGATTAATAACTCAAAGTAACTCCTGAGGAAACGGAAACTGTGTGACATCAGATAACATGAGCACCTCTAATTGGTTGTTTGGTGGTCAGGTGATATCCAGATCGGGATGGTGTACAGGAAGGAGCGTCTGGACGTGGAGGTCATCCGAGCCCGTGGGCTTGTGGGTAAACAAGGCAACAAGAATACTCCAGGTGAGAGTACTACATGCCAATACACTGTACTGATGCTGTACTACAGTAATACGCTGTGCTGACGCTGTACTACAGTAATACGCTGTACTACTACGCTGTGCTGACGCTGTACTACAGTAATACGCTGTGCTGATGCTGTACTACAGTGATACGCTGTACTACAGTAATATGCTGTACTAAATTAATACGCTGTATTACAGTAATACACTGTACTACAGTAATACGCTTTACTGATGCTGTACTACAGTAATACACTGTATTAATGCTGTACTACAGTAATACCCTGTACTAAAGTAATACGCTGTACTACAGTAATACGCTGTCCTGACGCTGTACTAAAGTAACACGCTGTACTACAGTAACATGCTGTCCTGACGCTATACTAAAGTAATACGCTGTGCTGACGCTATACTACTACGCTGTGCTGACGCTGTACTACAGTAATACGCTGTGCTGACGCTGTACTACAGTAATACGCTGTACTACTACGCTGTGCTGACGCTGTACTACAGTAATACACTGTACTGACGCTGTACTACAGTAATACGATGTGCTGACGCTATACTACAGTAATACGCTGTACTGACGCAATACTACAGTAATACGCTGTACTGACGCTATACTACAGTAACACGCTGTACTACAGTAACACGCTGTCCTGACGCTGTACTACAGTAATACACTGTACACAGTAATACGCTGTACTAAAGTAATACGCTGTGCTGACGCTATACCACAGTAATACGCTGTACTACAGTAATACGCTGTGCTGACGCTATACTACAGTAATACACTGTACTGACGCTTTACTACAGTAATACACTATACTACAGTAATACGCTGTACTACAATAATACGCTGTACTAAAGTAATACGCTGTGCTGACGCTATACTACTACGCTACACTGACCCTATACTACAGTAATACGCTGTGCTACAGTAACACGCTGTACTACAGTAATACGCTGTACTACAGTAACACGCTGTACTACAGTAATACTCTGCTGACGGAATACTACAGTAATACGCTGTACTAAAGTAATACGCTGTGCTGACGCTATACCACAGTAATACGCTGTACTACAGTAACGCGCTGTCCTGACGCTGTACTAAAGTAATACGCTGTACTGACGCTATACTACAGTAACACGCTGTACTACAGTAATACACTGTACTGACGCTTTACTACAGTAATACACTGTACTGACGCTTTACTACAGTAATACACTATACTACAGTAATACGCTGTACTACAATAATACGCTGTACTAAAGTAATACGCTGTGCTGACGCTATACTACTACGCTACACTGACCCTATACTACAGTAATACGCTGTGCTACAGTAACACGCTGTACTACAGTAATACGCTGTACTACAGTAACACGCTGTACTACAGTAATACTCTGCTGACGGAATACTACAGTAATACGCTGTACTAAAGTAATACGCTGTGCTGACGCTATACCACAGTAATACGCTGTACTACAGTAACGCGCTGTCCTGACGCTGTACTAAAGTAATACGCTGTACTGACGCTATACTACAGTAACACGCTGTACTACAGTAATACACTGTACTGACGCTTTACTACAGTAATACACTATACTACAGTAATACGCTGTACTACAGTAATATGCTGTGCTGACGCTATACCACTACGCTGTGCTGATGCTGTACTACAGTAATACGCTATACTGACCCTATATTACAGTAATACGCTGTGCTGACGCTGTACTACAGTAATACGCTGTACTACAGTAATACGCTGTACTACAGTAATACTGTGTCCTGACGCTGTACTACAGTAATACGCTGTACTGACGCTATACTACAGTAACACGCTGTACTACAGTAATACACTGTGCTGACGCTATACTACAGTAATACGCTGTACTAAAGTAATACGCTGTGCTGACGCTATACAACAGTAATACGCTGTACTACAGTAACGCGCTGTCCTGACGCTGTACTAAAGTAATACGCTGTACTGACGCTATACTACAGTAACACGCTGTACTACAGTAATACACTGTACTGACGCTTTACTACAGTAATACACTATACTACAGTAATACGCTGTACTACAGTAATATGCTGTGCTGACGCTATACCACTACGCTGTGCTGATGCTGTACTACAGTAATACGCTATACTGACCCTATATTACAGTAATACGCTGTGCTGACGCTGTACTACAGTAATACGCTGTACTACAGTAACACGCTGTCCTGACGCTGTACTACAGTAATACACTGTACTACAGTAATATGCTATACTACAGTAATACGCTGTCTTGACACTGTACTACAGTAATACGCTGTACTACAGTAATACACTGTACTGACGCTGTACTACAGTAATACGCTGTCCTGACACTGTACTACAGTAATACACTGTACTACAGTAATATGCTATACTACAGTAATATGCTGTACTACAGTAATACGCTGTCATGACGCTGTACTACAGTAATATGCTGTCCTGACGCTGTACTACAATAATACACTGTACTAAAGTAATACGCTGTGCTGACGCTATACTACTACGCTGTGCTAACTCTATACTACAGTAATACGCTGTGCTGACGCTGCAGTACAGTAATTCGCTGTACTGACCCTATACTACAGTTATACGCTGTCCTGACGCTGTACTAAAGTAATACGCTGTGCTGACGCTATATTACAGTAATACGCTGTGCTGACGCTGCAGTACAGTAATTCGCTGTACTGACCCTATACTACAGTAACACGCTGTCCTGACGCTGTACTACAGTAATTCGCTGTACTACAGTAATACGCTGTCCTGACGCTGTACTACAGTAATACGCTGTACTACAGTAATACGCTGTCCTGACGCTGAACCACAATAATACACTGTACTACAGTAACACGCTGTCCTGACGCTGTACTACAGTAATACGCTGTGCTGACGCTGTACTACAGTAATACGCTGTACTACAGTAATACGCTGTGCTGACGCAATACTACAATAATATGCTGTACTACAGTAACACACTGTACTACAGTAATACGCTGTGCTGACGCTGTACTACAGTAACACGCTGTGCTGACGCTGTACTACAGTAACACGCTGTACTACAGTAATACGCTGTGCTGACGCAACACTACAGTAATACGCTGTACTACAGTAATACGCTGTGCTGACGCAATACTACAGTAATACGCTGTACTACAGTAATATGCTATACTACAGTAATACGCTGTACTACAGTAATATGCTGTCCTGACGCTGTACTACAGTAATACGCTGTACTCCAGTAACACGCTGTTCTGACGCTGTACTACAATACTACACTGAACTAAAGTAATACGCTGTGCTGACGCTATACTACTACGCTGTGCTGACGCAATACTACAGTAATATGCTGTACTACAGTAACACACTGTACTACAGTAATACGCTGTGCTGACGCTGTACGACAGTAACACGCTGTACTACAGTAATACGCTGTGCTGACGCTGTACTACAGTAACACGCTGTACTACAGTAATACGCTGTGCTGACGCTGTACTAAATTAATACGCTGTGCTGACGCTGTACTACAGTAACACGCTGTCCTGACGCTGTACTACAGTAATACACTGTACTCCAGTAACACGCTGTTCTGACGCTGTACTACAATACTACACTGTACTAAAGTAATACGCTGTGCTGACGCTATACTACTACGCTGTGCTAAATCTATACTACAGTAATACGCTGTCCTGACGCTGCAGTACAGTAATTCGCTGTACTGACCCTATACTACAGTTATACGCTGTGCTGACGCTGTACTACAGTAACACGCTGTACTACAGTAATATGCTATACTACAGTAATATGCTGTACTACAGTAATACGCTGTACTACAGTAATAAGCTATACTACAGTAATATGCTGTACTACAGTAACACACTGTACTACAGTAATACGCTGTGCTGACGCTGTACTACAGTAACACGCTGTGCTGACGCTGTACTACAGTAACACACTGTACTACAGTAACACGCTGTGCTGACGCTGTACGACAGTAACACGCTGTACTACAGTAATACGCTGTGCTGACGCTGTACTACAGTAACACGCTGTACTACAGTAATACGCTGTGCTGACGCTGTACTAAATTAATACGCTGTGCTGACGCTGTACTACAGTAACACGCTGTCCTGACGCTGTACTACAGTAATACACTGTACTCCAGTAACACGCTGTTCTGACGCTGTACTACAATACTACAC
>NC_060158.1:4011758-4022414 GCF_021292245.1 Micropterus dolomieu
CTGACATGCACTGTGAGCTGTAAGGTCTTATATAGACAGGTGTGTGGCTTTCCTAATCAAGTCCAATCAGTATAATCAAACACAGCTGGACTCAAATGAAGGTGTAGAACCATCTCAAGGATGATCAGAAGAAATAGACAGCACCTGAGTTAAATATGAGTGTCACGGCAAAGGGTCTGAATACTTATGACCATGTGATATTTCAGTTTTTCTTTTTTAATAAATTTGCTAAAATTTCTACATTTCTGTTTTTTTCTGTCAAGATGGGGTGCTGAGTGTACATTACTGAGAAATAAAATGAACTTTTTTGATTTTTGGAAAATGGCTGCAATGAAACAAAGAGTGAAAAATTTAAAGGGGTCTGAATACTTTCCGTACCCACTGTATGTACACATACACACTAATATATATATATATATATATATATATATACACACACACACACACATATACACACACATACATACATATACACACACACACACACACACACACACACACACACACACACGAAACTCAAAAAAATAGCATGTTCATTTATTTCAGTAATTCAACTTAAAAGGTGAAACTGATATACTGTATATATTGGGGGGGTCACACCAAAGACTGATGAGATTTTACTTCTGTTCATTCACTTCTTCTTCACTGCATGTTGATCAGAGTGAGCTTTGAAGGCCAGGTCTGTCTCGGTGCAGCACACAGACCAGGACTACAGGCCAAACCAGAACAGCTCAGCAAAAAGGCGTCCAGTACACAGAGATAACAAGATAACAGTGTACTCTGATTACATGAAAGCATTCACCACCGTAGCACAGTACTCTGTGTGTACACATAAAAGTAGTAAAGCTATGTTTCCACCTGCTTTCTCCATAGTCGTTACAATCTCTTGAACTCATGGTGAATTGTTATGAACAAGCTAAAACAAAAGTGGTCTGTATTATTTATTTATTTATTTATAGTGCCAGTTCATAACAGAAGGTAGTTCTCCATGACCCTGTAAATACACACCGCCACATACCCTACGCTCGTCACTTTACCTGTGGCAGTTGGTTTGGCTAGCGAGCAGGCTGCGTCATTAGCTAGCTAATGCTGGTGAGGACACCAGCTGCACCTCGCTTGTCTGTCGATGACAGATGCTGGGTCCAAGTATGAAGTAGCCTGCGCACTGTGGAGGTACTTTGGTAAAAAAGTCCTGGAAATTCATTGGTCAAAATGTGAATGAACCCTGACTGTAGAAATGTGTCTCATGTCCTTCCTCTGCTGCAGAACGACCACAGAAGGTAAAGACAAAGTTTAGGTCAGTAAAACTGTCATTTTTCAGGGACCAATAATGAGTGAACAACTTCATGTTTTTCTGCAGCAGAGGAAGGACAGTTAACCCATTTCCACAGTAAACTCCTTGGAACAGCCTGTTAGTTCACCCTCAGAAGCTTTGATTGGACTATATTATATAAATTATATAGAATATTAATGAAGGCAGACGGAGCAGCAGGTCATCAGCTGATCCTACAGTGAAATAATGAACAAAACTCCTTCATTTATTTCTTAATTTTAGATCTGAAAATGTCTATTTTTGGTAAACATGTTGTTTTTAACTTTGGTACCATTTAAGTTTCTTCACTGGACTCAACTAGTTGGACCAGCGTTCAGCAGCCTATGGCTGGCGTGCCAGTCTAGGCACGCAGAGACATTATAAGCGGCACGTGAGAAGCAAACTCAGTCCTACAGTATCGACATCTGCCGCTACGTTGTTTAATATGACACTAGTGAAAAAACTGATGATCGACCACCATGAGGAATTGACATTATTATTATTGTCAAGATAATAGATTAGAAAAAATAACACCTTTAAATCTTAGCACAGATTAATCGTAGTACTTTGATCGACTGGCCGGTCAGCGTCTGTCTGTCGGACTGGGCTAAACTAAAACATTACATTTAGGGGGGGATTCGAGCGGCCCCTCCCAACTTGGACCGATCCTCGGCACAACGGCGCCGATCTAAGGAGTTTACTTTCCATCCCGTTTGTGTGACAAGGGCAGCAGACGATAAATATGAAAGAAGAATTTAGGCATTCAGCCTCCTGACTGACCGGACACTCGCCACATGTTGGCAGCTGACGCTGGGCCTTCAGGGTTCCAGCTCAGCCTGATCTGGATCAGCAGCGGTGACTTGTTTATTCAAACCCAGCAGGCAGGCATTCTCCTGAAGTTTCAACACCAGAGAAACACTTTCAGGATTTTTTATAAAAATTGTCCTGTTATTGGATATGAACAGTGAAAAAAAGGTTATGAATTTGTGGGAAATAAAAGATGTTCAGCTAAATAAGTTGGTTTTTGTCATTGAGGCACTCATCTACCAAAATCTATTTAAATTTAAATATTTTAAATGCTTATCACGAAATCAATGTGATTTATTTCAATGAATTAATTACAAGTTACAAAACTTGTAATTAATTGGATTCATTTTTTAAACGCTTGACAGCCCTAATTATTATGTGTTTATTATTAACAATTAAACTTCAATCAATAGTTTAAACTATCAGTGCAATGACATTAACAAACACTGCTGGCACAGTGGATGTCTTCATCTGTAGTTCTCAGTCAGGGGTCGGCAACCTTTTCTCTCGAGATGCACAAACATGTCGGCGGTCCTGTACATAGAAATATAATCTGAACTGACCCTTTTTCTCTCTGCAGATCATCGTGTGGGGCGACTACGGTCGCATGGATCATAAATCCTTCATGGGCTGCGCACAGATCCTATTGGACGACCTGGACCTGTCCAACATGGTGATTGGCTGGTTTAAACTGTTTCCTGCCACCTCATTGGTGGACCCTGCCTTGGCCCCACTGACCAATAAGGAGACAGAGGGCAGCAAGTCTTAGCATCAGGAGGCGTGATCGACTGTATCACCATAGTAATGGTGCGGGACGGGAGGGGCGGGAGGCAGAGGCAGGACGTGTTGTTGGCGAGCAGAGTCTAACAAAAAAGTCCCATGATGCTGCATGCTGCATGATGACATCTCAGCGATGATGAAACAGCGTCACAATGAGGTCACCGTGAGGAAGGAGGCTCCGCCCTTGACGATAAAACAGTAAAATGACCCCTCAAGTGGGAGCAGGGCCACACAGCAAAGGACTCTGGGAAAAGGAGACAAGAGGCCACGTGACCTCCAGCTGCCAGCCAACCGCAGCAGTTCCTCAGGAGTCATGTGACTGTTAGAGGCATGTTCAGAAGCCATAGACTGATAGTTTCCATGGAGACACAGGAACATGGAAGTCTGGTTCTTTGTTTTTGCATGGAACATTAGAACATAAAAAATATCAACTGTGAAAAAAATAAAGATTCTCAATGCTCAGCGGTTCTTTAATGTGTTCTGTAAGGTACCACTGACATGTTCTGCTGGGATCAGTGATATGATTCTGGTTCTATAAAGTTCTGGTTCTACAGGTATCATGGACATGTTCTGGGAGAAGTGAGAAGATTCCAGTTCTTTAAGGTATCAAACTAAGAGACTGGGCTGATTTCTGTTTTTCTCACCTCGTACTAATAATAAACAGCCAGTTGATTGAAATTATTATCATATCATAATTATTATGATTAATATAATTACCAAATAGTTTTGTTTTGCTAATTTTCAGGTTCTAAAGGAGAACAGGACAGAAGGTTTCCCTGGCTGAGACCACGTGTTGGGGCACAATATAAATAAAATGTATTTTGACAATATGTTTCCTCCTCACTTCAGCTCATCCAAACACGTTAACTAAATCTTAATTTTAAATATTCTGATGTAAATATTTACATATTTATGAGACACTTTCAGGTTCTGTGACAAACTCGGAACATGTTGATATTTCTATTCTCCTGGTAATGTTTCAGGTAAAGTACAGACTCACCCAGCTGAAGCGTCCTTCGGAGGGGCCGCAGCCTCAGGTTGAGAAACAGTAACCCCTAAAATCCACTGACTCCGGTTATAGCGTGTTACGACTGCGGCGCGGGTCCCGGGCTAATCGCGACCATTATAGTCGATGCTGGTGAGTCCGCCAGACGCACAGAGCAGATCGAACCGGCAGGAAGTCAGACACAGAACGGCAGAGAGAATCCGGTCAATTTTCAAACTAAAACACCCAACTGTAGAGACTCCCGATCGTAAAACAACAACAATAAACACGGTTAAAACGGACACAAAAAGAAATCATTTAACTACTGAATTAGAGTAGAAGCACAGATGCAAACACTGATCACCAAATCTAAACACTTCAGCAAAATGTTATTCTGAAATGCTCCCTGTGGGAGATGCAGCCTGAAGTTGACGGAACGAAACGTGGTTCAGGTGCACGCTCTGCTGCCGACACGCTTCCAGTGGACGCATCAAAACCGTGGCGCAGCCGCAACGTGCCGTGGCCGGAGTCAGGGGATTCGTGACGTAGGTATGTTGTTGCAGTCCTCGGTCTGACCAGCAGAGGGAGGCGGAGCGCTCCACGTTCTGTCGTTCTTTCTGACACGATAAATACACGCCACACAAAGTGAAAGTGAACCTTTAATCTTTAGTGCCGTTTCACACTTTACAGACTCAAAGAAAACTAACAGCAACGACTGGAATCATGCCGGGCAGAGGAACACAACAACAACAACAACAACAATGACAAATAATAGTAACAACAACCACGTTATCAATAATAATAATAATAAATATACAGTCACACGAGTCAGCGAAGAGCCGAGTACCAAAAACTGAGAGGGTCAGTCTGAACAGGAGGAGCAGGAAGGATTAAAATGTTCAGAATCCAGAACTTTGACGTCACTTTGTAAATGTGTCCAGATTGAACTGAACCCTCAGACCATCTGGTTCTGTTGGTTTAGGTTCTGAACCTGGTCCAGTCTGGATCGCTAAGTCCTTTATGTTTAATATGAAGTGTAAACATGACTCATGACCTCTGACCTTTCAAACACATGAATGGTTGTTTCAATTCCTATATTTTGTTTTCTCTTTATACACCCAGAACGTTCCTGTAGAGTCTACGGACCCAGAATGTTCCTGTAGAGTCTACTAAACCAGAACGTTACTATGGATCTGTTCCTGTAGAGTCTACGGACCCAGAACGTTCCTGTAGAGTCTACAGAACCAGAACATTACTATGGATCTGTTCCTGTAGAGTCTACGGACCCGGAACGTTCCTGTAGAGTATACAGACCCAGAACGTTACTATGGATCTGTTCCTGTAGAGTCTACGGACCCGGAATGTTCCTGTAGAGTCTACAGAACCAGAATGTTACTATGGATCTGTTCCTGTAGAGTCTACGGACCCAGAACATTCCCGTAGTCTACGGACCCAGAACGTTACTATGGATCTGTTCCTGTAGAGTCTACGGACCCAGAATGTTACTATGGATCTGTTCCTGTAGAGTCTACGGACACAGAACGTTCCCGTAGGAGTCTACAGACCCAGATCGTTCCTGTAGAGTCTACGGACCTAGAATGTTCCTGTAGAGTCTACTAAACCAGAACGTTACTATGGATCTGTTCCTGTAGAGTCTACGGACCCAGAACGTTCCTGTAGAGTCTACGGACCCAGAATTTTCCTGTAGAGTCTACTAAACCAGAACGTTACTATGGATCTGTTCCTGTAGAGTCTACGGACCCAGAACGTTCCTGTAGAGTCTACAGAACCAGAACATTACTATGGATCTGTTCCTGTAGAGTCTACGGACCCGGAACGTTCCTGTAGAGTATACAGACCCAGAACGTTACTATGGATCTGTTCCTGTAGAGTCTACGGACCCGGAATGTTCCTGTAGAGTCTACAGAACCAGAATGTTACTATGGATCTGTTCCTGTAGAGTCTACGGACCCAGAACATTCCCGTAGTCTACGGACCCAGAACGTTACTATGGATCTGTTCCTGTAGAGTCTACGGACCCAGAATGTTACTATGGATCTGTTCCTGTAGAGTCTACGGACACAGAACGTTCCCGTAGGAGTCTACAGACCCAGATCGTTCCTGTAGAGTCTACGGACCTAGAACGTTCCCGTAGGAGTCTACAGACCCAGATCGTTCCCGTAGGAGTCTACAGACCCAGATCGTTCCCGTAGGAGTCTACAGACCCAGATCGTTCCCGTAGGAGTCTACAGACCCAGATCGTTTCCGTAGAGTCTACGGACCCAGAATGTTACTATGGATCTGTTCCTGTAGAGTCTATGGACCCAGAACGTTCCCGTAGAGTCTACAGACACATTCCGATAGAGATCAAGAACATGTTCAGAGAACCGAACAGGTAGAAAGTTAAACACCAGGAGGGAACCAGAAGGGAACCTGAACCATGTGCAGTCCGCTATGATGAGTGTGATCAGGGTCACATGACCTGGGAGGTAGCCCAGCTAGCATTAGCATCAATCACTAGCAAACTGCTGTCTAGTATAAAAATGATGACTCGTGTTGTTGTGCTTTATTTTCAGTAAACGCGGCGGCAAGGACCGATACAGGAAGTGGGAATAAACGTTCTACTGCTCGCTGCCTCTGACCTGCAACTGCTGATAATGCCAATAATCAGGAACAGATATATAAACACAGGAAGGTGTAACGAAGAACTGCGTATATTGTAAATACTGCAGGTAACAGGTGTCCTGATCATATCTGATGACCCGGTCGAAAGCTCCGAAAAAGCTCGTTATCGTTAGAGGACCTTTGAGTTTAATTTGGTGAACAGAGAACCAACTTAGCAAGCGTCACTAGGCTAGGCTAAAAAACTAGCCTGCTAGCTGCTATCTTTGGCTACCTCCGTCGGTCACACGTCCCTCACCAACCAGCACAGAGGGGGGACCATTTAAATCGTGAGTCCAACTTGGTCCTGGTTCAGAGGCAGAGAGGGTTCCTGGATCAGATCATCTGGATCAGAGTTTAAAGTTCAGTTTGTTCTGTCAGGACACATTTTACCGTCGTACCAACGAGGAGGAAGTCAGTGTTCATGAAGTCGTACCTAGCAGGACGTCTGCCTGCGGGGAGGAGGGGAGCGTTTTAACGGACAGACCAGGGGAATAATAGCTGAGAGTTTCATAACATCAGAATTCAATCAGTGACATCACTCGCCTCAGTCTCTGATTGGTCTGTTCATCTCAGACATCACTGAGAGCTAACCTTAAATCCAGCTAACATGCTAACAGGTGCTAGATAATCCCTAGTTTTAGTCCAGTCGAAGTGCTAGCATTATGGCTAGCTGTAATCCATTTGGAACTGTTAGCCTGTTGGCTAGCTGTAGCTCAGTGTCAAGTGTTAACACAATGGCTAGTTCAGTCTGAGGTGTTAGCATGCTTCTAGCTGTAGTCCAGTATAATCTGTTAACATGTTGGCTAGCTGTAGTCTAGTCTGAAGTGTTATCCTGCTGGCACTGAGAGAGGTTAGCATAGGCTAGCTGTAGGTGTTGGGTATTATTAGTATTAACCTGTCAGTTAGCATGTTAGCTAGCTGTAAGTGTTGGGTATTATTAGTATTAACCTGTCAGTTAGCATGTTAGCTAGCTGTAAGTGTTGGGTATTATTAGTATTAACCTGTCAGTTAGCATGTTAGCTAGCAGTAGGTTTGGGGTATTATTAGTATTAACCTTTCAGTTAGCATGTTAGCTAGCAGTAGGTTTTGGGTATTATTAGCATTAACCTGTCAGTTAGCATGTTAGCTAGCTGTAGGTGTTGTGTTAGCAGTATTAGCCTGTCAGTTAGCCTGTTAGCAGAGCAGCAGCAGCTCATCGTCGCTGCTCTCAGTCTTGCCGGTGGCCTCCAGACAGACGTCAGGGATCTGAGCCGTGTGGACCATCCCGCAGTGTTCGCAGGGGCCATCCCGCCCTCCTCGACCACCGTTTACACGGTGATTGCGGGGGGCGTGGCCTGTGTTAGAGGAGGGGTGTGGCTCCAGCAGCGGCTGTCGCACGTCGCTGACCAATGAGGAGGAGGAGGAGTCAGAGTCGGAGACGGGGATCAGGAGCTCCACGTCTTCTTCCTCTTCTCTGCTTCCGCGCCGCTCGCTGGCCTCCGTCCCGCCTCTTCCTGTCTCCAGATGGCGAAGTGGACTGTGATTGGTCCAAGTCTGGTCTTGCACGTTCTGGCTGGTTCTGGTCAGGTTCCTGGCAAGGCGATGAAGGTTCTGGGCCAGTCGCTGGAGAGTGGAGGTGGGCGGAGCCTGTAGTTCTGAGGCGTCGCTGTGAAGTTCAGGATCTGGACTGGAGGTTATCACTGTAACAGATCTGGAGGGGGGCGGGGCCTCTCTGGGCCTATTGTGTCCTCGGTCGTGGGTGGGCGTCAGGTTTACGGAGGTTGCGGATGTCGTCACAGAAACCACGGCCTCCACGGCGGTGGAAGGTGGGGTTTTCTGAGGGAGGGGGGCGACGGGGCCGCCCACGGCGCCCACACCTCGCTCCCTCGCTCGCTCGCCCTCTGTGTCCGTGTCGTCTGAGTCCGGAGACAGAAGGTCAGAACCTGAACTTCCGGTGCTCCCAGCGCTGTCCTCCAGGTCAGCGGAGACCAGAGCCAAAGAACCAGAACGCCGCGACCGCGAAAAGGTGAAGAGGCGGCGCCACAGGTTGCTATGACGACCGGAAGAGGGGAGTCTCAGGGAGGTGAAGCCGAGCTGAGAGCGCACAGCCAGGCGCAGGTTCTCCAGGACGGACGCCTGAGGGCAAAAGAACCAGGTTACAGTCCTGTTTATTTACAGAGACGGAACCATGAGCTGTTCCTCGTTCTGTGGTCAGCGTGCTGTGATGTCATGGCTCAGATTCAACGTCTCTGTAAGTTATTAATGGAAACGTTTGGCTCCAGGTGCTGCCCCGCCTTTATCAATACTTTTGTTATATCAATAACTTATAACACAGATTAGAACACAGAAAATATCTAATCAAGAGTGATTTTCACGGGACGGCGTCACGTGAGTATCAGGGTCGTGTGCAGCTGACAGTACACTGGACAGGTGAGGTTCTGTACCTGGTTCCCTGAGCACACTGGAAAATCCTCCACAGGCGGGATCAGTCCCTGGGCGATCAGCTGTCCATAAGAGGGTGGGGCTTCCCTCCTCAGTAGCTCCGCCTCCACCCTAGACAGCTGGGTCTCAAATGACCTGCAAAAACCAATCACAAAGCTCGAATCACAGCTCACAACGACCAATCACACGGCTGGAATTACACGGCGGAAGACCTCACCTGCGTTCGAACATGCGCAGCGAGTAAAGTTTGCAGGTGCAGCCGAGGGCGATGACCAACAGCAGGCCGCAGATGAGGCTGCCGATGACGGCGGCGGTGATGACCCTGGTGGGAACGATGACGGGACAGCTCTCCTCGTCGCTGCCGTCGCCACAGTCGTCCTGAGCGTCACACACCCACGACTCGAACACACAGCGGTTATTCTGCAGGGAAAGAGACATTCAGAGTCCTGATGCATCAAACAAAAGACCTGCCTGTACAAGAGTTATTACCCAGCATGCTCCTGTCTTCATGCACCACATCTGCCAATCACTAATCAATTCTGCTGACGTGGTCCGTGTTTCCCACAGACTGACAGGGTATCTGCGGCGCGTGTGAGCAGTCGATACCGACCAGCAGCTGCGTACAGCGTTCTGACGTTTTCACGGCAAGGAGAGCTGAGCGAATATCAGCTGCAGTGAAAACGAGTTTACCCATTTCAAATTTAAAGTCAACGGTTCACACAGTACTTTGTGTGTGTACTCTGAGAAAAGGTTTACCTGTGATCACAGCTGTCTACCTTCGCACGTTTGTTCCTAAATGTACACGGTTCTCAAACCCAAAGGAACCTGATGGGATTGTGTGGAAGCTCGAGAACACGTGTTGGTGAATGTTCCTGCAGCGGTCGGCCGACAGACGATGACAGACGTCACCATGTTGAGCCGCATCGTGACTGTCACATCTAAACTGTTCCCATGATGCCGCCCTGTGACAGCAGCTTTAATCCTCACCAATATTTTTTTAAATCTACCTGCTTTGCTCCGACTTCTCTTCTCCTCACTCGCTCACTCACACACACTCTCACTCACTCTCACACACACACACACACACACCTGTGATCTCTCACACACACACACTCTCTCTCACACACTCACTCTCACACACACACTCACTCACTCACTCACACACACACACTCTCACTCACACCTGTGATCTCTCACACACACACACTCTCACTCACACCTGTGATCTCTCACACACTCACACACACACTCTCTCTCACACACTCACTCTCACTCACACACACACTCTCACACACACACTCACTCACTCACTCACACACACACACTCTCACTCACACACACTCACTCTCACTCACACACACACTCACTCACTCTCACACACACACACTCACTCACACCTGTGATCTCTCACACACACACACACTCTCTCTCACACACTCACACACACTCACACCTGTGATCTCTCACACACACACACTCTCTCTCACACACTCACACACACACTCTCTCTCACACACTCACTCTCACACACACACTCACTCACTCACTCACACACACACACTCTCACTCACACCTGTGATCTCTCACACACACACACTCTCACTCACACCTGTGATCTCTCACACACACACTCTCTCTCACACACTCACACACACACTCTCTCTCACACACTCACTCTCACTCACAC
>NC_060158.1:4025071-4034637 GCF_021292245.1 Micropterus dolomieu
CCCCTTCAGAACACAGACACAAGTTCAACAGAACCCGTCCCGACCTGTTCAGAACACAGACACAAGTTTAACAGAACCCGTCCACCTTCAGAACACAGACACAAGTTTAACAGAACCCGTCCACCTTCAGAACACAGACACAAGTTCAACAGAACCCATCCCGACCCATTCAGAACACAGACACAAGTTTAACAGAACCCGTCCCCTGTTCAGAACACAGACACAAGTTCAACAGAACCCGTCCCCGTTCAGAACACAGACACAAGTTTAACAGAACCCGTCCCGACCTGTTCAGAACACAGACACAAGTTCAACAGAACCCGTCCCCGTCAGAACACAGACACAAGTTTAACAGAACCCGTCCCGACCTGTTCAGAACACAGACACAAGTTTAACAGAACCCGTCCCCCGTCAGAACACAGACACAAGTTTAACAGAACCCGTCCCCCGTCAGAACACAGACACAAGTTTAACAGAACCCGTCCCCGTTCAGAACACAGACACAAGTTTAACAGAACCCGTCCCGACCTGTTCAGAACACAGAAACAAGTTTAACAGAACCCGTCCCCCTTCAGAACACAGACACAAGTTTAACAGAACCCGTCCCCCGTCAGAACACAGACACAAGTTCAACAGAACCCGTCCCGACCTGTTCAGAACACAGAAACAAGTTTAACAGAACCCGTCCCGACCCGTTCAGAACACAGACACAAGTTTAACAGAACCCGTCCCCCGTCAGAACACAGACACAAGTTTAACAGAACCCGTCCCGACCCGTTCAGAACACAGACACAAGTTTAACAGAACCCGTCCCCCGTCAGAACACAGACACAAGTTTAACAGAACCCGTCCCCTTCAGAACGCAGAGAGTCAGGTTTAACAGCTTCTATTACACACACCTGGTAAGTGACGTTAAAACCTCTGGCGGCGTTGATCTTGTCAGCGTAGAAGTGAACTCGGAGCTGACCAGACGATGACACCACAGCGACCGGCGCTCTGGAGTCGAAGGCGGTCAACACCCTGAGGAGACGGCGAGGGTTCTCCTCCAGGCCGTCGTATACCTTCACGTAGTCGCCGTAACCCGTACCATCGAGTTTGAAGTCTGTAAACCTCAGGATGACCTGCAGGAAAAGGAAGAAGGACGTTAGGTTCCTTCATGGGGACTTGAAGGACCTGGTCTCTGCCAGGTTCAGGTGTTCAGGCGAGGAGGTCAGACAGTACCTTCCTGTGGTCTCCGGTGTCGATCAGCCAGGTGCAGTTACTTCCTGGGGGGTAAAAGTCTGGGTAGTTTGGAGAGCTGAAGGAACCGTAGAAGTTCCTCAACCATTCTCCACAAGTGGGAACATCACAGTCGATCTCGTCCCCGAGGTCCTGTTCAACAAAAAGAACATCAGACAAGCTGAAACTGTTCCCAGCGGGTTCAGCCTGGTCCACTTCAGCAGAGAGGAGAATCGCTGACCCGGACTGCAGATACTGTCGGAACGTGTACTGCTCGCAAGAGATAAGGTGTTTAAACCACTGGTTCTCAAACAGAGGGAGTGGCCCCTAGGGGCCGCTGCAGGGGGGGCGTGACAAAAACTGAACCATGAACCACGAGTAGAAACAACAGTCTGCCTCCATGTTTGTTTCTGTCTGAAGTCAAGTCTGATCAGCGTAGTGGTACCAGGCCGTAGCAGGAGCTGCTCGTCTGTCCGGACAGTCCAATTACCCAGGCTGGGTACCGGTCCCAGGTCCGGTACAGTAACTGTACTTTTCTTTTGTTAAAATAGATTTTAAAAACACTGAGGCAGACTGGCACGGGCCTGGGAACACCTTGGGATCCTACAGGAAGGACATGTGGACCGCCGTGACCCAGACCCGGGTACGTCAGGTAACAAATCTTTGGGCAGATGAAGCCAATACCTGAACTGAATGACGCTGTGTGTCTGCAGCTGCTTCACTGGAGACTCGCTGTTCTGGTTCAGTATCATCGTGAATACACGGTCCACAACCAACATGCGTACTCGTGTATTTTCTAAACTGTTTTTACATTCGACCAGTCGATCGGTAGTAAACCGGATCACGAGCTGCCAGAATAAGTCTGACTGAGTCCCCGAGGATTAGTGCCACTGTGACCGGGTGCTGTCTGGTTCTGGACCGGGTTGTGAACAGGTTTGTTACCTGGCAGTCGATGCTGCCGTCGCAGCGCAGGCTGTGCGGCAGGCAGGTGTAGATCCGGGTGTAGCGGGACAGGCAGGGGAACTGGTTCAGGCTGCAGGGCTGGAAGGAGAACGGCGAGTCCACACACAGCTCCTCGTCCGAGTTGTCCCCGCACTCGTCCATGGAGTTACAGCGCCACCAGTCCGGGACGCACTTCCCATTAGAGCAGTGGAACTGGTCCACGTCGCAGCTGGGCGCCTCTGGCTTACCTACAGGGGATTATTAGGTATGGATTAATCACTGCCAGCCATCGGCCCTGAACCTGATCTGGGTCTTTGTTTAGGCCACTGACCCAGAACTACGTCACTTCTGTTGGCTCTGTAAACCATTCATGTAACAGCCATAGCAGGAGGCCGGATCCATGTTCTAACCCCACACACCATCACAGTCCTAAATCCTCACCAGCGATGTAGGACAGTCTGAAGCCTTTCCCCGTCAGACTGTCATCCGAGCGGAAGTGGATCCAGACGTGGTCCTGGGAGGAGATGTATGGCGGCGGCAGGGAGGAACCACAGACCCGCAGCCCGTCCAGGTTCCTGTAGCTGCTGATCGACATCCAGTCCGAGGAGCAACGGTGGGAACCTTGGAGGTCAAAGTCCTGGAAGCTACAGAATGAGGACCCCATTACCTGTCTGCTGCCTGGTTCTGAACCCAGTTACGTGGTTCTGAACCCAGTTACCTGGTTCTGAACTCTGCTACCTGGTTTCTGAACACAGTTACCTGGTTTCTGAACACAGTTACCTGGTTCTGAACACAGTTACCTGGTTTCTGAACACAGTTACCTGGTTCTGAACACAGTTACCTGGTTCTGAACACAGTTACCTGGTTCTAAACACAGTTACCTGGTTCTAAACCCTGTTACCTGGCTTTTGAACCCTGTTACCTGGCTTTTGAACCCTGTTACCTGGCTTTTGAACCCTGTTAACTGGTTCTAAACCCTGTTACCTGGTTCTAAACCCTGTTACCTGGTTCTAAACCCTGTTACCTGGTTCTAAACCCTGTTACCTGGTTCTGAACCCTGTTACCTGGTACCTGGTACTGAACCATGTTACCCTGTTACCTGGTTCTAAACCCTGTTACCTGGTTCTAAACCCTGTTACCTGGTTCTAAACCCTGTTACCTGGTTCTGAACCCTGCTACCTGGTACTGAACCCTGTTACCTGGTTCTAAACCCTGTTACCTGGTTCTAAACCCTGTTACCTGGTTCTAAACCCTGTTACCTGGTTCTAAACCCTGTTACCTGGTTCTAAACCCTGTTACCTGGTACTGAACCCTGTTACCTGGTTCTAAACCCTGTTACCTGGTTCTAAACCCTGTTACCTGGTTCTAAACCCTGTTACTTGGTTCTAAACCCTGCTACCTGGTACTGAACCATGTTACCCTGTTACCTGGTTCTAAACCCTGTTACCTGGTTCTAAACCCTGTTACCTGGTTCTAAACCCTGTTACCTGGTTCTAAACCCTGTTACCTGGTTCTAAACCCTGTTACCTGGTACTGAACCCTGTTACCTGGTTCTAAACTGCTTTAGTCCACATGGCTTTTACTGAAACTGTGTCCGCCATCTTGGCCCACTCTCTGTCTGTAATCTCTCAGAATTTGGATTTCTCCCCTCTAACACATCTGACTTGAGTCCAATGATAGCTGTTGTTTCTGCTCCATTTTCAGTGAATGTAAAAGCTCGCGAGATGAGAAAAGTGGGATCGGTTGCTAGGTAACAGACATAAAAGTTGATAAGCGACGTTGGATCGAGTATTTAAGATCTCCTGACCTGAGATAAGACAGGGCTAATACCAAAGTGGGGAAAATCCTGTCTAAGGCTGCGTTCAGACTGCAGGCCAAAGTGACCCAAGCCCGATTTTTTTGCCCATATGTGACTCAGATCTGATCCCTTTATGACAGCGTGAACAGGCCAAGTCACATGTCTGATTCAGGTCGCATTTGATGCGACTTTGACGTCACTGTAGAGCAGCAGTTCTGCTGTAGACGGAGCCGCGCTGAACAAAAGCCTTTATTAAACATGTGGCTCTCTTCCTCCTCTACCTCGCTGTCATCTGCTCACAGATTCCCTCTCTTACAGTAGAAATCCAGCAGACCGCCAGCTCTCTGCTGAGCTACGTGCATGCTGCCTGTCCGAGCGGACACAGTGGGGAGACGGAGGAAGGCAGCTGTGGGGCAGTTGTGTTGTACAGCACCAGAAGCCGTAAAGAAAAGAACAGAAAGTTGTGAACACTTGAAAGAAATGTGACACGTGAGAGGACAGTGAAAAACAGGAGTCTCCTGTGAGTTAACCTCTGTGGCTCTGTTTACTTCTGCAGCCTGCATAGCCGCTGCTGCGTGTGACGTCGTGTTCTTCTTCTGCGCGTGGGGGTCACTTTCAGGCCGCAGACAGTTCACAACTGTCAAACAAAAAAAATCGGATCTGGGAAAAAAATCGTAATTGAGCATTAAGGCCTGCAGTCTGAGCGCAGCCTCTTTGTTTTAACTTCAGACTGCAGAGCGGAACTTTCTGTGAGACGGACCCTGGTTCTTCAGCGAACTCTGATACTGAACACTCTGAAACGGTACCAGTCCTATTCATGTCTCGCACTGATTCTTGAGAATTTGGATAAAACAGGTTTTAATTTTCGAAAGAAATAAAATATAATATTAATAAGAAATATAAATGTATGTGTTTATTGTACAAGATCTCACCAATCTAGCAATATTTTGGTGCAACCTCCTGATTTTGTAATTTTTTCATAAAATATGTGTTTTGCTTGTCTTGTCTTACTTTTCTTTACTTTGTCAACACCGTCGGACACAATAAAAATCTTATTTAGTCAGTCTTATAATGACTTAGAGCTTTAAAATCATTGCGTCTACACCATAGGTACATATATATGTTATTAAATGTTGTTCATTTTTTGTACTATTTCACATGTGCTCTTTTAAAAACTTATACATTATGCAACATTCATCATTAGCATTAAGTATACAGAATCACAATTTGGGGCATAAAAACTACATTTTTAATTTCAAAGTTACCATGAATTTCATAAATCAACTGCATTGTAGAAACAGATTCTAACCATATACATTTAAAACAAAGAAAGACCCATCTGACCGCGGTGGCAGAAGCAGATCGATTGGTCCTTTTCTTTTGAGTTGAATTGTATGTCAGCCCAAACTGTTTTGTCTGGTGTATTAGAAGAGATTTCTTAAGAAGAATTTCTATTGTTATACATTGGGGATACATAAAGTAAGAAAAAACTGTAGAAGTGCAGTACTTGTTGAAGAAACAAAAGGGAAATGATGTATATTATAAATAGAGGTCAAAATATGTGTCACCACATTCTGACATAAAATCTGACATGGTGACACAAACACACTTATTAACACGACATGCCGAGCGGTTGTTTTCCCTCTGGCCTCTACAGAAAATGCATGTGTTTCTAATTTAAAATAATCCTTTCTGTACAAAAGAGACACTGTTGACACATTTTGGTTGTGACATTAGCAACATCACTAAATATGTCAACAAAACATATTTAAAACATAGCAAATTACAGGAGCTTGTTTGACCGTTGCATTTAGAAAATGTGGAGGGTCCTCGGGAATATAGCTGACCGTGTAGCTGCCTGATTTTATTGCTCTTTCATCAATATGTGACGGTGGTGACAGATTTTGAGCAATGAAAAACTAATGCTGTTGAAAATTCACTGCTTCTAAGTTTAAAGAGTCTGTTCACTCTACTCTTTCATCGGGCCGATATAATATACACGTAAGATGATTTTTTTCCTCCTTTTTATCAAATCGAAATCTCTTGTCTGAGGACGGTGGATTTTGTGGGTTCTGGGCTGTCACACAATTTAAAACAAGTAGATGAAAATAAACTAAATTTGTGCAGTTAGTGGGACATGTTTTTGCCAAAAAGAATCGGTGCTCTATAAGGACCAGGTGTTGATAAGGAGGATCTGCATACTGGATCAGACCGATGTGGAACGTGGTCTGAGGACTCTGGATCAGACCGATGTGGTGTAACCATGTAACCGGCGTTACCTGATGGTGATGGCGTCCCCGGGCCGAGCCCTGATGTTCCAGCTGCAGTTCAGTCTGGCCGGGTACTGGAAGGGCCATCCGGGGCTGGTGATCACGCCGCTGGACGCCCGGAGGAGCTCCGCCACCTCGCCACAGGCTAGGGGGGGCAGAGAGTTAGATTCACCCTGAGACGTTTGTGTCTGACGTGACATCATCGTGGTTGTGAACTCACCGTTAGAAATCCCCGACACGTAGACGTTGTCGTTGCTCTGAGACGCAGCGATGCATCCTGGGAAACACACAGACACCGTTAACAGGAAGCGGCTAGCATTAGCATGAAGCTGCTAAGCAGCTAGCATTAGCATCGCTGTTCCAGCCTCAGTCACCAACATCTTCCTACGTTTGTTCTTTAGCTGCAGCTGTTCTCAGAACGCCTCAGTGAAAGCGGCTTCTTCCTGTTCTGCAGCGACGGCCCGTTAATCCCCATCAGAGAGGGCAGAAACGCAGGAACAGACTTCGCCTTGTTTGCTGACGGACCTGATGTCGTTATTTCAGTTTGATCGTTTGTTGAAACTAAGTCACAGCTAAATGTTTATCACTTTTATGTTTAATAATTGCGGGTTGTGATTATTTGAGCTGAGTGTGCGCTGAACAAATCTAAAATAAGGAAACACTGCTGAATGGCAGAATCAGGACGACGTCATCGACACCTTCGTGGTTTAATCAGAGTAATCTGAACATCTGCACGCTAACAGCACATCGAACATCTGGCTCCTGATGAAACATCTGCTGCAAAACAGAAAATAACACTGATGGCCACCTTTGTTTGGAGGAAGCATGTTTCTGTCCAGATGTTGGACAGGAAGTGATGTGAGACCACCTGCTGGGGTTGTGTGGGTGTGAAGGACTAACAGGATCAGGTCCTACAGCTGATCCTGAGTCCTGAACTCACCTGACAGGATAAGCAGGTAGAGGAAAGGTTTGCAGCGGCTCTGCCTGCAGCCTGGTCTGAGGGCCATACTGACCCAGCTAGGTCCTGATGATGATGAAGACGAGTCCAAGGTCACTAAACAGCTGGAGGAGCCGCCAGCTGCATGTCGGGAAACAGCTGGCAGGTCCCACAAAGAAGCTCTGCTGCCGAGTTACCTGTTAGCTTAGCATCAGCTACAGTCCAACGGTAAAACGTTAAAAACAAAACAGGCTGGTGTGTCTGTGCGGGATCTACCTGCTAACGGAGCTAACGGAGCTAACAGAGCTAACCTCACACCGTAAACCCGCTCCGGACCGAAACAAAGGCATCAGACCCCCGTTAGCTCCAGCTAACAGCTAACGTTAGCTTAAACTAGCTGTTAGCTTAAAGAACCGAATCATTAAACAGACATTTAGCCACATTAGCAGCCTGTCTGACACATAACACAAGCGAACAGCTCAGCTAACACGACAACACAAAGACAAGCTAGCTATCTCTATATTAAACAGAAGCTAACAGCTAACGTTAATAACACTGGCCGGTTAGCTGGAACATGCTAACGGAGCTAAGTGGCTAGCAAGCCCGTCCTCTACAACGAGGACATAAATCCCGGAGCGTTACCGCTAACCCGGGTTAATTACAGGTAACCCGAGATAACTACCATCGCCAGGTGAAAGGTCAGCAGCGCGAGCGTCGCTCAGTCTGAAGGCATCTTCAGGTAGTGTTAGCTGCTAGCGGCTAGCTGTTACCGAGCTGAACAACAACAGTCCGCAGCTGAGAGTGTGGAGGAGGTAAGCCCCGCCCCCCGTATGTAAGGGAGGTAAGCCCCGCCCCCATATGTGACGTAAATAATCCATCTCACAACACTGAGCTTTGTTTACAATTTACATTTACTCATTCAGCAGGAACATCAGTCCAGGTACAGGGAGAGATCAGGTTTATAATGACCCATCTACACCAGACTTGGGGACCTTATCTGGCACGACTTCCTGAGGAGCTGTATGAAATTTGCTGTCAATCGGCCTCTAGGTGGCGCTATTAATCATATATGAAATAACACTCCCATAGACATACATTCATTTTATATCTCAGTAATCGCAAGTCGCTTTAATTTCAAACTCTGATTGTTTATTCGCCACAGGCCCCCGGAGCTGCGGCAGGGCGCCCGGGTCGAGTCGCGCGGCAGGCACCGGGGGGCTTGGAACTTGGAACCACAAACTAAGCTGACCTGTAGAAGGTGGAGCAGAGAGGTGCGGCTCCTGGAGCAGCTTGGATGAAGTCCTCGGGGGCCTCAGTGAAGCTTTAGTGGAATAAATTACCTCCCAAATGTTTTACACAGGTTTGACTCCTGTTTTTAAAGCACCACAGATCTCTGTTCTCATAACGACGTTACCCTCGGCCATCTGAACACCTGATCTGTGTGCGGACTCGCCGCCATCGTGCTGAGCGGCGTCCTCAGCAGGAAGTCCTCCACAGTGATTCACCTTCCTAAGATCAGAAAACCAGGCGGCTAAAAGATTTTTAACATCAGTAATTATCTTTGTTCGTGGTCACATGTGACCAGATCTGTTTTCCCGTCTGGGCGCGTGCAGAACAGTGACATCAGCACTGTAACATCAGCACTTTAATATCAGCACTGTGACATCAGCACTGTGACATCACTACACACAGATGTTCATTTCAAAAATATTTAATTCAGATGAAATACAAATCATTCAGTTTGACAGCACGTTCGTGGTTACACCACCATCCTGCTGCAGGGGAGCAGGTAAAAGCCAGCGCGTCTGAAATGGTTACGACGATGATGATGCGTTTCCTGTGTACGTTAGCAGGAAGTGGTCGAGGCTGAAGACCCGCCCCCAGCCGACGGCAGCGTCCATACTGATGAAGTCATCCAGGTTCATCCGACTCTCTGAGGAGGAAACACATCACAGTGGTGTCATCGTGAGGTCACGTGGTTAATATCGTCAGACATATTGACATCGTGTGAGTCGAGGTGTCATGTGACCTGCGGTGTGTATGGGGGGGTAAGGTGGGGGGGGCATCCTCCACGATCCATCAGGGTTCTTCATGTGAGATCGATCGGATGCAAACTTCAACAGGAAGCTGTCAGCAGGGACGACACGCAACTTCCTGTAAGACCAGAGACGCAGGTACACTTTACTGTGATGTCACTTCCTCTGTAAACACTCGGTTTTAAGGTCTTACTTCCCCTGAGGTCTTCAAGTGTGTTCAGGTGTGTGTTACCTGTGGTGTTCAGGTGTGTGTTACCTGAGGTGTTCAGGTGTGTTCAGGTGTGTGTTACCTGAGGTGTTCAGGTGTGTTCAGGTGTGTGTTACCTGTGGTGTTCAGTTGTGTTACCTGTGGTGTTCAGGTGTGT
>NC_060158.1:4034657-4035367 GCF_021292245.1 Micropterus dolomieu
TGTGTTACCTGTGGTGTTCAGGTGTGTGTTACCTGAGGTGTTCAGGTGTGTTCAGGTGTGTGTTACCTGAGGTGTTCAGGTGTGTTCAGGTGTGTTCAGGTGTGTGTTACCTGTGGTGTTCAGGTGTGTGTTACCTGAGGTGTTCAGGTGTGTTCAGGTGTGTGTTACCTGAGGTGTTCAGGTGTGTTCAGGTGTGTGTTACCTGTGGTGTTCAGTTGTGTTACCTGTGGTGTTCAGGTGTGTGTTACCTGAGGTGTTCAGGTGTGTTCAGGTGTGTGTTACCTGAGGTGTTCAGGTGTGTTCAGGTGTGTGTTACCTGTGGTGTTCAGTTGTGTTACCTGTGGTGTTCAGGTGTGTGTTACCTGAGGTGTTCAGGTGTGTTCAGGTGTGTGTTACCTGAGGTGTTCAGGTGTGTTCAGGTGTGTTCAGGTGTGTGTTACCTGTGGTGTTCAGGTGTGTGTTACCTGAGGTGTTCAGGTGTGTTCAGGTGTGTGTTACCTGAGGTGTTCAGGTGTGTTCAGGTGTGTTCAGGTGTGTGTTACCTGTGGTGTTCAGGTGTGTGTTACCTGAGGTGTTCAGGTGTGTTCAGGTGTGTGTTACCTGAGGTGTTCAGGTGTGTTCAGGTGTGTTCAGGTGTGTGTTACCTGTGGTGTTCAGGTGTGTGTTACCTGAGGTGTTCAGGTGTGTTCAGGTGTGTGTTACCTGAGGTG
>NC_060158.1:4035467-4041377 GCF_021292245.1 Micropterus dolomieu
AGGTGTGTTCAGGTGTGTGTTACCTGAGGTGTTCAGGTGTGTTCAGGTGTGTGTTACCTGTGGTGTTCAGTTGTGTTACCTGTGGTGTTCAGGTGTGTTCAGGTGTGTGTTACCTGTGGTGTTCAGGTGTGTTCAGGTGTGTTCAGGTGTGTGTTACCTGTGGTGTTCAGGTGTGTTACCTGTGGTGTTCAGGTGTGTTCAGGTGTGTGTTACCTGTGGTGTTCAGGTGTGTTCAGGTGTGTTACCTGTGGTGTTCAGGTGTGTTACCTGTGGTGTTCAGGTGTGTTCAGGTGTGTGTTACCTGTGGTGTTCAGGTGTGTTCAGGTGTGTGTTACCTGTGGTGTTCAGGTGTGTTCAGGTGTGTGTTACCTGTGGTGTTCAGGTGTGTTACCTGTGGTGTTCAGGTGTGTGTTACCTGTGGTGTTCAGGTGTGTTCAGGTGTGTGTTACCTGTGGTGTTCAGGTGTGTTCAGGTGTGTGTTACCTGTGGTGTTCAGGTGTGTTCAGGTGTGTGTTACCTGAGGGGTTCAGGTGTGTTCAGGTGTGTTACCTATGGTGTTCAGGTGTGTTCAGGTGTGTGTTACCTGAGGGGTTCAGGTGTGTTCAGGTGTGTTACCTGTGGTGTTCAGGTGTGTTCAGGTGTGTGTTACCTGTGATGTTCAGGTGTGTTCAGGTGTGTGTTACCTGTGGTGTTCAGGTGTGTTCAGGTGTGTGTTACCTGTGGTGTTCAGTTGTGTTACCTGTGGTGTTCAGGTGTGTTACCTGTGGTGTTCAGGTGTGTTCAGGTGTGTGTTACCTGTGGTGTTCAGTTGTGTTCAGGTGTGTGTTACCTGTGGTGTTCAGTTGTGTTACCTGTGGTGTTCAGGTGTGTTCAGGTGTGTGTTACCTGTGGTGTTCAGGTGTGTTCAGGTGTGTGTTACCTGTGGTGTTCAGGTGTGTTCAGGTGTGTGTTACCTGTGGTGTTCAGGTGTGTTCAGGGTGTGTGTTACCTGTGGTATTCAGGTGTGTTCAGGTGTGTGTTACCTGTGGTGTTCAGGTGTGTTCAGGTGTGTTCAGGTGTGTGTTACCTGAGGTGTTCAGGTGTGTTCAGGTGTGTTCAGGTGTGTGTTACCTGAGGTGTTCAGGTGTGTTCAGGTGTGTGTTACCTGTGGTGTTCAGGTGTGTTCAGGTGTGTGTTACCTGAGGGGTTCAGGTGTGTGTTACCTGTGGTGTTCAAGTGTGTTCAGGTGTGTGTTACCTGTGGTGTTCAGGTGTGTTCAGGTGTGTGTTACCTGTGGTGTTCAAGTGTGTTCAGGTGTGTGTTACCTGTGGTGTTCAGGTGTGTGTTACCTGTGGTGTTCAGGTGTGTTCAGGTGTGTGTTACCTGTGGTGTTCAGGTGTGTTCAGGTGTGTGTTACCTGTGGTGTTCAGGTGTGTGTTACCTGAGGTGTTCAGGTGTGTTCAGGTGTGTTACCTGAGGTGTTCAGGTGTGTTACCTGAGGTGTTCAGGTGTGTTACCTGTGGTACGCAGGTTTTATGTTGCTGTCTGAACGGAGGGACTGGGCGGCGTACAGCTGCAGGCTGCAGGGAAACGGCAGCTCGGAGTCCAGATCATAAACCAGAGGGTCCACCCGAGGACCGGCCTGCAGCAGAACCACATGGTAGTCCTGAAACACACGATGACATCATTATTATGATGAGTGGTCTGTGACATCACATTTATTATCCAGCAGGAACGTTACAGACCCAGATCACTGGCTGGTCTCCACGTCCGGACTTCTGCTTCCACAGAGGAACCTGATGGAGAACAAAAAGAGAACGTCTCTGAACATCAGAACCAGACAGATGTTTTACAGAACCTGACAGATGGTTTCCAGAACCTGACTTATTTTTTACAGAACCTGACAGATGTTTTACAGAACCTGACATATTGTCTACAGAACCTGACAGATGGTTTCCAGAACCTGACAGATGTTTTACAGAACCTGACAGATGTTTTACAGAACCTGACTTATGTTTTACAGAACTGACAGATGTTTTACAGAACCTGAGAGATGTTTTACAGAACCTGACTTATGTTTTACAGAACCTGACTTATGTTTTACAGAATCTGACAGATGTTTTACAGAACCTGAGAGATGTTTTACAGAACCTGAGAGATGGTTTACAGAACCTGACTTATTTTTTACAGAACCTGACAGATGTTTTACAGAACCTGAGAGATGTTTTACAGAACCTGAGAGATGGTTTACAGAACCTGAGAGATGGTTTACAGAACATGACTTATTTTTTACAGAACCTGACAGATGTTTTACAGAACCTGACAGATGTTTTACAGAACCTGAGAGATGTTTTACAGAACCTGAGAGATGGTTTACAGAACCTGAGAGATGGTTTACAGAACATGACTTATTTTTTACAGAATCTGACAGATGGTTTACAGAACATGACAGATGTTTTACAGAACCTGACAGATGTTTTACAGAACCTGAGAGATGTTTTACAGAACCTGACAGATGGTTTACAGAACATGACTTATTTTTTACAGAACCTGACAGATGTTTTGGACACGTCTATAGAACATGTCACATATGTTCTACCACACTCCTGTGTTTTCTCACCATTCTGTTCTCATTAGAGATGAAAACCACAAACAGTTCTTCCAGCGGTGCAGTTCTCTCAGCCCGGACCAACGCGCAGAGTTTCCAAACATTTTCTTCACTGAGGAATAAGAGCAGATGGCAGAACCACAAACAGTCAGACATCACAGGTGTTCCTCTAGAACAACATCATCATTATAACTGACATGAGGAATGATTTATGGTACTCTTATTAGTAGTAGTACTCGTAGTAGTATATTAGTATTTTATTTACTGTTTCTGTATATCCTGGATCTGATCTTTGTTTTGTAGTTTTAAACATTTGACTCTTATTTATCAGAACTTTCATATGTTTTTTTGTTCTTTTGATCAAAGTACTATTTATAACAGTAGAACATGTTCTTGGCAAGGTCTCGTGACAGATGTTAGGGATCCTCTTTGTTTATGTTACTTCAGAAAATAAAAAAGTGAGATGAAGTGGTTGGACGTTGCTGACGTACTGCGGTAAGCGTGTCGACTCATTTCCGTTTCCGGTGCTTGTGTGTTGGTACCGTGTTGTGCTGCTCTCGCTAAATAACAGTTACATTTGTTAGATTACAGCGGCCAACTGTCCGCTAAACACTTATTCTTACAGTAATTTTGCCAAAGCACTCACAGTTCTTTCCATCTTTTAGTGACTGCTGTTCAATCTCATAGTTGTTCTAAAGTTTTGGTAGCTGATGCTACAGTACTTTAGCTTAGCCGTTAGCGACATTAGCTTAGCAGCTAGCGATGGCTTCTCCTTCTCCTGCTCGTTGTGTCAGATGTTCAGTTACTCCTCTGCCTCCTTTAGCGGTAATGGTACGTTTAATAAGTGTAGTTTATTTTTAGACATGGAGGCGAGGCTCAGTGATTTAGAAGTCCGGCTCCGCACCTTGGTAGATCAGTCTTTAGCTACTGTAGCTAGCCAGTCCCCGGTAGTCGGTGCTGAACGGCCTGAGTTAGCCTCTGGTAGCCGTCCCCCGGCATCTCCTGTGCAGCCAGGAAGGGGAGGCTGGGTGTGCATAAAAACCTCATAAAAATTAAAACCACAAGAGCAATAGTGCAAACGAATAGGAGAGTTAAATGTGGACTAAACATCAGATCTCTCTCTTCTAAAGGTGTACTAGTAAATGAACTAATATCAGATTATGATATTGATTTATTTGGTCTTACTGAAACCTGGCTGGGTGATGGAGAATATGTTAGCCTAAATGAATCCACCCCTCCCAGTCATATTAATACTCACATTCCTCGAGGCACAGGCCGAGGAGGTGGAGTTGCAGCTATCTTCGACTCTAGCCTACTAATCAGCTCTAAAACTAAACTAAACTATAACTCATTTGAAAGCCTTGTTCTTAGTCTTTCACACCCAAGTTGGAAATCACTGCAACCAATTCTCTTTGTTATAGTGTACCGAGCACCTGGTCCGTATTCTGAATTCTTATCTGAATTTGCAGAGTTTTTGTCAACTTTAGTCCTTAAAACGGACAAAGTTATTATTGTAGGGGATTTTAATATTCATGTGGACGTTGAGAATGACAGCTTCAGTACTGCGTTTATCTCTCTGTTAGATTCCATTGGCTTCTCTCAGAGTGTTCATGAACCGACAGTTGACTTTCATTGTTATGCAGATGATACTCAGTTATATCTATCGATCAAGCCAGATGAAACTCATCAGTTAGCTAAACTTCAAATGTGCCTTCAGGATGTTAAAACCTGGATGACCTGTAATTTTCTAATGTAAAATTGAAGTTATTGTTCTGGGGCCCAAGCTCCTCCGTGACGCATTATCTAAAGATATAGTTTCCCTGGATGGGACTGGATGGGATCTGCCTCCTGAACCCTAACTGGAACCTGGTTCCTCAGGAGAGCTATTAATGTACGTCTTAATTAATCAATATGTAATCAGTAACATGATGATCTGATGCTGAAACACAAACTCACCTGACTTAGACAAAATCTTGCTGTACCAGTTACTGACTTTGCGACGGCAGTACATCTCCTTCCAGGCTCTCTTTATAGCCAGTAATGAAGCATTGCTGTTCCAGTGATTGGCGGCCTTCACTCCATACTCAGTGTATCCTACATATTCCCCCACGCTGCTGCTGAACCTGGCGTACTCCTGCTTGTTGTAATAGTAAGACTCGATGTACTCGATGTCCTTCGAAGCAGAAGAGTTAAACAAACAACGGCCCACTCTGGAATACAAATATCCATCTAGAGAGCAAAGATCAGACTCAGTGACTAACTACTGATGAGCAGCCAATACAGCATGACCAAGTGTATTGATCAGTGATCAGTGTGTTGATGAGTGTATTGATCGTACCTGCTGCATGGAGGCTGATGAAGAGGAGGGAGAAGCTGAGAAAGGATGAAGCCATGTTCCTCTGTTGTCCTGACAAACACTGAGAGAGTCTGACTGAGAGCTGCTGGAAGAAGCAGAGGAAGGATCGGCTGTCAGGTTGGGAAGTGTATTGTTCACCTGAGTGCAGTACAATATTATTAATATTTCAGGGCACAGACTGAACCACAGGTGTCAAACTCGAGGTTGATGTGTCAGTTTAAGCGATGACAGGGATGACAAAATGTAGCAAACAGTTTATTTCAACAGAGACGGTGGCGCTTTGAACTCCCTGTTGTGAACGCAACTGCCCTTTACTGCCCCATTGATGCAGCTGCATTTACATACTTGTTGCACCTAATTGGGTAACCCAATTTTCAGAAAACCCGTCGTTCATTCAGAAAACGTTGCACGCCGTTTAAAGGAAACCTGTCGTTCATTCAGAAAACCCGTCGTTCATTCAGAAAACGTTGCACGCCGTTTAAAGGAAACCTGTCGTTCATTCAGAAAACCCGTCGTTCATTCAGAAAACGTTGCACGCTGTTTAAAGGAAACCCGTCGTTCACTCAGAAAACGTTGCACGCCGTTTACAGGAAACCCATCGTTCACTCAGAAAACGTTGCACGCCGTTTAAAGGAAACCCGTCGTTCACTCAGAAAACGTTGCACGCCGTTTAAAGGAAACCTGTCGTTCATTCAGAAAACCCGTCGTTCATTCAGAAAATGTTGCACGCCGTTTAAAGGAAACCTGTCGTTCATTCAGAAAACCCGTCGTTCATTCAGAAAACGTTGCACGCTGTTTAAAGGAAACCCGTCGTTCACTCAGAAAACGTTGCACGCCGTTTACAGGAAACCCGTCGTTCACTCAGAAAACGTTGCACGCCGTTTAAAGGAAACCCGTCGTTCACTCAGAAAACGTTGCACGCCGTTTAAAGGAAACCCGTCGTTCAATCAGAAAACGTTGCACGCCG
>NC_060158.1:4041477-4045098 GCF_021292245.1 Micropterus dolomieu
TACATGTTGCAGTACCTCAGAGTACATGTTGTGTTGCAGTACCACAGAGTACATGTTGCAGTACCTCAGAGTACATGTTGTGTTGCAGTACCTCAGAGTACATGTTGCAGTACCTCAGAGTACATGTTGTGTTGCAGTACCACAGAGTACATGTTGCAGTACCTCAGAGTACATGTTGTGTTGCAGTACCACAGAGTACATGTTGCAGTACCTCAGAGTACATGTTGCAGTACCTCAGAGTACATGTTGCAGTACCTCAGAGTACATGTTGTGTTGCAGTACCACAGAGTACATGTTGCAGTACCTCAGAGTACATGTTGTGTTGCAGTACCTCAGAGTACATGTTGCAGTACCTCAGAGTACATGTTGCAGTACCTCAGAGTACATGTTGTGTTGCAGTACCACAGAGTACATGTTGCAGTACCTCAGAGTACATGTTGTGTTGCAGTACCTCAGAGTACATGTTGCAGTACCTCAGAGTACATGTTGTGTTGCAGTACCACAGAGTACATGTTGCAGTACTCACCAGTAGCAGCTGGTATACACGCAGTCCTCGCGGCTCGGTGTGATTCTGACTTCACTCGTCATGTTGAAACGTCACACTGACGACGCTCCACCGGAAACAATATCCGCCATACCATAGCGCCAGCACACCTTTCAAATTAAAAGGCTGCTTTGCCCGGCAGCGCCTCCTGCGCTTCAGCTGATCACGTGGTTCGGTCGGTTCGGTCCCTGACGTGAAGCTGCTTAAGTCAGACGAACCAAAACCGGAAGTGTGCCACTCAAAATGGCGTCACTGTTAGAATAGACCTTTTACTTTGAAGGCGGTGACACCAGGATGTAACGTGGATATAAAACACAGACTGTCCGGAGATCCCGCTGACGGCAGCCTGACTCGGTTACCATGGTGACTGAGTGCGTGCAGAGGAACGTAGTCTGATGAAGTGTCCGCTTTCAAGATGAATCCGGATCAGTCTGTGAAAGAAAAGGTGACCTACCCGGACTGTAGATCTGTGAAGGTGCAGCTTCAGATTAGTGAAAGGCTGAACTGAAAGTGAGCTGATGGTTAATTTATCTGCAGCAGAGGGGCCTGGGGGGCCTGGGGGCCTGGGCTCCTGTCCCTCAGCGGCCTGACGTTACTCAGGCCTTAGATAAAACAGGAACATAAAAGGCCCATCGTCTCAGGACAGTAGATATTAGAGGTAGTTTCAAACAGCCTGTGGCGGTTTTGGGGTGGGGGGCCAACAGGGGCCAGTGCCCCTGTAACACAGACCTTGGACCCCCCTATGCCCCCCCCACTGAACAAAAAGTCTACAGCAGCCCCATAGAATTGAAGTCCAGAACAGTTCTGGACTTTAACGCAGTTAAGTTAGTTATTGGATAATAACTAAAATGAACTGGAGAATCTGCTGGTTTCTGTTACAAAACTTTATTCTCATATTTAGATTAAGGAACGTCCACGAGCCGGAGACAAGACTCCAAGATCCTTCATGTGGAACAAGACAGAAATCCCTGTTCCATCATACACAGGAACCAGAACCAGTAAAGGGGGCAGAGGAGGACCTGAACACCTGATACACACACACACACACACACACACACACACACACCAGAACCAGTAAAGGGGGCAGAGGAGGACCTGAACACCTGATACACACACACACACACACACACACACAGGAACCAGAACCAGTAAAGGGGGCAGAGGAGGACCTGAACACCTGATACACACACACACACACACACACACACACACAGGAACCAGAACCAGTAAAGGGGGCAGAGGAGGACTGACAGAACCTGGATCCTGCTGCAGATCAGTGAGTTGGCAGCTTCACATTCAGTCAGAACCAATCGGGTCGTCTTTGGGTCACCATGGTAACAACAATCAAACAAATAAACGGGTTAAAAAGTTCAGTTTAATGAAACAAAGACAGAAAGGTCACAGAGGTCAAAGGTCAAACTGCGCAGCTTCTCCTCGCTGTCATGGAAACAGCAGCATGCGGCGGTCTGGTTGCCGGGCCGGGCGCTAGGTGAAGAGTCGGATGGTGGCGTCGGCGCCAGAGGAGAAGATCCACGGCTGCGTGGGGTGAAAGGTCACGTCCAGGACGCCGAGGTCATGAGTGATCAGGTGACCTCTGAGGACCTTCACCGGGACGAGGAGCGGGTTCTGCAGAAGGTCACTGTGGGGGGGGGCACAGGGTCAGCATGTAGTACTCTGTAGTACTGTGTATAGTACTGTGTGTATTACTGTGTGTTGTACTGCGTATATTACTTGTACACAGTCCCGTGACAGACGATGACCGAGCCGTCGTCGGATGCCGAGGCGAACAGCGGGTAAAGTCTGTGATAGGCCACGCCCCTCACCGCCTTCTTATGGTGTCTGCAGACAGGAAGCGACCAGCACGGTAAATAAGAGATCAATATTCACACGGCTCTGGCTGATCACAGGTGTGCGTTTGACTGACAGGTACGTACCGTAACATCTTGTAAGGTTTGGTTGAGAGATCGAGGTCGAACCAGCTCAGCCTGCAGTCGTAGCTCCCACAGATCACATGATCACCTGCAGACAGAGACAGCGGTGAGAAAGAAGCTCCGGCCCTCAGTGATTTCACCTGATTATACATATAATCTGCGCTCAGTCTGGTGTTGTGGTGAGCCTGGTTACCCCCGGGGTGGACGGCCATGCTGGAGATCCACTTGGAGTTGGCCTGTAGTTTTTTGGTCATTTCCTGTTTCACCAGGTTGTAGATCCGGACGGAGCGCTGCGTCGCCAGGAAGAAGTAGGGTCTGATGGGGTGGAAGGCTACGGACTGAACCAGACCTTTGTTCTTCCTGAAGGGGTTCTGGCTTCGCCTCCGGCTCACCTGGTGGATAAGAACCTGCAGGTGGCTCGAGTGATCCGGCATCACTGACGCCAGGTAGTCTCCTTTCGCGTGCCATGCCACCTGCTGGACGCCCTGCGGAGATCAATGCTGATCAGTTAGTTCAGTTCAGTTCCTGACCAGGTCTCTTTCATCAAACATGTGGGTCTCTCACTTTGGGATGTTGTATTTTGAGGCGGATCCCCTGGTTAAGCTCCTCCCCCTCCGCGTCAGTCCAGGTGACAGGCCCCGCCTCTTCCGAAGGCTCCTGCTGACCCGACAGGAGTCGCTCTGACGAAGAGACGACCTGTCTGTCTGCCAGAGAGGGAGACAGGATCAATACCACCGAGTCCCTGAAACAAAGACAGACGGGTCATCAGAGAGAGACAGACGGGTCATCAGAGAGAGACAGACGGGTCATCAGAGAGAGACAGACGGGTCCTTACAGGGCAGCAGCCAGTAGACAGACAGACGGGTTTGGGTTCCAGGCGACACTCTTCACAGCTCCGCCCACCTGGACTGTCTTCATACAGCGAGACGTACGCACCTCCCAGAACCTCACGGAGCCATCGTCACTACCTGCACACACACACACACACACACACACCGTGTCACTGCCTGCACACACACACACACACACCCGCCCGTGTCACTACCTGCACACACACACACACACACACACAGTCTGTTGTTCTGTTCAAACATGTCTCTGAAACACTGAAAATTCCAGTAAGCCATTTCTTTTTCGAATTCTGCA
>NC_060158.1:4045198-4047018 GCF_021292245.1 Micropterus dolomieu
CCCCCCCCCCCCCCCCCCCCCCCCCCCCCGTGTCACTGCACACACACACCCACACACACTCTGAGACTGTTACCTGAGGCGAGCCACTGTCCTGATGGAGACACACTGATGGACCGAACCAGACCGCTGTGACCCCGATACACCTGAACACACAGATAGATGATGTCAGTGAGGCCTCACCTGTCTGCTGGGCCTGCGTGCGTGTGTGCGTGCGTGCGTGCGTACCAGAGACTGTGTGGTGGGAAACGGCTGCAGGTCTTTGGGTTTGGGGAGTTTTGGAATCAGGTCCTCTGGGTTGACATTGACCTGCAGACAGACAGGTACAGAAACGTCATTGATCACACACAGACAGGCCTGTGTCCTGATTGGCTGGAGCTGCAGGTGTGTTCGTTACCCTCATCTTCCTCTGTCGGGGACACAGATAGAGGTCGAGGCAGCGCTCGAACCTCTCGTGGATGAAGCGAGGGAACGCAGGAACCTGGCGGAGGCTGGAGAACGCCCTGGGAACAAATGGGAACTTCCTGTCTGACGGATCCTGCTGCTCCCACAGAGCTCGCTGCAGAGAGACAGACAGGTGAGCAAGCAGGCAGGTAGAGTGACAGACAGGCAGGTGCAGGTCTGTAACCAGGTCTAACAGGTGACTCTTCAGAGGGACGTACCTCCTCGTCGGTGAACAGGTACTCAGGTGGGGGGTTGTAGGACTCGTGGTGACCAGGTAGAGGGGTCTTGGGGGCCGGCAGGTGCATCCTGTGTCTGGCCAGGATAGAGGAGTCCTCGCTGGCCCACAGGTCGTAGTAGCGCCCCCTGCTGTCGTCCTCCTGCCGCCGAGGCTTGATCCAGCCCATCTTTATGGCGTGAACCAGTTTGGACACCTTCTCCTTCTCCACCAGAGACGGGATGAAGCTGCGCTTATCAGCCGGCCGGTTAGTGACCGGGTGGAGCATCAGGTCGGAACTGAAGAACTCCACCTGAGGCTGGGGGAGACAAGATATCACACAGTCCACATCAGAGCACACCTGCACAAGTCTCTGAAACATCAGTTAGATAAACAGGATCTATAAAGTGTATGAAGCTGAAACTGATCAGGAATCAATCATCCGTCATGCTGTGATCGGTCACACTGATGGAGCTGTGGGGTCTGTGGTGTCTGGAGCTGTGGGGTCTTTAGGGTCTGGAGCTGTGGGGTCTGCAGCTGTGGGGTCTACAGGATCTGGAGCTGGGGAGTCTGGAGCTGGGAAGTCTGGAGCTGGGGAGTCTGGAGCTGGGGAGTCTGGAGCTGGGGAGTCTGGATCGATGGGGGGTCTGGAGCTGTGGGGTCTATAGGATCTGCAGCTGTGGGGTCTGGAGCTGTGGGGTCTGTAGGGTCTGGAGCTGTGGGGTCTGTAGGGTCTGGAGCTGGGGAGTCTGGAGCTGTGGGGTCTGTAGGGTCTGGAGCTGTGGGGTCTGTAGGGTCTGGAGCTGTGGGGTCTGTGGGGTCTGCAGCTGTGGGGTCTATAGGGTCTGGAGCTGTGGGGTCTGGAGCTGTGGGGTCTATAGGATCTGGAGCTGGGGAGTCTGGAGCTGGGGAGTCTGGAGCTGGGGAGTCTGGAGCTGGGGAGTCTGGAGCTGGGGAGTCTGGAGCTGGGGAGTCTGGATCGATGGGGAGTCTGGATCGATGGGGGGTCTGGATCGATGGGGGGTCTGGATCGATGGGGGGTCTGGATCGATGGGGGGTCTGGATCGATGGGGGGTCTGGAGCTGGGGAGTCTGTGGGGTCTGGAGCTGTGGGGTCTGTAGGGTCTGGAGCTGTGGGGTCTATAGGGTCTGGAGCTGGGGGGTCT
>NC_060158.1:4047118-4052447 GCF_021292245.1 Micropterus dolomieu
GGGGGGGTCTGTGTTTGTCTGGAGCTGGGGGGTCTATAGGGTCTGGAGCTGGGGAGTCTGGAGCTGTGGAGTCTGTAGGGTCTGGAGCTGGGGAGTCTGGAGCTGGGGAGTCTGTAGGGTCTGGAGCTGGGGAGTCTATAGGGTCTGGAGCTGGGGAGTCTATAGGGTCTGGAGCTGGGGAGTCTATAGGGTCTGGAGCTGGGGAGTCTATAGGGTCTGGAGCTGGGGAGTCTATAGGGTCTGGAGCTGGGGAGTCTGTGTTTGTCTGCAGCTGGGGGGTCTGTGTTTGTCTGGAGCTGGGGGGTCTATAGGGTCTGGAGCTGGGGGGTCTATAGGGTCTGGAGCTGGGGGGTCTATAGGGTCTGGAGCTGGGGGGTCTGGGGGGGCGCCATCGCGCTCCTCGGTCTGAACTCCTTCCTCTGCTGGATCTCTGGGTGGAGCCTGAGCGTACCTGGTATTCGTTGAAGTTGACGTCTCCAAACTGGCCTTTCTGCAGGCGGTTCACCAGCTCCACCTGCTCGTCCGACAGCACGATGTCACTTCCTGTCTTCTTGTCGTGGACCGTTCTCCTGCAGACAAACAGAACGCTGTTAGCATCATTAGCATTCCCTCTCTAAACCAATGGGGGAACTAGCACCACGCAAGCAGGCTCACCAGTATTCTGGGTTCTCCATTTTGTCCAGGAAGTCGTCCAGCTCGTCCTTGTTCCTGATTGGTTTGTAGATCTTCTTCCCGTCCAGGTCGTAGCCGATGTGCGGGAAGTCTTTGTACCACTCCATGGGAATGTTCCCCACCGTGTTCCTGATGTCCTGCAGCAGAGCGTCAGAGGACGGCGTTTACTCACCTCGCCACTTTCTATCTAACCTGAGCGATATCATACTTCACTGATTCAGCACGTCCGCTCGCTCTCAGACACACTGAGACGGAGCCGCGTGTTTATAGAAAAACTAACGCTGAGAAGTCACTTTATGCACGTTCTTAACACAAAGCTGCGCACGTCGGAGAAATAGGTTATTAGCAAGCATGTGAGAAGCTAATAAGGACATGCTAACGAGGTTAGCGCACTCAGCTTGGACTGCACAGAACAGGAGGCTCACGCTCAGACTGCCTCTCATCAGCTTTTAAATTAAACTTGCGGTTGTTAAAGGTACGTGCTAATTAACCGGCGAGACACTAAAAAGAATCCTGATCTCACAAACACGTCTTTGAATGAACGTTTCTGCTGCAGCGACTGAAAGTTCCTCTGAGATCTGCTGTCTGCCGGGGCTGAACGGTAAATTACAGAAAATAATCTAACTGTAATTTCTTTTACCAATACTGCGATTTCATATGCAATTAATGCGTAAACTCTTTACCTTCTGTAGTATTCAGAACGGACAGGCAGTAAATCAGTCTGACCATCACAGTATCAGAGCGCACACTGCCGCTTCCTCCGACACGCTGATGAAGGAATTATTATTATTATGAGCACGGGTGGAGAAGAAGTTTCAGATTATAATATGAGAAAGTCCACACTTCCATTTATTTATATATTTATCAAAATCGACTGCACGCATCATTTATGAAGTCAGGGCACATCTGGAACATGAACGCGGCCGTGGTGTATCATAACTATGTGCTACTCTCAGCGCCATTACTGTAACAATCAAACGTTTCAGCTCATAACGTGAGGTAACACGACTTTAACGTGAAGCTAGCTCGCTAACTGGCTTACGGAGACGAGTCTTCATCGTCCACAGAGACACAGCGTTACGCGCCTCCTCTCGTTTCCAGGAGAGCGCACGACCTTTCTGTCTGAGTGAAGTGCTGCCACACTCTGGAGGTTTTCGGTAGTGAAGGTGTTACTGCAGCGCTAACGTTCTGTGGTTTTACTGTTCGCATCACGTCACTCCGTCAAGCTCATGCTGTCGTTTCAACCCGATGACATTATGAACGAAACGGTGGCAACAAATTCAATAGTCGACTACGTTGATCAGTTGTTGCCCCTCACTTGTAGATCGTGTTTTGTATTTGTGGACCAGGAGGTGTTTGGGGATTTTGACTCTGCGCGTTTTGTAATGTGTGACGCATCGTCGGGCCTTTCAGTTACTGAGGCATCGTTTCACCGCCGGAGACACTCCTCTGTCATCAAGACTGAGATCGAGAGTTTCTGTTGTAACATTGATGTTCAGGATGTTGGAAAACCTGACAGAACACTGACCCAGATCAAACACGCCTAATCCAGGCCGGTAGAACGTTACTCTTACTGTCAGACACTCAAACAGAACGTTACAACTGATTCCCCGACAAGAGAACCCAGAAGAACAAACTGGTCTCACCTCCTCATCTGAAGAGTCGCGCTCGTACTCATCTTCTTGATTTTCTTTTCTCGCTCCTGCCTCCTGCTGCTCCTCTATCTGCAGGTGTAACAGAACACAGGTCAACATCACAGAGTTCGGTCTAGACCTGCTCTTTTATGAAAAGCGCTGTGAGATAACTGTTGTTGTGATTTGGCGCTATATAAATAAAATTGAAAAAATTGAATTGAATTGAATAGGTGTCGTTCTACAGGAGAACACAGCAGGCTCCTCACGTTCTACACTGCTGAACAGGCGGGTCAGCATCAGCCAATCAGCTGTCAGACTAACACGCAGGTTAAACTACCTGCTGAGTCTGCTCTGTTCCCGTCTTCAGATCTTCACCATCATCGTCATCATCATCTGATCCCTCCTCTTCCTCCTCACCGTCTTCCTCATCCTCACTTTCACTCCCAGAATCCTCCAGTCCAGAGTAGACGCTGTCCTCGCTGTCCGACAGATCTTCATCCTCCTCCTCCTCCTCAGCAGGTTTCTTGTTGAAGTCGAAGATCTGAAGAGAACAAACACAGATTCAAACTGCAGAAGCCCACACCAAACTCCATACAAAAACCTGCTGATTTTAGCAGCGCTGATCTCTCCAGACGAGAGGGAACATGCTGGCTGGGTTCAGACCCCACAAACAATCACATCAACATATTTACATTATTTTCAGTTGAAATGCAGAAATTACCATTCCCACTAAAACCATGACTCATTGCAAAACCTGTCAAATTAACATAATTTGATCTTAAACCCGTCAGATTCTGACTGGAGTTTGGTGTGAGTCTGTCCTGGCAGCATCTGTGAGCTCATAAAGAATGTCCTGAAATGAACAGCTGGGCTAACATGCTAGCTGGCTAACATGCTACACTGTTGTTAGCGGTGGGTTTGATGTTTACACGGTCAGCTGATCAGATCTATTAACACTGTTGAATACAGTGAAACATTAGCTGACTTCAGCTAAGATTAAAGTTGATTAAGAGGAAACTGACATGTATCCGAACCACCAGAACTCCATTCAGATTATGAGCGTTTTAAACTGCGGTGCTTCTCCTTTAAACATTTATTACTTTAATTAAATAACTGTTGGAGTAGTCTCAGCTGATCTCTGTTAACATTAGTTTGAGAAAGAATCAAGGAGAGGACAGAGCCCACAGAGGAGCTCTGAAGAAGAGCAAAGGGGTTTAAAATGGAAAGATTCTGAATGGAGTTTGGTGCGAGTCGGTCTCAGCTCAGCAGCCAGTAAAAGCTAGCAGTTAATAGAAACCGTATTACGGTAACTGTTGTGTGTATCTATCCAAAAACACTGATGACAGTATCTACTAACCAGCTTTAGCAAAGATTAGCATGTTTATTTCCAGGAGAAATAACCTGACCGACAACGCGGTGTCTCCGCGTAGAACTCCATTCAGAATCTGTCCGTTTTAAACTGCTCTACTTCTCTTGAAGCTTTAAACCCTCCTGTGATGGGCAGCTGGACTCGGTCTGGACTCGGTCTGGACTCCTCTCCGGTTCGGCCCACCTCTCTGAACCATCACGCAGTCAGTGGCTCAGTTTGAGCAGCATTTCTCTCTCTCAGCAATCCTGTTAGCATGCTAACAGTTAGCCGCCAGCTTCTCCCCAGTTAACCGGTGAACTCCTCTCCTGCCAGAGGCTCACCTCCTCCTGCTCCTCCTGTTCCTCCTGCTCCTCCGGCTCCTCCGGCTCCTCCTGACTCCTCTTCTTTACACTTTTCCGTCGGACTTTCGTCGACTCTTTGCTGGGCTCGATGCTCCGCATGTCTCCGCTGCTGCTCTCCTCCATCACACAGCACGTGGGACCTGGAGGGTTAAAGGTCACACGTCACAGCTGGACGGTTTCCTGCGGGCGCCATCTTGTGGTCATGTTACAGTTTTTCTTGAAATGATGACTCTTTTCTCGAAACTCTAAACACAAATCCACAACTTCTCGGCCAGTTAACGTCCTATTTTCAGGTCAAATGAAGCTTCCCACTCAAAAGCAAAACGTTTTTTTCAACGGAAACAGTGGTCCCCTGGACACCCTGGTGTTTACTGCATTTTCCTGGCTTTTTAACGCCGTTGTGTTTACAAACTTGTTGCAGTTGATTGGGTAACACATGAGACACGCCCACCAAACGGGAGCAAACACACCCCGAAGCCCGTTGCAGAACGTTGCGCAACGTTTCAAGGAAACATGCCGTTCAGTCTGAAAACGTTGCAAACCGCTGCAAAACGTTTTGAGATTGAACTCCCCGCTGTTCCCGCCCCCAGAAACCGTTCACATGACAACAGAAACATGTTTTATTCCTCACTGTTCTCGTGCTCCTCTCCCTCCTCCTCCTCCTCCTCCTCCTGCTCCTCCTCCTCTCCCTGCTCCTCCTGCTCCTGATCCTCCTCCTCTCCCTCCTCCTCCTGCTCCTCCTGCTCCTCCTCTCCCTCCTGCTCCTGGCCAATGTCAACGACCACATGTAGGCAGAGAGAAGTGAAGGAGAGAAGTGAAGGAGAGAAGTGAAGGGTAGAAGTGAAGGAGAGAAGTGAAGGAGAGAAGTGAAGGGTAGAAGTGAAGGAGAGAAGTGAAGGGTGGAAGTGAAGGAGAGAAGTGAAGGGTAGAAGTGAAGGAGAGAAGTGAAGGAGAGAAGTGAAGGGTGGAAGTGAAGGAGAGAAGTGAAGGGTGGAAGTGAAGGAGAGAAGTGAAGGAGATAAGTGAAGGAGAGAAGTGAAGGAGAGAAGTGAAGGGTAGAAGTGAAGGAGATAAGTGAAGGAGAGAAGTGAAGGGTAGAAGTGAAGGGTAGAAGTGAAGGAGAGAAGTGAAGGAGAGAAGTGAAGGAGAGAAGTGAAGGAGAGAAGTGAAGGAGAGAAGTGAAGGGTGGAAGTGAAGGAGAGAAGTGAAGGAGATAAGTGAAGGAGAGAAGTGAAGGGTGGAAGTGAAAAAGAGAAGTGAAGGAGAGAAGTGAAGGGTAGAAGTGAAGGGTGGAAGTGAAAAAGAGAAGTGAA
>NC_060158.1:4052547-4063720 GCF_021292245.1 Micropterus dolomieu
GAAGGAGAGAAGTGAAGGAGAGAAGTGAAGGAGAGAAGTGAAGGGTAGAAGTGAAGGAGAGAAGTGAAGGAGAGAAGTGAAGGAGAGAAGTGAAGGGTGGAAGTCAAAAAGAGAAGTGAAGGAGAGAAGTGAAGGGTAGAAGTGAAGGAGAGAAGTGAAGGAGATAAGTGAAGGAGAGAAGTGAAGGGTAGAAGTGAAGGAGAGAAGTGAAGGGTGGAAGTGAAGGAGAGAAGTGAAGGAGAGAAGTGAAGGAGAGAAGTGAAGTGAAGGAGAGAAGTGAAGGAGAGAAGTGAAGGGTAGAAGTGAAGGAGAGAAGTGAAGGAGAGAAGTGAAGTGAAGGGTGGAAGTGAAGGAGAGAAGTGAAGGAGAGAAGTTAAGGGTAGAAGTGAAGGAGAGAAGTGAAGGAGAGAAGTGAAGTGAAGGGTGGAAGTGAAGGAGAGAAGTGAAGGAGAGAAGTGAAGTGAAGGGTGGAAGTGAAGGAGAGAAGTGAAGGAGAGAAGTGAAGTGAAGGGTGGAAGTGAAGGAGAGAAGTGAAGGAGAGAAGTGAAGTGAAGGGTGGAAGTGACGCCTGAACGGAAACCTCTTCCAGAAGAGGACTGCTGCTGCCGGGGCTTCACCCGGGTCTGTGGGACCTGCTGAAGAATCTGGACCGGGTCTGTGCTGGTACTGGCTCATGGTCCGGTCCACACCGCCCCCCCCGGGTTCCTGTAACAAAGCTAAAATGCTGTCTATCCCGGCGCCGGGCGGGACGATACAAAGTTCCACATGGTTAGATTTCCATAGTTATCAGGATTGTTGCTCCTGAGTGAAAGCTGAAGGAAGCAGATGGTTCGTCTGGTCAGAACATGAAGATCTTTTAGCAAACAGCGGATCACTGATCACAAATATGCACCGGTTTCGTTTTTCAGCCCCTTTTTCCTCAACAAATGAAACATCTTCACAGAAAAAGTGCTGACTCAAATGAATAAGATCCAACATTTATTTCATATTTACTGAACATTTTATTTTGTTATTGAGGAAAATGTCCCTGTGATAATTGTGTTACTGCTTTATTGTCCAGCGCTTCCCTGCATCCTTGAACCTTCACGCTTCCCTGCATCCTTGAACCTTCACGCTTCCCTGCATCCTTGAACCTTCACGCTTCCCTGCATCCTTGAACCTTCACGCTTCCCTGCATCCTTGAACCTTCACGCTTCCCTGCATCCTTGAACCTTCACTGAGACTGTTTAAAACGAGCCCTCACGTCCCCGTGCTGGCTGGACCCGTCCCGGTCCGGCTGCAGACCCAAGCACCGTTTCCATGCTGCACTTTATAAAAGTTGCCCGTCGGCGTTTATCAAAGGGAACAAACGACTGTATTTCACTCTGATATTGTTCATTGTGGCAAGAAACCAAGACCCGGACCGAGCTGCTGCTCAGCGGGACCGAGAGAACACGAGTTCACTGCTGTTCCCAAGCTCTCTTCTGGTGTGCAGGATCGTCCCTCTTTGTCCTCTCATCAACCTTTTAAATGCTGTGGCAGAAGACCGCGTCCTCTTACGTTACAAAAACGACCGGGTCATGACCATTTCACCGGGGCACTTGGACCCAGGGGCACGGGCCGCGGTGGAAAGGGTGTAGCGACGCCCGTGGTCTGTGGCCTCCCGCTTTTCAGCCAGTTCACACGCCACACCTTGTATTTCTCCCGCTGAGAAGCAAGTTTAGAGAAAAGGTTGCTGTTGTAATGGACGGTGCTTTCCCTGCTGCCCACTAAACGCCAGAGCCGCTGAGCGATCACATATTAAAATGCGGGGGGAGGGGCTGCGCAAGATGGCGCCTGTGTGAGACGTTTTTTCGTGCAGCGGACGACGGGGGGAATTTCCCAAAGGTTCCGCTCTTTCAGGCCTACAAGCTCGATTTATTGGTGTTTTAGGGATATGTCACAATTTTCTCTCTCTTGCTTTTCCCTTAATGTACGCGGGATGGAAAAAAAGAATAGGACAGAAGAAAGGTTTGGTGAAGGAAATTATACATCTCCTCTGTTTCTAAATGGGAACTGTTTAAATTTAAAATGAAACAGACTTTTAAAAGACTTTTAACCATTCCAGTTCCTGATAATGTTCTTTACAAGAAGAGCTGAATATGCTTTCTACTGAAAAAGCATTTTTCAGATCAGATTTCTTCACTAGCTGTTAACAACAATCTCACGTCTTACTTCTGACTTCTATCAGAGATCATAAACCTCGTCCTTCTTTTGTCCATTTATTCCTAAACTAAGTCAGGAAAATGCTCAAGTATGTGAAAGTCGTCTATCAGTGAACTGATTTCCAATAAAAGCCCCGTTGCCATTTGAATTTCACAGAACTTTCTGGGAGGACAGTAAAGACAGGAGTTTTCACTTTATAAAATATCAGTAGCAGTGTCTCATCAGTTAGACGCACAGTTACCAGAGGCAAAAAGCAGCGGTGCCCAGAATCATTAACATCTGACGCCCAAATACTGAAGCAATACAAACAGGTCATCAAAATGAATTATTATTATTATTATTATTACTAAAAACTGAAGGTAACGTCCGACTGTGTTGGAGGCGTCAGGTCTTGAGATTAACCAGAGGATGTGACACGTTTCCTGAAACCTTCGACCGTGTTCTGAAAACCGCTGACTCTTCTGGCCAAATCAAACCCTCGCTTCAAAACCACGTGATCTGGGCTCAGAACCTGACTCTCGGTCTGCAGGTAGAACACCAGCGTCCAGGAAACACATTTCCCAATTTAAAAAAGTAATCACAACTTGGTGCAGTAAATATCTAGCATCCTGTAAGTACTGCAAGTAATACAGTACTGAATATCTGTATATTCAGCACTTCCATATAAATACAGCACTGTGAGCCCAAAGAAAGTCTAAATGAAAAGCAGTCAAAAATCTAAATCACAGTGAATGAGAGATTCATCGCGGCTCACATCACACGCAGCCCTTTGAGCGGGCAAAGGAGGACGCGGCCGGACCGGAACAGCACGCCGCACCTGCCTCAGCACAGGAGAGAATGTCAGCCACAGACCTTCCGGCAGCAGGCAGAGAGAAACTCCTTTCTTGGACTGAAGTAAGGGCCGCAGGTTGAAGGGAAACATTTAGGAGTCACCGGTGAACCTCTTGCTCGGCGGGACACCGCAGTGAAAGCTGACGTGGTCCCATAGACAGGACGCACCGCTGATGATCCCGCTGCTCGCTGCTTGCATCACAGTGCAAAACCGGTTTTAGTCAGTGAGAATGTGTTTTGGAAAAAGTGTCTTGACTTCCTGAACCTGTTCAAGGTTTAAAAAAGAGGCCATGCAGCATTTGGTTCAGAGAGTGACTGTTTTAGCCATCGTGAAAAACTGTAACATGAGCGGCACAAAGGTCAAAAGGTCAGTGACATGTCGGTATCTTGGTGGATAAATCTGCATCTGAGATAGTTTCTCCTAACTTCTCGCCTAAAATAGAAAAACGAAGACAGTTTTTAATGGTTGGCTGCAGAGAGACGTCACCACGCAAGCACTGCTGTCGATTTAAAGAAGAGCATACCCTGCCATTCACTGCATGTTGACCCAAAGAGCCACTGACTCACTTTTCTTTATCAAATCTGAGTATGTGAAAAGGAAAACGTGTGTTAGAAGCTCCTCTGAAGGAGGCTTTATGAAGTGGATCAAGCAGTCTTAGTCCAAACTTCCCCTCAAGCTCTCCGACTTCCATAAACAAGCTCTTGAAGCGCGAAGAATGGATTTCAAACACAACCAACGTGTGTTATTTAGAAACAAGTCCAGTTCACAAACGAGTGGATCGATGAGGGTGTGATATTGGCTGAATTCTGTCCGTGATAAGGGTTTGGAGATTGTGAGGCAAACTGAGCAAGCCCTAGATCCTGTGCAGTTTGCTTATAGGGCACATAGAGGAGTTGAGGATGCTACAATTACTCTACTTAATCTCTTGCTTAAGCACTTAGAAGGGAGAAAGACGCATGCCAGACTGTTGTTCGTTGATTTTTCCTCAGCTTTTAACACTATCCAACCTCACATTTTAGCCAAAAGACTAATAGAGCATTTTAGCATCAGCAAGAATTTGGTGGGTTGGATATTGGATTTTTTGATAAACAGAACACAGAGGGTGAGAGTAAATGGCATTTTGTCAAATTTACTGTGTACATCGACTGGCTCACCACAGGGCTGTGTTCTTTCACCCTTATTTTATATTTTGTACACTAACATGTGCCAAAGCATGTATACAAACAGAACGATACTGAAATATGCTGATGACACAGTTATTGTGAGTCTGTTAAATGATGGTGAATCGGGTCACGGTCTTATTATTGAAGAGTTTGTCTCCTGGTGTTACAAATCCTATTTGGAGTTAAATATAGAAAAAACAAAAGACATGATCATAGAGTTTAGAAACAGTGCTAAATCTATGATGATCCTTTTCTACCATGCTTTTGTTAAATCGGTCTTGTCGTTTCTCCCTTGTATCTTGGTTTGGAAATTTGTTTTTGAAGAACAAAAATTCTTTGAACCAAATTTGTTAGGTGGGCTAGTAAGATCATAGGTGAATCTCAACTCAACCTTGTAGATCTTTATTCCAATCAGTTACAGCATAAGGCGAGTTTCATTATTGGAGACTGTTCCCACCCTTTACATGCTGAGTTTCAGCTCCTCCCCTCTGGATGTCGGTTTGCTGCCACTAGGTGTAGAACCAAACGATACAGGAATACTTTTGTTCCCGCTGCCATAGAATTAATGAATAAAAATATCAGTAGATGACACTCTTTGCTATGTATAGCACCTTATGTGTTTTAGCCAGGGGGGGCGGGCGGGTAAGGAGGGTGGGGGTTAGGGGGTGGTGGTGTAGAGGCACACTGCCATGTTCCTTTTAGAAGTTTTAGGCTTTGGATATTTTATAATGTTCTATGCTTATTGTTTGTTTTGATGTTTTTATGTATGGATTGCCGAAAGTCTCCTGTCTGCACAAAAATTTTACCCTCGGGTACTAATAAAGACACCTTGACCACCTTGACCTTGGATGCTCCTCCGTAGACACCCAACTGTTTTCTCCTTTATGTTCCTTCCGTAAACTAGAAGTTGAATCTTTTCTTTAATTGGTGCTTCGTTGCGCTTTAACACGTTAACCTGTTTCTAGATTGTAAAACTGACTCCCGACCTCTCGAGAACTCTGTCCAACTATTATGTCTTCAAAACTCCATCTGTTCTGTACAGAATTACAATCAGGCTCTAAATTATCATCACACAAAAAATATATTAAAAGCTCTTTAATAATAACACATTTCTTTATCAAAAATCTGTTGAAGCTTGAAAGCCTGAACTGTTGGATACTGTTTTCCACGGAGGTTCATCACAGACTTCAGAGGCCTCACTGGTCGGTCTGCATCTTCCACCCGTAGACTTAATCATTGGCACGTTCTTGTTTCCGAGGTTGTTCTCGGTCTGCTTCCCCCAGACCTACAAACCTACATCTGAAAGAAAGGCACAAGAAGATACTGTCTTCGTTCTGAGGACTTTTACTACTATCTGTCCCTCAAGTCCGGACTGAGTTGGGAAAAGGGGCGCTTCAGTATGCGGCCCCCTGCGCTTGGAATCAGCTGCAAAATGTCCTGAATCTTCAGGAGCCGGTTTCACTGGGTGCTTTTAAAGTACTTTTCCATGACACGGAGGCTGTAGATGTTTTGAATGATTACTCGGACGATCCTTGTTGTTTATCACTTGTGATAAATATATATGAAATTTAGATATTGTATGACCTTGTAACTCAAGTATTCCCATCATAAATTGTTATATGTTTTACGTTTTAATATCTGCAACCTTGTTAATTGTGCTGCTTGCCGTCTCGGCCAGGACGCTCTTGGAAAAGAGATTTTTAATCTCAATGACTTTTCTTTCTGGTTAAATAAAAGTAAAATAAAATAAATATACAGGCTCTCTCGTTCACCATGTGTTTTGTTGTGTTCTAATACATTTTTTATCATTTTATTTTTGTTGTTGTGTTTTCTTTTCCCGGTCTGCTTGGTCTTTATAGTTTCTGTGTTGCCTTATCTCTTAATGCAAATCATTTTCCTGTGATATTGTTAATATTCACTGCTTGTTCATTTGTTTGTGATTAATAAAGTGTCAAAAAGTTTTAAATATTAAAATGTGTTGTTTCCGGGTAAACTCCGTGATCCCGCTGCACTCGTTACCAGGCAACATGGAAGCGCGTGCGCACACAGAGCAGAAGATGGATTTGTTTTTGTGATTTTACGATTCCTGGACAAAATCACTTGCCTGTGATCCCAGAGAGCGAGCGTGATCAAAGTAACTCAGAAAAATAAAAGTACTAAGACCTCACGGTCAAATACTGCACTGAAAAAGTTAAGTAAAAGTATCTAAGTAGGTTATAAGCAGGAAAATGAAGAAGTAGCCAATTAAAAATAAAAGCAGCCTACTCACAGCAGAAAGGACAGTATGACTATTAACTATTATATCATTAGATTATTATTCCTCATGCAGTAATGTAGCTGGTTGAGGTTGAACTATTTTATGATATTAATGATCAATTTTATTATGTATTGATCAGCCGATCATTTTCTCCATTAATCGTAATAAATTCTGAAAATAGTGAGAAATGTTGTCACAGTTACCCAGAGTGTCACCTTCACAGTGCAAACCTCAAAATGATTGAAAATATATTAAAATAATCAACAATTAAAGCAGCAAACCTTCATGTTTGTGAAGCTGGAACCATGAAATGTTTTTACATGAAAAATGACTCAAATCAAACAGGTGCCAGTTCAGTTTCTGGCAGTTAGCCTAACTGATGCAGTTCTACTAGCTGGACTTGTATAAAATTTTAATCAAAACATCCTTTAAAACTCTTCATACATTTCCGGTCTGAGACGTGAATCCAAAGCGGAAGACCCTTAAACCTGCTTTCTACTGAACGGCCAGCAGGGAGACTCCATTAGAAACAACAGTAAAATGTTTCTACTTGTCAGCTGATTTATTCCCTCAGTAAACACTTTCCTGATGAGTTTATGGTCTCAGTCGCTAGTTCAACACAGCATGATGTTCATTTAGAGGAACAGAGACCAGGAAGCAGGGGGGGCTTTAGGGCGGGATTATCTGTGATTGACAGGTCGTTAGCATGGTGATGGTCAGTCAGGATAGAGAGACTCGTACCCTCGGCGCTGTGTAAATGTGTAAAAAGCTCATCAGGAGTCGGCTGTTCCCTTTCTCTAGTGAGCACATTTAGTTTTAAGCCTGTTGTTCGCTGGACAAACATCAATGACAGATGCACCTCGCTAAGCTAGCTAGCTAGCTCCGCACACGGCCGTTGGCCCCACCGTCTCGTCCAAATATGGTCACGTCCGGTGCCGCTGGTTGCAAAAACTCAACATGGCGGCGCCCTATCCGCCAAACTTCGAGGCTTCAAAACGGCGGTCCACAAACCAACGGGTGAGGTCACCATGACTGATGGAGCAGAAGTAGAGAATGAGTAGCTGCAGTCCCACCACCGGGCGTAGCTTTGGCTACCTGAAGCTAAGGAAAGGACCAGAGATGTTTGTGAACATTTGGCTCAGGACAGAAAGCTTCATCCATCATGATGCTGGAAATGTCTGGCCTCGAGGCACAGGGCTCCAAGTCAGAGATCAGTCTTAGATCTTTGAGTCCAGCTCAGGAGGAATGGGGGCGAAAACAAAAGTGTTGCGTTTATATATTTGTTGATTGATTTAGATTTAGGGTTCAACAATCAGGACGGGGTTCATGTGGTTCAGGTTTCAGAGAGAAATAAAAACAGGACAGGTTTTTAACTTAGAGACGTTTTCATTCAACAAACAAACTGCCTGAAAAGATAAAATGCTACCGAGCTCAACAACTCTGATGTCGTGATGACAAAGCGGATCGATCACATCGTGGCTGATCCCTGATCAGATCAACGCATCTCTTCCTGCTCCCGGGTCGTCTCCGTGGTAACATTTCTCATTCATAACAAACAATATATCCAAAAATATTCAGATTCTCTTCATATTTCATATATTACAGCTGAAAACAACATGCAGAGAGCGCACCTGGTCACATGGTCTGTGACCTCATCAGGCGCAGGCCTGACCCCAGTGAGCTTCAAACCAACAACTTGATGAAAGCAGCTAAGAAGAAAAACAAAAGCTAAAATAAACATAGAAGAAGACATAAACTGGTTAATATCGATCGCTAACATCTGCAGAATAAAAACGTGACCTTTGACCTACTGAGCGATCTACAGCCGATCAACTGATTTCATGTATTGCTGCTGCTTAGTCAGCGCTTCGACTGTCCTGCTGCTATGGTAACTGATCACTTCCAACGACCCTCCCCCTCCCGATGACATCAGAGATCAGAGTCCAGGTGGGCGGGGCTCAGCAGGGCGGCGGCAGGGTCATCGGCGGGCGTGTCGGAGCTGAAGAAAGGCTCCGCCTGCAGCTCCAGCAGGGAGGGCAGGTCGGCCCCGCCCTCCCCCAAGCTGATTGGTTCGGACGTCAGGACAGGTGTGGCCGTGTAGTGCATCAGCTGCTTCCCTGGACCAATCAGAGAGCAGCAGAGTGTCACATTACAACGGGCATGTAGGGCTTCAGGGGCCAGACGGTACCTTATGACGGGCCCCCACAAGTACACAAGTGTAAGGCCCAATCTCAATGTACCCCCTAAACCCTGAACCTAAACCCTGAACCTGAACCTGAACCTAAACCCTGAACCTGAACCCTGAACCTGAACCTAAACCCTGAACCTGAACCCTGAACCTGAACCTGAACCCTGAACCCTCAGACTTATCTGACCTCACCTGGTGCGAGAGGCTGCAAGGGCTCACGTTGAGATTGGGCGCAAACGTGCGTGAGTGTTACCTGTGTGGTTGGCGTTGCTGCTTTCATCACTTCCTTTAGGAAGCTCCTCCGACAGCAGCTGAGAGAAAACAGTGACATCACAGTCAGACAGGCGTGACATCATCATCAACGCGTTATTTTCAAAAAATGAATCATGTTTAATTTAACGACATTCAAGTCCCACTCAGGTGTACGTACACCTTTATGTACACGTAGGTACTAATACACCTGAATACCTCGATACCATATGTATGTGCATACACCTTTATGTACACATATACGTGTGTGTGTGTGTGTTTGCATTAACAAGCAGAAACCACACACGTTTCACCGCCTGGTCGGGACGCGTTGCTACCAGGCACCAGGAAAAACTACAGTAAACAAATACCTTACTACCTGTAAAAGCGTGTATTTAAACCTGCATGTACCTTCATATACACCTGTACCTGGTCAAACAGTGACTGAGGAGCTGATCACCTGCTCCGCCTGTGAGTTTAGGACAGGAAGTGCACAAATACACAAAACAACAAAATAAAGGTCTGTGTTGTTGAACTCACAGTGTCCAAACTGTCGAGGTCAAAGTCTCCAGAGGGACAGGAAGAACTGAAAAACTGAGCACACAGACAGTTCACATTAATACACACAGACGCTGTTAGCATGTGTGACAAGTGGTCAAACGACAGTGTCAGACTGACCTCCGTCAGCGGGGAGGTGTCGAAGGTGAAGGTCTGTGAGTTCAGGATGCTCTGCAGGTTTTCTAGACTGCTGTCAATACTGTCCACATGTTCAGACAGTTCAGACCTGAAACAGAAAGACATCATGTGACGTTCCAGCATCAGTCTGACGGATTCTTCTTCTCGTCATTAAATCCCGTGTTTAGACCCAAACCAACAGTTAGTGTCAGTCAGTCCTGACTTACTAATATACTTTGACTTCCTGTCAGCGGCTCCCGGCTCCATGCCCACCGCTTCCTAGTGAAGTCTTTAAAAGCTCTCACCTTCTGCTTCGTTCCCGCCTACCGTCCAGACTAAAATGGTGATTCCTAACACCTGAAATGTTTAAGTCTGAAAACGCTGCTGGTTTTAAACTCCAGGGTAGCGTGTGAGTGCTGACAGGTGAAAACGATGAAGACCCTCACGTCTGGCGTCCTGATTGGCTCTTATTAGTCATTCAAAGCAGAAACCCAATGCTGCTGACAGAGTCTGGATGTATATCTATAAGAACACCTCACAGATATAGTTTGATTTTTACAAAAGGGCTAGAAGCAAGTTTCTATGGCTCAGAGGAAGAAGAGACATCAGGAAGTGAAGAGATCCGCTCATTGCTGGTTTGAGTCTGAACAGTGAACATGTTGACAAAAAGAAACATCAGACTTATCATTTAAAATACACTAATGAGTAAAATGTTAAAGATCATTAAGATTAATTGATTCACTTGTCAGATCGTGTTGATAAGAAGCGCCAAAGGTCAGGTGAGAGTCCACCTGCAGAGGGAGCGGGGCGGGGTCTGAGGGAAGCACAGGGGTTTTAATGACACACCGGACCTTCAAAAGGACTATCATCTGAGAATAATAAATATAAAACATACTGATGAGTTACTGTCACAGGTAAATTGAGATCATTATATCAATTACACATGTATTAGTCTATCACACAGCAGCAATGACTGGAAGACAATCAGGATGGGACAGGTGCAGGGTGAGTTGCTGGCGGAGTTGCTGGGGCAGGCGCTGGCGGAGTTGCTGGAACATGTGCTAGGGGAATTGTTGGGACAGGCGCTGGGGGAGTTGCTAGGGCAGGCGCTGGGACAGGTGCTGGGGGAGTTGCTAGGCCAGGCACTGGGACAGGTGCTGGGGGAGTTGCTAGGGCAGGCGCTGGGACAGGTGTAGGGTGAGTTGCTGGCGGAGTTGTTGGGACAGGCACTGGGACAGGCACTGGGGGAGTTGCTAGGGCAGGCGCTGGGACAGGTGTTGGGGCAGGTGTAGGGTGAGTTGCTGGCGGAGTTGTTGGGACAGGCGCTGGGACAGGTGTTGGGGCAGGTGTAGGGTGAGTTGCTGGCGAAGTTGCTGGGGCAGGCGCTGGGACAGGCACTGGGGGAGTTGCTAGGGTAGGTGCAGGGTGAGTTGCTGGCGGAGTTGCTGGGGCAGGCGCTGGGACAGGCACTGGGGGAGTTGCTGGGACAGGCTCTGGGGGAGTTGCTGGGACAGGTGCTAGGGGAGTTGGGACAGGTGCTAGGGGAGTTGGGACAGGTGCTAGGGGAGTTGCTAGGGCAGGTGCAGGGTGAGTTGCTGGCGGAGTTGTTGGGGCAGGTGCTGGGA
>NC_060158.1:4063820-4071409 GCF_021292245.1 Micropterus dolomieu
CTAGGGGAGTTGTTGGGACAGGTGCTAGGGGAGTTGTTGGGACAGGTGCTAGGGGAGTTGTTGGGACAGGTGCTAGGGGAGTTGTTGGGACAGGTGCTAGGGGAGTTGTTGGGACAGGTGCTGGGGGAGTTGGGACAGGTGCTGGGGGAGTTGGCACGTGCTAGGGGAGTTGGCACGTGCTAGGGGAGTTGGCACGTGCTAGGGGAGTTGGCACGTGCTAGGGGAGTTGGCACGTGTTAGGGGAGTTGGCACGTGCTAGGGGAGTTGGCACGTGCTAGGGGAGTTGGGACAGGTGCTAGGGGAGTTGGGACAGGTGCTAGGGGAGTTGGGACAGGTGCTAGGGGAGTTGGAACATGTGCTAGGGGAGTTGATGGAACATGTGCTTGGGGAGTTGTTGGAACATGTGCTTGGGGAGTTGGGACATGTGCTGGCCGATGTAGGCCGGTTTTGGGGGAGTTTTAGAGAGCTGCTGGGGGAGTTGTTGGGACAGCTGCTGTGGGAGTTGTTAGCTAGTGTTGGGAAAGGTGTTGGCCAGTGTAGGCCGGTTTTGGGGGAGTTGTTGGCTGGTGTAGGACGGTTTTGGGGGACTTTTGGAGAGCTGCTGGGGGAGTTGTTGGGACAGTTGCTGGCGGAGTTGTTAGCTAGTGTTGGGAAAGGTGTAGGCCGGTGTAGGCCAGTTTTGGTGGAGTTGTTGGGACAGTCATTAGCAATAGCAGGGTACTTAATAATAGATAACACCAGGAAGTAAGTCTACAGCTAACGTGACTGATGTAAAACAGGTGTAAAAGACTTACTTGTCAATACAGGCAACGGTCTGACATTTCTGCTGAGGTTTGGCGGGGCTGGGGGTGGAGTTTGGAGTTGAAACACAAGCAGGTGATTGGCTGGCTGAGGCTGCTGGGAGAGGCCCAGTAGAGGCAGGGCTCATCACAACTGTGTGACTGGCTACAGAGACCAGAAACAGAGGATCCAACTGAAGACATTTAGCTTCTGAGTCAAATCTGTTATAATCTAAAGCAAACATTTTAAAGATTCAGGAACCACTAAACACGCCACGAACATTTAGTAACATGGCTGTTGTAGGTGTGTATGAGCTGTTACCTGTTGTAGGATTGGTGGAGGTGGTGTTTGGGGTCAGCTGTGTCTCGTTGTCCTGTAGGATGGAGTTGATGAAGGTGGTGGGGGAGAGAGGCGTGTCTACATGTGCAACCTCGCACTCCAGAACAGGACACACCTCTACATCAGGACTGGACGGCTCCTCCTTGACAATGACAGACTGGTCGTCTCTGCAGGTGAAACAGGCAGAGAATGGGCTGTTGCTGACTGACAAAACGAAGGCTGCTCATTGGCTGTCAGAGCCGTCACCTGATATTAAAACCAATCAGAACCAGGGAGAGTTCCGCCTCAACAAAATGTTTATTAAACGGAAATGGTTGATGCCCTGGGCGCACCATTGCACACTGTTTCTAGTAAACATGTCATTCAATCCTGAACCTGAAGTGAATCATATTTATGTTCTGCTGCTCATGTTGTGGCGTTTTAACTCAGCCTTTGTGAGTGGATTTAGACTTTAGAGTTACTAACTGTAGAAGACATGATTTCACTGGTTCTCACCCTGTGTCCGTCCAATCACTGACCACATCCTCAGCGTTGGAATTGGCTAACTCTGTGATGTCAGAGATGATTGGTCCAGAGGTCACCGGAGAGTCTGCAGAGAACAGATTGGCTGCAGCCTGAAAACACATGAACATACGGAGTTAGACTGTGGCTCCAGCTGATCTCAGATCTGCTTCATTCTGTCTGTTCAACACACAGACACTCGTTTTCAGGGATGCACGATAATTATCGATCTGATATAATATCTGTAGGTATTGGGCATATTTTCGTTATCGGAATCATGTTGGAATGATGATTTGGCCGATGAGAATCAAACAATGCTGTAACGTACGGCGCTGCTGCTGTTGCACTCTGGGCGTCGTGTTGCTGCGCCTGGATCGAGCCTCGCAGACGCAGTGCAGGAAACTAGCTAAAGAAACGTGTCGGCAGCTTCGGATGTTTTTCACTGTTTCAGGACAAGACCAGTTTTCCCTCCCCCCTCTGCTGTGATTCAGTGCCAGTAACAATGTGCCTGGTTTTAAGTCTTTTTACTCGCGGTGGTTTTGTTGTCATGAACCTGAGTAGTTTGGAGCAAACGTTACCTTCACTTCACCGCACGGCCGTGATCTCTGCTGGCCGCGGTGTGGAGGAGCCGACAGAATAAACCGTTCATCGCCGGGCCGTCTCATACCACGTTTCACTGCCCATCACTAAATAACATTAGTTTCTTTATTCCTCACGTTTCAATCAGGTCTCGTCTAGAAGAACACTTTTTCCATGCAGAGGAGTTTGCTGGAGCAGCTGACTAGAGATATTAGCTCAGCTACAGCCACAGTGGCAGACCTGCAGTGTTTCCCACAGGATTTGAAGAGACTATGGTGGGTGGGGGCCTTGGACCCTCTCACCGTGGGGTCTGGGGACATGCCCCCGGAAGAAAATTTTGTTCATTTTAAAGTTAAATGCATTAATTTGGTGCTAAATTAAGAGGCTATCTATGAAGAACTTTCTACGCTTCTAAACAATGTTGTGCTCTAATAAATTATTTGATCATAAACCCATTGTAGAGTTTTAAATGGTGATGAAACAGCAACAAAAGTCAACAAATTTATTTAATTTTTTCCCCAAAAACCCTGAATCAAAGAATAGAAGATAGAAAAGGTTTACTGTTTTTACTTTTAATGGACACATATACTTCCTGTGAATATAATCCAGTTAATCTTATTTCCATCCTGTACAGACGCCTTATTTTGAAAACCGGGCGTTGTCACATGTTTCCTCCTCGTCGCGCTGAATCCATCCAGTCCGACCCGGTTTGATAAATAATGTTGTAACTTGAAGACTTCACAGCCTCTCTTCATACTAAAGAGACAAACTGACAGGATAAAGTCTCTAACCTGCCTGTCAGCTCGCTCTGGGCCGCTTCACTTACCGTAAAGGCTGGAATACGCGCACACTCCAAATGTAGTCGCAGCTAGCTTAATCTCCTTCTCACAGACGATTAACATAGTTTACTCAAAATAAAAATGGTTGTCGGAGGCCAAAGTGTCTGAGAGTGCGAGCTCACAGCAGCACCCACAAAACACAACGTTAGAGGTCTGTAATATATTATGAGATGTAAAATAATTTTTCGGTTCATTTTGAAACTATGGCGGGCAGCCACAGTCTGGTTAAAATGAGTTTGAACATCAGCCAAAATCCAGTATGGTGCATTGTCAGACTTTCCACTTTGTGTCCCAGAGGGGGAAAAGGTTTCACAGCGTTCAGACAGCTGCAGCACACGGTGACAGACAGCAGGACTCTCTCAGGTTATTTAAGGCGGTCGAGGCTGAGGGATCAGGTTTTTCCCAAAGCCAGCACCTGCACCTGCACCTCAGTGCCCTGTCAGGTGGTGACTGGTGTCCTGTTGGACGATTAATCGTTTTCAAATCAAATTTGCGATTTGAAAGAACGCGATTAGCTAATCGTGAAGATGGCGATTAAGATGAGTGAATTAAACATCTGCATGCAAGTAACAAATTTATTCCGTTGTCGTCCTTGTGTGACAGACCGGCTAACCAATCACAAGCGCCGTACGCCTCCTGTTACGGTCCTACTCACCAATCAGAGCGGGCACCGGACGTGTACATTTTACAACAAACGAAACTAGAAGAAACGTGGGATAACGAACAGACTCTGGCCGCTTTTTCTGTCCTGCAGCAACTCACACTGAAGTGTTTCAGCAGCGGAGTGTTTAGCCTGCACGTTGCTGACAAGTTGTTCATTTGTCATTTTGTGTGCTTCAGCTGCAGATGGCGTCTCTGTGATCCGGTTTTGTGCCTCCAGGCATTTAAATTTACAGGCTACATATCCACAAAGAGCGTTCCAGAATAAGAGCGTTTTGCTGAATTTGTTTTGCTGATTTGTTCGGTTGTCCTTGATTTTGGGGCTTCTACCATGGTTAAGACGCTACGTAGTTAGTGTTTCTTTTTTAGCCTGTTTTAACTGCGTTTATTGTTGATTTATGATCGGGAGTCTGCACAGGGTGTTTTATTTTGAAAACTGACTGGTTTCTCTGTGCCGTTCTGTGTCCGACTTCCTGCCCGGTTCATCTGCTCTGTGCTGCTTGTCGCAGCTTCTGTCAGAAATAGACTGGCAGTGAATATTTAACTTCAGCTAAACTAAAAATAAATTTAAAAATCACAACATCTGGCAGAAAAATCTCAATTAGATTTCCCACCCCCAAATCGCCCTAACGTCCTGTGACTCCTGCACGTTTCTGCAGTCTTTGATGAGACAGAAAACAGCTGATACCCCAGCAATGGCGTAACGGAACGTTTTAGTGGTTTTGAACGCGGTGGTGGTGCCCACTGTCCAGGGTCACTCTCCCAGGTATCTGAAAGTGTCAGCCTTTTTAACTGATGGTCATTGATGAGACCGGGGTGCTGAGGTGGGGACTGACCCAGATCCAATCAGCTCTCCAATCAATATAATGACATCAGAGATGTGAATTATTATCACACCACACACGCCTGTAACAGTTCTGATCAAACACGGAGCCATGTGATCTTCAGGTAACACACAGTAATGCTGAGCTCTGACAGGATTGGACACATTACCTGCACGTGCTCCAATGAGAACGGCCGACTATATTTAGGCACGGAGTGGGCGGAGCTAGAGTCATTCAGCATCAGAGGACTGCAGACAGACATACACAGAAAGTACATATTACACAGTAAATATATACTTCACACAGAGTAACTGGAGATCTTTTCATTTTCTGACTCCACTAGAGCAGTGTAACGTTTATCTTCTGCTCGCCTTCATGCAGCAGTTCAGTTCGTCCAGCCTCTTTAAGCCCCCCTCCCTAAAAGCTTTCTCTCTTGTGATTGGCCAGCTTCCAGGAGGCCTGCAGAGGGGCCTGTGAGCCTCCTCATGTCCACCAGTGCTGAGAGCAGCACCGTCTCGTCCTCCTGCCGCTGCGCTCGACTTTAATTAGCTTTAACTTGGAAAGCAGCGATGTGGCTCAACGTGAAGAATTTACTTCTCAGACCACAGAAGAGAAAAGTCTTGGCTGGAGAGACACGGTGAACGCTGCCGGAGGGGACGGTTCCTGGTACCACATCTGCTGCACTGATTCTGCTGAAACCGGGTCATATTTTACAGAGGTTCTAGATGCACAGAGAGCTTTAAAGTAACGGCTAACTGTAACGTTAGCAATTAGAGCCATCTGTCCATCAAAAAAGTCAAGTAACTTTTCTTTTTTGTGACGCGTCCTGAATGACCTGCAAACACCTGCAGAGGGGTCTGAGGCAGGCTGAGCGGCTGGACGGCGTCCCTGTACTCTGTGGCGTGCTGAGTCTGGAGCAGATCATCTGATCTGTTGTCAGCTCGGCAGGAAAGCAGAAATAAACGTGGGAAAGTAAAGATCTCAGAGCTGTCTGAAGCTTCCTGAACACAGGAAGTACTTTTACACACATTTACCTCCTAATGTGGAATTTTGGCCATGTTCAATCTGAACATCAGATGCTCAGGAGTTTATTCTCAGAATATTACGTTTGAAGTTTAATGATTCAAACCACGAGTGGAGGAGCTGCTGCTACTATATTGTGCAGTACACTGTGCAGTACAGATGGGTGACAAATGAAAGGAAAAACCAACATTAAGTGTGTCAGTATGGAGTCTCTGGAACAGCTTCAGGGCTTCTTGTAAAATGTGTAGTATGTGCATTATATTGTGCAAGTATATTGTGCAGTTTACTGTGTAGTGTATTGTGTAGTGTACTGTGTAGTGTACTGTGTAGTATATTGTGCAGTGTGTTGTGTAGTTTTTGCAGTAAACTTGCATCTTCCTCTTGACTCCCAGGATTCTGTTGGACTGGACGAGAGACACCAGAAACTGGATCAACTGCAGAGAGAGAGAGAGTTCATTATTGGTTCAGGTAGAAGCTAAGACATAACAGAGCTAAGATGCTTACACAGAAGCTGTTAGCACTGTGCTTACTGTGTGCTAACATGCTTACACAGATGCTGATAGCACTGTGCTGACTGTGTGCTAACATGCTAATACAGATGCTGTTAGCACTGTGTTAACCGATTGCTAACATGCTAACCTGCTTACACAGAAGCTGTTAGCACTGTGCTGACTGTGTGCTAACATGCTTTTACAGACGCTCTTAGCACTGTGCTGACTGTGTGCTAACATGCTTATACAGACGCTCTTAGCACTGTGCTAACATGCTTACACAGACGCTGTTAGCACTGTGCTGACTGTGTGCTAACATGCTTATACAGACGCTCTTAGCACTGTGCTGACTGTGTGCTAACATGCTTATACAGACGCTCTTAGCACTGTGCTGACTGTGTGCTAACATGCTTATACAGACGCTCTTAGCACTGTGCTGACTGTGTGCTAACATGCTTATACAGACGCTCTTAGCACTGTGTTAACCGTGTGCTAACGTGCGTGTACAGATGCTGTTAGCACTATGTTGACTGTGTGCTAACATGATAATATCCTTACACAGATGCTGATAGCACTGTGCTCACCGTGTGCTAACATGCTTATACAGATGCTGTTAGCACTGTGTTGACTGTGTGCTAACATGCGTATACAGATGGTGGTAGCACTGTGCTGACTGTGTACTAACATGCGTATACAGATGGTGGTAGCACTGTGCTGAATGTGTGCTAACATGCTTATACAGAATCTGTTAGCACTGTGCTGACCGTGTGATAACATGCGTATACAGAATCTGTTAGCAGTGTGCTGACCGTGTGATAACATGCGTATACAGAATCTGTTAGCACTGTGCTGACCGTGTGATAACATGCGTATACAGATGCTGTTAGCAGTGTGCTGACCGTGTGATAACATGCGTATACAGAATCTGTTAGCACTGTGCTGACCGTGTGATAACATGCGTATACAGAATCTGTTAGCAGTGTGCTGACCGTGTGATAACATGCGTATACAGAATCTGTTAGCACTGTGCTGACCGTGTGATAACATGCGTATACAGAATCTGTTAGCAGTGTGCTGACCGTGTGATAACATGCGTATACAGAATCTGTTAGCACTGTGCTGACCGTGTGATAACATGCGTATACAGAATCTGTTAGCAGTGTGCTGACCGTGTGATAACATGCGTATACAGAATCTGTTAGCACTGTGCTGACCGTGTGATAACATGCGTATACAGAATCTGTTAGCAGTGTGCTGACCGTGTGATAACATGCGTATACAGAATCTGTTAGCACTGTGCTGACCGTGTGATAACATGCGTATACAGAATCTGTTAGCAGTGTGCTGACCGTGTGATAACATGCGTATACAGAATCTGTTAGCACTGTGCTGACCGTGTGATAACATGCGTATACAGAATCTGTTAGCAGTGTGCTGACCGTGTGATAACATGCGTATACAGAATCTGTTAGCACTGTGCTGACCGTGTGATAACATGCGTATACAGAATCTGTTAGCAGTGTGCTGACCGTGTGATAACATGCGTATACAGA
>NC_060158.1:4071509-4077358 GCF_021292245.1 Micropterus dolomieu
CTGTTAGCACTGTGCTGACCGTGTGATAACATGCGTATACAGAATCTGTTAGCAGTGTGCTGACCGTGTGATAACATGCGTATACAGAATCTGTTAGCACTGTGCTGACCGTGTGATAACATGCGTATACAGAATCTGTTAGCAGTGTGCTGACCGTGTGATAACATGCGTATACAGAATCTGTTAGCACTGTGCTGACCGTGTGATAACATGCGTATACAGAATCTGTTAGCAGTGTGCTGACCGTGTGATAACATGCGTATACAGAATCTGTTAGCACTGTGCTGACCGTGTGATAACATGCGTATACAGAATCTGTTAGCAGTGTGCTGACCGTGTGATAACATGCGTATACAGAATCTGTTAGCACTGTGCTGACCGTGTGATAACATGCGTATACAGAATCTGTTAGCAGTGTGCTGACCGTGTGATAACATGCGTATACAGAATCTGTTAGCACTGTGCTGACCGTGTGATAACATGCGTATACAGAATCTGTTAGCAGTGTGCTGACCGTGTGATAACATGCGTATACAGAATCTGTTAGCACTGTGCTGACCGTGTGATAACATGCGTATACAGAATCTGTTAGCAGTGTGCTGACCGTGTGATAACATGCGTATACAGAATCTGTTAGCACTGTGCTGACCGTGTGATAACATGCGTATACAGAATCTGTTAGCAGTGTGCTGACCGTGTGATAACATGCGTATACAGAATCTGTTAGCACTGTGCTGACCGTGTGATAACATGCGTATACAGATGCTGGTAGCACTGTGCTGACCGTGTGCTAACATGCTAACATGCTTATACAGACGCTCTTAGCACTGTGTTGACTGTGTGATAACATGCGTATACAGACGCTCTTAGCGCTGTGTTAACCGTGTGCTAACATGCTAGTACAGACGCTGTTAGCGCTGTGTTAACCGTGTGCTAACACGCCAACCTACTTACACAGAAGCTGTTAGCATTGTGTTGACTGTGTGCTAACATGCTTATACAAATGCTGTTAGCACTGTGTTGACTGTGTGCTAACATGCGTATACAGATGCTGTTAGCACTGTGTTGACTGTGTGCTAACATGCGTATACAGATGCTGTTAGCACTGTGTTGACTGTGTGCTAACATGCGTATACAGATGCTGTTAGCACTGTGTTGACTGTGTGCTAACATGCGTATACAGATGCTGTTAGCACTGTGTTTACTGTGTGCTAACATGCGTATACAGATGCTGTTAGCACTGTGTTGACTGTGTGCTAACATGCGTATACAGATGGTAGTAGCACTGTGCTGACCGTGTGATAACATGCGTATACAGATGCTGGTAGCACTGTGCTGACCGTGTGCTAACATGCTAACCTGCTTACACAGATGCTGTTAGCACTATGCTGACCGTGTGCTAACATGCTATACAGAAGCCGTTAGCACTGTGCTGACCGTGTGCTAACAAGGTGAAGTACTGATGTACTGCTGTATTGAAGTACTGAAGTACTGCTGTATTGAAGTACAGATGTACTGCTGTATTGAAGTACAGATGTACTGCTGTGTTGAAGTACAGATGTACTGCTGTACTGAAGTATTGCTGTATTGAAGTACTGCAGTACTGATTACCTTGTTGACGACTTTCTGCTGCTGAGTGTGTTTCTGTCTCAGACTGGCCACTTCTCTCCACAGAGCCTCGTTCTCACTGAAACAGAAACAGGATCCGGTTTATTTTAATTTAAAGAGGACACCTGCTGACAAGTTCTGGTTCTGGTCTAGGACCGGAAGTCCTTACTGCCTCATGGCGATGATCCGGGAGTCTATAGTTTCTTGTTTTCCCTTCATCAGCTGGACGTCGTTCAGGATCTTGTGCACTTCGTCTGGAGACACCTTCACTTCCTCCTGACGCACTGACGACACCTGAGCCAATCACAGCACAGAGAGACACTGCATAAAAGGTGTGTACAGGTGTATAAAGGTGTATGTACAGCTGTATAAAGGTGTGTGCAGGTGTGTGCAGGTGTGTGCAGGTAAGTACGTTGGTGACTTTGCGTTTGATGTTCTCCAGCAGGTGTTCTTTCCCTCTGATGAAGAATGGGTGTTGGAACTCTGTGTCGTCTTTCTCTGGCTTCACCAGACCCCCCTGCTCAATGTGGACCACTTTACGGAACCCATCTGCACACAGACAGAACAACACTCGGACTCAGTCTTGGTGAAACCTGTTTCCTGTGATGTCAGCAGGGAAGAACCAGCGGAGCCTGATCGGCTGGATAACGGACTCTGGTGTGGTGGACTGATCTGGGATCCGTCCTGTTTGTACTCACACATGTTGAGCTGTCTGATGAAACTGGCCATGTTGTTGTGTTTGAAGAACTTTGGTAGAACTTCTTTTGAGAACCGACCCTGATCGAACACGTGGAAGCTGGTTCCGCTCTGACCCAGAACACAGAACAGGGAACACATCAGTATCAGAGACCACAGCTGCAGCCAGAAAATCACACTCCTGATCAGCAATGAATCTTTTCTGAATATTTAAACTAATCAATTCATTCTTGACCTGACCCCACCCATCCACCCACCCTCAACCGCTTATCCTGCCTACAGGGTCGTGGGGCCCGACCTCAACCTTCCTGTCAAAAACAGACTCGCTGCGTTTGAGGCCTGGCTGGACCCTTTTTCATTCTCATGGAAACAAACACCCGTTTCATTTGATATCCTGATGTATCAGGATCCGTTTAATTTAGGGCTGCAGCTAACGATGATTTTAGTATTCAAAGCTTCTATACGTTATTTCAACGATTCATCGATGCGTCGTTTAAGAAGTACTTCAGCTGCCCCCCCCCCCACCCCCAGTAACCGGATCAGTTGTGCACGTTTATAGGTGATAGATATTTATTGGTCCTTTCGGCAGCAAACATCAGACCAACAACCATGCAGCACATCACCCGAGTACAGGTTCTACTACAGGCTCGTGCAGACTGCCGTTCACACAACTCGCCGTCTTGTGACGGGAGTCTTGAAGTTGTCGTGGCGTTCACACTACGTGACTGATCGGTGACAGGGGGTCACACACTAGCGGACAGCGGCTGTGTCACCCGACGCCGGTCTCCAAACCACGTTTAGTCAAGGAAACACAGGTGAAATGTCAAACGGGAAATGAGCGATCCTGCACAGGAAACAGCTGTTAGTTAGTATGATGACAAAGAATCTGGGTGAAGGACGGATCAGCACACGCAGGTGTGGGATCGTCTGAGCTACAGAGAGCTGCAGCTCCCCACAGCCAGTTAACTCCTGTGAGGTCACAGCTCAAGGCCCAAAAAGCAGAACAACAAACGCACGTGGTCACATTTTCAGGTGAGGACTGCGGCTTACTTTGGCTTCAACTCAACAATCAATCATGATTTCAGTTAAATGCTAAAGCTGCTGTTAAGTGCAATTTATACTTCTGCGTCAAACCGACGGCGTAGGTGACGGCGTAGACTACGGGGCTACGCAGAGGCTATACCGTCGCCTGACGTGCACCTCCTCAAAAATGTAACTACACGTCGAGTCAAAACGGCTGTAACACGGTGGATCAATATATTTGACCGTCGCAACCCGAGCGAAATGACTCGTTTTGCTATCAGAATGTGATCCACTCGGTCGGTAACATTTGAAAAGGCTACACCAGCCGCACGTTTACAATTTTACCCCCATTTACGTTAGCGGAGCGCTAAACCGGAAGTTAGCCCGCTCGGACAGAAAAAGTCAACACAGTGGACGCCGTAGCGCTACTGCCAACGGGCGTTTGGGGGTGTAATTGTAGAATGGCGGACACACCTACGCACAAGTACAAATGCATGGCTACGTGCGTAGCCTACGGCGTAGGTACGCACGTACACCCTACGCAGGAGTATAAATGGCCCTTAACGTGTCTGTGGTCTGCTTTCTGATCAGGCGCCGTCGTGCTGTTGCCGAAATGACGAAAGTTTGGTTTTACGGTGGACGGACGGTAACATTACAGGGTTGTTGTTTCTTTAGCTTGAAATAATCCCAGACATTGGACACTTTCTTCTTTGTCCCTCGCTGTTTTCTCTTCCTCCACTTTGCAAACAGCGCCATCGTCATCGTGCGATGTGCGACAGTAATAAATGTCCGGGCGAAACCCTGGCTGTAAAGTTACATGGATTAAACGAAGCATCGATGCAAAGAATTTGTGTTGCTGAGTTTAGTAATCGATTTAATCAATTAATCGATTAGTTTAATTGACCAGGTCTATCAGGTTCAGTTTAATTGATCAGGTTCAGTTTAGTTGATCAGGATCAGTTTAATTGATCAGGATCAGTTTAATTGATCAGGTCTATCAGGTTCAGTTTAATTGATCAGGTTCAGTTTAATTGATCAGGTTTAGTTTAACTGATCAGGTCTATCAGGATCAGTTTAATTGATCAGGTTTAGTTTAACTGATCAGGTCTATCAGGATCAGTTTAATTGATCAGGTTCAGTTTAACTGACCAGGTCTATCAGGTTCAGTTTAATTGATCAGGTTCAGTTTAATTGACCAGGTCTATCAGGTTCAGTTTAATTGATCAGGTTCAGTTTAGTTGATCAGGATCAGTTTAATTGATCAGGATCAGTTTAATTGATCAGGTCTATCAGGTTCAGTTTAATTGATCAGGTTCAGTTTAATTGATCAGGTTTAGTTTAACTGATCAGGTCTATCAGGATCAGTTTAATTGATCAGGTTTAGTTTAACTGATCAGGTCTATCAGGATCAGTTTAATTGATCAGGTTCAGTTTAAGTGATCAGGTCTATCGGGTTCAGTTTAACTGATCAGGTCTATCAGGTTCAGTTTAACCGATCAGGTTGATCAGGTCCACCTCCTCCCCCTCTCTTACCATCCTGGAGAGGCATGTCAACAGACTGTTCAGGAGGCAGAAACCTTGCAAAGCAGCTGGACCGGATTCTGTCTCCACATCCACCCTGAAGCACTGTGCTGATCAGCTGTGACATTTTTAACACCTCACTGGAAACATGCCATGTGCCAGCCTGCTTCAAAGCCTCCACCATCATCCCTGTCTCCAAGAAACCAAGGACCACTGGACTAAACGACTACAGACCCATCGCCCTGACCTCTGTGGTTATGAAGTCCTTTGAGCGCCTTGTGTGTTCTTTCCCCCCTTCTCTTCTCCCTGTACACCAACAGCTGCACCTCCAGTCACCAGTCTGTCAAGCTCCGGAAGTTTGCAGATGACACCACCCTCATCTTCTCTGATGGGGATGAGTCCGCCTACAGGTGGGAGATCGACCATCTGGTGACCTGGTGCAGCCAGAACAGTCTGGAGCTCAACACTCAGAAGATCGTGGAGATGGTCGTGGACTTCAGAAAGAGCCCAGCCCCACCCTCCCCCATCATCCTGTGTGAATCCCCAGTCACCACTGTGGACTCCTTCCGCTTCCTGGGCACCATCATCTCCCAGGACCTCAAGTGGGAGCTGAACATCACCTCCCTCACCAAGAAGGCCCAGCAGAGGATGTACTTCCTGCGGCAGCTGAAGAAGTTCAGCCTGCCAAAGACAATGATGGTGCACTTCTACACCGCCATCATGGAGTCCATCCTCACCTCCTCCATCACCATCTGGAACACTGCTGCCACCGCCAGGGACAAGGGCAGGCTGCAGCGCATCATTCGCTCTGCAGAGAAGGTGATTGGCTGCAATCTTCCTTCTCTTCTGGACCTGTACGCCTCAAAGACTCTGAGGCGAGCAGGAAAGATTGCAGCTGACTCCTCCCACTCCGGACACAAACTGTTTCAGACTCTCCCCTCTGGCAGGAGGCTGCGGTCCATCAGGACCAAAACCTCTCGCCACAAAAACAGTTTCTTCCC
>NC_060158.1:4077458-4081034 GCF_021292245.1 Micropterus dolomieu
CTCTCGTCCTCCTCCCACCCTGTCCGTAGACCTCTCGTCCTCCCCCCACTCTGACCTCTCGTCCTCCCCCCACCCTGACCGTAGACCTCTCGTCCTCCTCCCACCCTGTCCGTAGACCTCTCGTCCTCCCCCCACTCTGACCTCTCGTCCTCCTCCCACTCTGACCTCTCGTCCTCCCCCCACCCTGACCGTAGACCTCTCGTCCTCCCCCCACCCTGACCAGCAGCACCAGCAGGCTCAGGAAGAGCTACTTTAATGTCCATTATTTGCACTATTCATATTTTTGAACAGACTGAACCCCTATATTGTTATTATATATTAACCATCAAAATCAACAAAGGCTCTGGAGACAGATGGGCGGAGTATCTGGAGCACTGGACAGCTGATTCTCTGTGAAGCTGGAGGACAAAGTCTCTGGGCCTCTGATTAGATGAGTCTGTGGGATGCTAACCAGCTGAAGCTCTGTTAAGCTGGCTTGCTCAGTGTCTGAGTTATAAGTCAACAAAGTCTCTGACGAACTAGGTAGCTCCATCCCTCCGACGCCGGGAGCCAGGCCGGCAGGTAGGTAGGTAGGCAGCTAACTGGCTGGAAATCAGGCTGGCGGCAAGCAGGCCAGAGAGTAGGCAGGTTGACAGTAGGCAGGGATGCAGAGTGAGGACTAGCAGGCTGAGGCTACATCCATATTACAAAACAGACATTTTAAATGGAAACGATCTCCATTCTCACCAAACTTTGAGCTGCAAATCAGAATTGGTGTCCGTTCAGAATGTAAGATGCAAAAAAAGAAGAAAGTGTTTCTAGAGAGAATGGCAATGGTGAGGAACACAGCAGAGATTTATTTGCATGAACCAATGACGAGGTGGAACTGTTACTGAAAGTAACATGGCAGTACAAAGGGCCTGTGATAATAGCCTAACAAATCAGGGAAGGATATGGCATGACTGGTAAGACCCAGTCAGAAAGTGAAATGTCAGCATCTGCGTCATCGTTTTCCTCCGTCCTTTGTTTTCACCTGTCCGCACAAATGAGCTCCCCCATTCAGGGACTGAGTCTCTTAACCAAGTCTTCTTTGGCAAGTCTAAAAGCTCATCTGATATTGTGTCTGCTGGGTCCATAATGGTCGGTCCGTACTGTCATGAGGGTGCCGAGTACTTACCTGTCAATTACTACTGCACTTTTCCTGGTGGATGCTTGTTTGGTAGCTCAGTCTGGAGCTCAACACTCAGAAGATCGTGGAGATGGTCGTGGACTTCAGAAAGAGCCCAGCCCCACCCTCCCCCATCATCCTGTGGGACTCCCCAGTCACCACTGTGGACTCCTTCTGCTTCCTGGGCACCATCATCTCCCAGGACCTCAAGTGGGAGCTGAACATCACCTCCCTCACCAAGAGGCCCAGCAGAGGATGTACTTCCTGCGGCAGCTGAAGAAGTTCAGCCTGCCAAAGACAATGATGGTGCACTTCTACACCGCCATCATGGAGTCCATCCTCACCTCCTCCATCACCATCTGGAACACTGCTGCCACCGCCAGGGACAAGGGCAGGCTGCAGCGCATCATTCGCTCTGCAGAGAAGGTGATTGGCTGCAATCTTCCTTCTCTTCTGGACCTGTACTCCTCCAGGACTCTGAGGCGAGCAGGAAAGATTGCAGCTGACTCCTCCCACCCCGGACACAAACTGTTTCAGACTCTCCCCTCTGGCAGGAGGCTGCGGTCCATCAGGACCAAAACCTCTCGCCACAAACAGTTTCTTTCCGATAGCAGTGGGCTTCCTCAACAAAGCCCGGGCCCCCACTGTCAGAGACTCTCATGCCCCCCCCCCCCCAAACTCACAAACACTCATTTGCTCTCCTGACCCCACACTTTACAACAACGCTCATCTGTGCTTTATGCTCATGTTGTCAACTTTTGCACTTGTCAGCATTGTATTATAGTATTTTTTGTATTGTATTTTTTTGATCTCCTAACTTTTATATATTTATATTACAATTTATGTTTTATGTGTACTGTTAAGCACCAATTCATACCAAGGCAAATTCCTGGTATGTGAAAATGTACCTGGCAATAAACCCGATTCTGATTCTGATCAGGATCAGTTGATCTTTGAGGTAAATATTGGACTCTAGTTCATGTTCATTATCTCTGGTGTCTAAATCCTCCACAGAAATCTCATTATCTCTGATCAGCTGTTAGCCTGTTAGCTCAGACGCTGAACCTGAAGCTAGCAGCATGTAGCTTGTTGTTGATCCTGCCTGTCCTCTGAAGAGCTCTGCTTTCTAACTGTTAGCTCCCCGCTAGGCTAGGCTAGGCTAGGCTAGGCTAGGCTAGGCTAGGCTGCAGCAGTTACCGGGCTCCAGCAGATCAGCGGGTCGGTGTCCTGGTCCTCCACCAGGGTCCACAGTTTGGTGAGGAAGGCCGGGACGTTACCGCCGCTCAGCACCGCCCCTCCTCCTCCTCCTCCGGGATACTCCATCACAGAAGTAATCAAACCCTGCGAACTGAAAACAGCTAGTCGGCCTGGAGATGCTAACAGTTAGCCTGCTGCTATCCGCTCATCAAAGATCAAAGTAACGAACTGCGACACGGAGCCAGACTGCGGTCTGATCCGGGTCCCAGAGGGTTCGGTCCCGGTAAGGCAGCTGGACTGTGCCGGGCTCTGCCGGTCTACAGCGGCTTTATTCAGCCTCAGTTCTGAACTCCGCGGTGGAAAATTACCACAAATCCGATAAAGCAAACAACTGCGTAGCTAGCTGACTGTCGCGCCGTGATGAGGTCACACGAAAACGTAACGTCAACGTCTGGTCGCGCTGTGACGCAAAGACCTGTAATCCGGGGGGGGGGACTTGGTTTAGGGTTAGGTTAACCCGCCTCTTACAGCCACTTAGATCACGCTCCACAGTTTGGCTGCAGGAGACCTTCTGATTCTGCTGAATCCCCCCTGTCCTCTCTGCTCCTCCCCACCTTCTGCTCAATCTTGCATTAATAAACTCTGAAACTCTCATCTTAACATACGCTTTGATTTCTGCTTCAGTACACCAGCAGCTTCCTCAACTTTCTTCACTACTTGAATGACTATAGCCAGCTAGCTGAACTGTGTCCGCCTCAATATGATTGCTTTAGTCAACCGAGGGTCAGTGGTCGTGGTGGTGGGCTAGTGAGCGTGTATAGGAAAAATTTAAAATGTCATCAAGTACGCTGTGATGAATTTAGCTCCTTTGAAGTTCTCACTCTTAAAGTTGGAGGGCTGCATCATATTTGTTATAATTTATCGCCCCCCAAAACCGCCTGGAGGATTTTTATCAGAACTTCCTGGATTTTTATCTACTCTGGTTTTAAATTATGACAGAATTGTTCTTTGTGGCGATTTTAATATTCATGTTGATGACCCCAACAATGTTAATGCAACTGACTTTTTAAACATGGCCACTTCTTTTAACTTCAAACAAAATGTCAAAGGGCAAACACATAACCGTGGTCATACACTGGACTTGGTTTTTACCCTGGGTGTCAGCGTCTCCTCTGTGGAATTAGTGGACATGACCATATCTGACCACAGATGTATTGTTTTTAGCTGCGATT
>NC_060158.1:4081134-4087924 GCF_021292245.1 Micropterus dolomieu
CAAAAATCTATTGATCGACTCCAGACTGTCCAGAACTCAGCTGCCAGGCTTTTAACCAGAACAAAGAAATATGACCACATTACTCCTATTTTAGCTTCATTACACTGGCTCCCAGTATGTTTTAGAATTGACTTTAAAATTCTATTGATCACTTTTAAAGCTCTTCATGGCCTCTCGCCTTGTTATATTTCTGACCTTTTAGTCCCATACGCACCAGCACGTACCTTGAGATCCTCGGGCAGAGGTCTGTTGTCTGTTCCAGAGTCTCGACTGAAAACTAAAGGGGACAGAGCGTTTGCTGTCAGGGCCCCGAGGCTCTGGAACAGCCTGCCCGAGGAAATCAGGTCGGCTGAGTCAGTGAACTCTTTTAAGTCCCTTCTTAAAACATACTTTTATAGGAGAGCTTTTCCCGATCTTATTTGACTTTATTTTATCCCTTTTATTTTATTCTACTTTACTTATTTTATATTTATCTTAAACATGTATTTTAGTCTTTCATCTTCAATGTTTTCTTGCTTTTATCTTGTATTGTTTTTGTATTATTGTCTTTACACTTGTTAAAGCACTTTGTAACTTGTTTTTGAAAAGTGCTCTACAAATAAAGATTATTATTATTATTATTACTTCATCCACAGCTGACTCCCTGTCTGCGTTAACCTTCTTATAAACCTCATGGATCGTGAATGAAAACAGAACAGGACTTGTGACGCCCACCTGAGGGCCCCTGATGTGGAGTTCCCCACAGGGACCTACCGAATAGGAAACCTCTGATCCAGTTAAACATTTTACCTCCAGTACCCATGTTACCCAGCTTTCTTAACAGACCGTCCCTGCTCATCACATCGGACGCCTTCTCTGCATCAGAGAAAACTGTCTCCAGCCGTCTTTGTTAGCTTCAACTTTGCTGATGTCCTTTCCCAAACAGACTGAAGGGTCCAGAGGGCCCCGCCCCCTTCTAATCTCTGAAACGCTGAAAAGAGTAGTGAGCTGTTCTTTCTGTTCTCTGTGGTTTTAAACACGCGTGAGGTCAAAACTGTGGGTCTGAGTTGGGTTGCTTCTTCTTCTCCTCGTCCCAAACCTCCAGCTCTTCAGGGCAGATCCATGTAATCCTGGTGCAGATGCTGCCGCTCTGTGACTCCGGGCGCTCCTCAGCTCGGCCCGGTAGAGGCCTCATCTGAGGACTGTGATTGGTGTTTCTTTACCTCCTCCTCTCTGATGTCTGCTGATTTCACCTTCTTCTGTCACATTATCTCAACTATGGATTTTAACAAAGCTCTTTGCTGACATCTCTGCCTTTTCTTCCCCTTCCTTCAGCTCTGACAGATCCTGATTCCCTCCCCCTTTTAGTCGTTCCCCACACTTTACCTAGTGCCGCTGATCTTCTCTCTCCAACACATCTTTGCTGCCCGTTCGGTTATCTTCTTAACTACATTGAATGATTTCCTCATTTTATTTCTGTTTGACGGCTTCAGAAGCGTCTTTGTTCCACCGTGGCACCGTTTTAACTTTCCTTTTGGCTTCTGATGCTCCATTTAATCCAGCTGTGATCAAACTGGCACATGCAAACTTACTCCAGTCTGCTTTACTCAGAATCCTTCTTGTAACCCCGCCAAGTTCAGCCATAATGTTTTCCTCAGCATTAATCGGTCACTAACAATGCTGTTACATCACTGCACACCAGATCTCCGCTGACTCCATTAACCAAACCTTTATCCTCTAGAATCAGTCCATGATTGTCTGGACTTTTCCCTCCCCACAGTGTGTCATGAGCCTTAAAACCACATCGTTTTGTGTCCCCGATCAAACTCCTGTAAATCTTCATTCTTTTACACGGATTAGACAAATTAACTATATTTCTTTTATTCTCAGTAACAACTACCTCTAAATCTGCACTGAGATTAACTGCTATCCCCCCCCCCCGTGACTCTATCCTGCCTTGTTATTACATATTAATATCCAGGTGAGGTCGGGCTCTACATTCAGCTACTGCACATCTCTTAAAGTCTGGTCCGTTTGCAGTCAGGCTCTGGAGGAAAAGGAGACCCGTGATGATCTTAATCACTGAACCAAGAGGTTCCGTCGTTCTGCGTAACACGTCTAAAGCCAGGTAATCTCTTGCTGCCTCACCAACAGGCCTCGGCCTTTTCTTTGTCTGCTGCGTTGCCACAAACCTCTGGAAGCTACAGGCTCATCCTGTCAGAGTCTCGTCTTCGACTGCACACTGACGCGAACACTTAACGGCACTCTGTGCCTCTGTGGTGGTTTAGTGGGTCGCTGAGAGAGAACCCGCTGTCACTGCTGCTACGCAGCTCTATGTTCCCCCACAGTTCCAGCATTTTGTTTTAGCAGCCACTGCGCAGCGGCCATATTCATGTTCTCCAGCACACCATCGGCTTTACACTCATCAGCCGCCGGCCAAGTTCTTTCTCATTTCCCTAATTTGTGTCTCCTTAACAGGAAACGAGCATTTAAAGAAACGAGATGTCCTTTCCTTTTAAAGCGTTCAGTCTGACCTGCTGCACAGCTGCAACATCTGTCCTCTGTGATCTCTGTCAGAGCAGCAGACCAGCAGAAGTCAACATTAGAACAGTAGAAACATCTGGAGGTTCCAAAGAGAACCGTCAGATTCCAGCAGCTCTGAACAGAAGTACAGTCACTTTTTTTGCGGTGCCTTTTGTCTGGAGCCAGCAGATGATTTCAGCCCTCAGCCTGATGAGGACGCACCAGGACACCCCATCACCAGACTCAACAGCCCTGTGTCTGCTGTGGAATCCTTCAGGTTTCTGGGATCCAGTATATACCAGGACCTGAAGTGGGAGCCCAACACTGACACCATCATCAAGAAGGCCCAGCAGAGGATGTACTTCCTGCGTCAGCTCAGGAAGCTCAACCTGCCCAAGGAGCTGCTGATCCACTTCTTCACAGCCATCATCCAGTCTGTTCTCTGCACCTCCATCACTGTCTGGTTTGGATCTGCCACCAAAAAGGACAGGAGCAGACTACAACGGACAGTCAGGTCTGCAGAAAAGATCATCGGTGCCAACCTGCCCTCCATTCAGGACTGATACCTTTCCAGAGTCAGGAAACAGGCAGGAAACATCACTGCAGATCCATCTCACCCCGGACACAACCTGTTCCAGCTCCTCCCCTCTGGTAGGCGCTACAGAGCACTGTACGCCAAAACCAACAGACTCAGGAACAGTTTCTTCCCACAAGCCGTAACTCTGTCTCTAATCAGCACCTGTTTACTGGTTACCACTTATTATTTATTTATTCACCATTCTCTATTTCAGTGCTGTCATATTGTATATACTGTATACCAATACACCTACCTCAGGTCATAAGGTCATAGGTCTTATTTATTTTTTCCAGCATCCTTTGCACTATGCTCCATCACACTGTGTACATGTATGTGTATGTGTACCTGTATATCATATCCACCTTCAACATGTACATAATGAGAATAATAGTTTACTCTTGCATCCTTTGCACTCTGATCACTGCACTATTTGTCAATATGTCTATATTGTTTTGTTCATAGTGTGTATATTAGTGTTGTCTACTCTGTAGTTTGTGTCTGATTTTATTTTATTATTATTTTATTATTGTGTTATGGTATTTTTGTATGAGTAAGCACATCGTGAGCAATTTACAATCCTGAGTCAAATTCCTCGTATGTGCACACATACCTGGCAATAAAACTGATTCTGATTCTGATTCTGATTCTGATTCTACTGACTCTACTGCTGGAACGACCTGTGCAGACTACATGGGCTCTACTATTAAAACAGGAAACAGTACTCCACAGTTAAGGAGGGCAGATCTTCATCTCTGTCTTTGCTCCAGTAAGTGAGATCAGTAAACAAAGGAACATCCACTTTACACAACCTGCTGGAAGGCTCTATCATGATGTCCTTTAGTCAGATGAAATTCAAAAACGAGACTTCTTTCGATATGTTTTTATTTATTATTTTATTTGCAAATAAGAAATTTATAATACCACAATTCTTCAGTGTCAAAGTGTCTCACACCTAGAGAGACGGTTCTTTTTACACCGCTCTGACAGTTCTGTCAGTTTCTTCTATAATATCCTGAAAGGCTACAACGTCACAAACACATCCTCTCTGAAGGAGAACTTAATGTTGAGATAACAGCTGATGCTTGGTGATGCTGATGTCTGTAACCGTGTGAGAGCTTAAAAGGACACTTCACCAGATGTTTGCTTTCTGTGCCAGAAAGAGTATTCTGTTGAACTGTGGCAGCGGCAAAGCGTTAAACTTGAATATGTTGCATGTTTCGGGGGGACTCCTTTCTGTCATATGTTGGTTTGAATATTTCCACCATTCTTACTGCTCTGCCTCAAAAGGGACACTCTACTTTGCCATTTAATTGATTTGCTTTTGCATAACAATAAAGCCTCACTTTGTTTTGGGTTTATTTATCTCATGTTACTTTCACTTGTATGAATCTCCTGCCTGTACAAGTGTGAGTCTGAATGTGTATGTGAGCCAAAGGAATGTTTCTTTTGTTATGTGTGTTTCCATCTGTCTTTCTGTTCAGTTAAATGTTTCCATCAGTGCAGTAAAGTCACAGCAAATATCTCGAGTCAAAACAAAAAACCCGCAGGAATAAACTGGACAGGACAGACAGAGGAAACAGAATGACTTCTATAATCTAGGAATGATCAGCAGGCTGGCTGCTTCACTCCAAACAGGTTCTCTGGAGGATGTGGGAAAGAACACTGAACAAGAATTAACATCAGATCCTGACCGCTCCTGTTGGCGCGTCGGGAGATTTAAATATTCATTCATGTTGCTGTGGCTCGTGCATGAATCTCTGTGGAGACGCTTCATCCAGTCAGCAGCTGTCCAGTGTTCTGCTGCCCATCATCACATTCAACAACAACATCATCAGTGATATCAAAGTGAAGTGACATTAAGGAACAGCGCTTTATGAGGCGCTACACAAACGGTGAGGGGAAGAACGTTTGATCATTTTAAATAACTGCTTCCTCTGAGTTTAAACATTTATTCACACAAACTGAACGAGGTGCTGACGAGTTAAAGAAACAGGACGTGGTTTATTTCCATAAGGTGTTTTTAGCAACAGCGCGTCACGTCCACACGCCGGCGCTCAGCGTCTGGCTCCATAAGAACATGTGAGAACAACATGAAGCTCTCGCTGGAAACGGCATCAGTTTAAATGTCATTTGTCTCCTGTTCACCTTGTTTAGGAGAATAAATAAAGTATTGATTAATCTGATTCCTGATTAAACATATCTGAGGCTCTTCTGCAGAAACAGAATCTCTGTTTGTGTTTCTGATCCTGAATCTGGATCTTTTTATGGCTGCAAATGATCTTAAATGATGTTTTTATTGCGCACTTCAACCAATCAAACGGCTGTTTGTTTCTTCAGAAAGACTTTAAGCCTGGAATACTCAGAGGGGATATCTGGATTCATTTCAGACACTTTCATCCTTCTGCCATGTGAGGTGCCGTTTCAATTCTCTCCTCTTTATGTGCTTCAGAGTTTACTTACAGGACGCACATTAGATCCCAACCTTTGCTGGGGAAGTGGCGTTCCAGCCCTGTTTTGTACGGACGCACTGTTTAGAAACGAGGCCCCAAGGCCAGTTCAGGCTCAAAACGTTTTGCACCGACATGTTTGTGGTGTGTTTTCTTCTGTTAGGTGGGCGTGTCTCAGGTGTTACCCAATCAGCTGCGACAAGTCTGTAAACACAACGGTGTAAAAAAAGTGGGAACAGCAGAGTGTTCAGGGAACCACCGTTTCTATTGAAAAAAACGTTTTGCCACGTTTTGTCGCCGTTGAACACGCCGCTGGGCTCTTCTTCTTTTATGGAACTTTATTGGCGGTTGGCAAACAACTAAATGGTGCAATTACAGAGTGTGGAGCAGAATGACCGCTAGTCCTATAAGACCAACCACACCAAACCAAAACATAAATAAATGAAAAAAAAACAGTCACATTCTCTTGATTACTCTAAGATAATAAAATTCCAAAGCACTTATCTCTTGAGTTCTTTCTAGGAACTTCTATTAAATCAAAGTATATTCTTTCCCTTCTAAGGTTTGGGATCACTTCTGACAGTGTCTGTCTACCTGTTCTGAACAAAGCGCTGTTTGATCCAAATCTAAGTCTCTCCTGTTCCTTCCTGCACTTCTCTTTTCTCCCACTCTCCTCTGAATTTTGTAAAACCACCGTTCTTTCCTCTCTTCCTCCCTTTCCTCCAGTCTCTGTTTACTAAAGCTCTTTATTTCTGTCACACTGATGCTGCCACGTCGATGGATTCTCTTTTTGTGGCCTGCTTTGCAGCCTTATCTACCACAAAAATATGACTGCAATGCCCATCATTTCAGAATCAGCTTTATTTGCCAGGTATGTGTACATATATGAGGAATTTGACTCAGGATTGTACAATATTCACGATGTGCTTACTCATACAAAGACACAGTAACAGTAATAAAATCAGACACAGGCTGCAGTAAAGAGAAAAAAACAATAGGGACATGTTGACAAATAGTGCAGTGAGCAGGAATAAAATTATTATTATCATTAATTCTGTAGATGTCAGAGGTCGGTGTGAGATTGCACAGGATGCAGGAGGAAATAAGTATTTTGAGCAGGTGTTATGAACTTGAGGTAGGTGGGTGAACAGGAATTCTTCCTGACACTGTTCATCAGAGTTACGGCTTGTGGGAAGAAACTGTTCCTGAGTCTGTTGGTTTTGGCGTACAGTGCTCTGTAGCGCCTACCAGAGGGGAGGAGCTG
>NC_060158.1:4087944-4108964 GCF_021292245.1 Micropterus dolomieu
AGATGGATCTGCAGTGATGTTTCCTGCCTGTTTCCTGACTCTGGAAAGGTATCAGTCCTGAATGGAGGGCAGGTTGGCACCGATGATCTTTTCTGCAGTCCTGACTGTCCGTTGTAGTCTGCTCCTGTCCTTTTTGGTGGCAGATCCAAACCAGACAGTGATGGAGGTGCAGAGGACAGACTGGATGATGGCTGTGTAGAACTGGATCAGCAGCTCCTTGGGCAGGTTGAGCTTCCTGAGCTGACGCAGGAAGTACATCCTCTGCTGGGCCTTCTTGATGATGGTGTCAGTGTTGGGCTCCCACTTCAGGTCCTGGTATATACTGGATCCCAGAAACCTGAAGGATTCCACAGCAGACACAGGGCTGTTTAGTATGGTGATGGGGGCAGAGTGGGGGGGCTCCTCCTGAAGTCCACGGTCATCTCCACAGTTTTGAGCGTGTTAAGCTCCAGGTTGTTCTGAGCACACCAGAGAGCCAGCTGATCAACCTCCCGTCTGTAGGCCGACTCGTCACCGTCCCGAATGAGGACGATGACCGTTGTGTCGTCAGCGAACTTCAGGAGTTTGACAGATGGGTCTCCTGAGGTGCAGTCATTGGTGTAGAGGGAGAAGAGCAGTGGGGAGAGCGCACACCTCTGGAGGGCGCCAGTGCTGATAGTCCGGGTGCCGGATGTGATGTTTCCCAGCCTCACCTGCTGACTCCTGTCAGTCAGGAAGTCTGTGATCCACTGACAGGTGGAGGCTGGCACAGTGAACTGGGTGAGTTTGGTGCTGATGTCCTTGACTCTCCATATGTCCCTGGAGAGTCGAGGTGTTGCAGGATGTGATGCAGTCCCAAGTTGACAGCATCATCCACTGACCTTTTAGCCCTGTAGGCAAACTGCAGGGGGTCCAGCAAGGGGCCTGTAATGTCCTTCAGGTGGGCCAACACCAGTCTTTCAAAGGACTTCATGACTACAGATGTCAGGGTGACAGGCCTGTAGTCATTTAGTCCAGAGATGGAGGGTTTTTTGGGACCGGGATGACTGTGGAGAGTTTGAAGCAGGAGGGAACTTCACACAGCTCCAGTGATCTGTTGAAGATCTGAATGAAGATGGGGGCCAGATGGTCTGCACAGATTTTCAGGCAGGATGCCTCTGGAAGAGCTGGCTGGGAGAGGGGGGTGGCAGCTTGTCAGAGGGGGGAGGTGACCTAAACCTACAATAGAAACCATTCAGCTCGTCAGCCAGTCGCCGAGATTTGAACTCTACACACTGTATTTCCATAAAAACGTCTGAGAGACTGCTCTGTAAACTGATCAGTGATGAACTCTAATCACTCTTACTGGTCTTATTTCCTCCATCCACAGCACCGCGAACACACTCGCTAGAATTCCTCCTGCTTCATCACTAATCCTCTTCACTGCTGGAACAATAAAAGCTCCTTCTATCTTATGAACTAAACTGTCTGATGTATCTGTGTAGATCTGGATGGAACTGTGGAAACTGTTGATAAGCATGTGAATTGAGAATAAACTCCGTGTCCTTGTTCTCCTTTTCTAACAGTGTAAGATCTGCTGTGAGTTCCCAGGGCTGTCCTGCTGGACTGAAGGTTAATGCAGCTAACTGTAAACCCCTTTCTGTGGAACTGTCACCCAAAGCTTTTCTCTCTCCTCTCCTTTAGAGTGCCTTGTGCTGCTTGATCTTCACTGTGGTTTGTAAATTTACACAGTAATTCAGAGATAGCTGGAGGCTTTTCTCCCGTTCCCACCTGCAGTGCTGCTGTTAGAGGAGTTTTAAATGCCCCAGTGCGTAATCTCCATGCCTGAGGTGTAGCTCAGCAGGAGGAGCAGGTTGGCTGTGAATCGGAAGGTCGGTGTCGAAGTGTCCTTGGGCAAGATACTGAACCTGGAATTTGCCCCTGGTGGCTTTTCCACCTGTGGATGAATGTGTGTGAAAGGCGCAATACAAATACGGAGCATTTACAACGCGGTCTAACTGTTGGAGGGATGTGCCTGATGCAGATTCACACAGCACATAATCTAACACTGATCTAATTAATCCACGGTATGTTGCCCTCAGTGCTGTTCTGTCAGCCGCCCAATCACTTCCCACCAAACACATTTAGTACCTTCCTACATTTGTCCAGTACTTTCTGGATATGTCCACCCCCTGTGATCAAACCATAACCCCGCAAACAGAAAGAGTTTCACTCTTTCCAACACTTTATCATGTAACTGTAGTTTTGCCTCTTTGCAAAAAACAACAAAACACATTTGTACGACCACTCCTCTACTTTCGTAATAGCTTCATGTAATTTGTTCCTACACTGTCTTCCAAATCGCCCCGTCATCCACAAAAACAGAAACCCCATCCCATTCTCTATTTCCCTGAACACATCATTTATTATTATGGACAGTAATAAAGGGCTCATTATGCTTTTGGATTCTTGAGTGACTCTTCTCTTCTCTGACTTGTATTAATCTTCCTTGTGAAAAGCCTTTAATCCATCTCTATATCCGTCCTTTGATACCTAACTGACACAGTCTAATCAACAATCCTTCGGCCCACATCGTGTCGTACGCCTTCTCTATGTCAAAGCAGGCAGCAGCTACACTTTCTCTGTGTACTTGTGCTTTTCTGATTCCATGCTCTAACCATACAGCTGGATCCAAAGGGTTTCGTCCTCTCCTAAAGCCACTTTGGTGTTTGGTTATATATCCTTTATGTTCCACAGAACATGTTAACCTTTCATTTCTCCATTACTTTGCACATGTCGGATGTTAAATCGGCCTGTGGTTCCCCGGGTTTCTACAGTCTTCTCCTGGTTTGCATAGTGGCATCACCACAGCCTCCTCCCAGTTTCCCTTCATCTATAGTTCTAGTAATTTATCCTGTGACATTTCACTGAGCTGGTTTATCATTATACAACAGATCTGATCCGTTCCTGGTGCTGACATCTTGGCTCTGTCATGAGTTGTGGTGGTTGAGCAGGTTGAGAACCCAAACGCAGAACACCAGAGCTGAGCAGATATAGTCCAATGATTTATTAACAGAGAGAGCACACTCACAAACTGTGGCTAAGTCCAAATAGACTCCAAAGGGTGTAGATGAAACAGAATTCCAAAAACAGCAGGAACAAACTCAGGCAACAGACCAACACGGGATACACTCAACACCGAACCAACAAGGACTGAGCAGAACACAGGCACTGGAATACTCAGGCGAACGAGCAGGGTGGGAACACAAAACAGGTGTGAGGTAACTAGACAATGACAAAGACATGAACACAGAACCACACTCCCAACAGGTTCCCTGGAGAGCATTGTAAAGGGTTTGTTCAGAAGGTCATTGGAATTTTCTTCTTGCTGTAACTCTTCATTCTTGCTTACTGTTGTTTCCCTCTCTTTCCCTCTTCACTAATATTATTTGAACTGTTATTACAGGAGTTTTAGCCAGCATCTCTGCTTCCTCCTCCTCATCTCTCTCTGCTGTTGTTTCTCCATCATTTAAGACCCCTATTCTCTTTTTATGCCGTTCATTCCTTTTATCATCCAACCAAACTTTACCAATGTCTGTCTCCCTTCCTACTGACCAACACAATTTCCTCCAGTGTTCTTTCTTACTATTTTTTGTGGTTCTCCTTACATTGGCTTGTAACTTTTTATATTCAGTAAGATTCTGAAAAGAGTGATTCCTTTTTAACGCTTTAAAAGCTTTATTTTGAAATGAAATTGCTCTTTCACGTTCCTCTGTCCATCATCTTTTTTTTACGCTTCTCTGCCTTCTTTTTTATTGACTTCTCTGCAGCCTCCAGAACAACATTTCAATTATCGATATCTTTATTTCTATCAATCTTTCTCATTTCTTGATCACTAATATTCCTAAATTTATCCCTTTCAGCACTACTGAGTGACTGTGTCTGAAATCCTCCTGCATCAGATTCCTCTAAACTCAAGCCTACAACTATTACTGCAGGACAGAGGTCTACAACTACTTCCTGAAATCTGAAATCTGTGGGGTCGTTAGCCAGGATCGTCGATACCGCTACTTCATTAGCGCTCCTGGCTGTGGTAACGACAGTCGTCATGGTCGTCAGAAGGAAATGCTTGTTGAGTTTCCTGGGAAGTGATGAAAGGACAGCATTGTAAGTGGGGGATAAGTGGTGGCGTAGACCCCCTCCCCTGTTCAATGTCGGCTTCTCCACCCTGGTGTAGATGCTTCCTTGACACCTCTTTCAAACCATCCATCTTCTCTGTCTAAAATGTGCACCTGGTGGTCCTCAAACGAGTGTCCTCTGTCCTTCAGATGTAAGTAGACTGCAGAGTCTTGACCTGAGGAGTTGGCCCTTCTGTGTTGAGCCATGCGTTTGTGTAGTGGTTGTTTAGTCTCCCCAATATACAGGTCTGTGCATTCCTCACTGCATTGGACCGCATACACTAGATTGCTTTTCTTGTGTTTGGGTGTGCGGTCTTTGGGGTGGACCAGCATCTGTCTTAGTGTGTTCTTGGGTTTAAAAAACACAGGGATGTTGTGTTTGTTGAAAATCCTCCTGAGTTTCTCTGATACTCCAGACACGTACGGAATCACATCCTCTCCTCGGCCCCTGTAGTCTTGGTCTTCTTCCTGGATCTTGTGGCTGTTTTCACAAAGGTCCATTTAGGGTATCCACAGGCTGTAAGTGCCCCCTTCAGGTGGTATCAACCCTTCCCCTTTGCCCTTGGACTTTCTTCATTGCATAGCTCGTGTTGTTAACTGTGTTAACTTCACACCATATGTTCCCCTGTGTTGACCACCACAGTTCCAACATTTATCCTGCACATTTTCCTTACGTTCTTCCACCCTATGCTCACCTCCGCCTTTGGGACCTCTGCTTCCCTGCTTCTGTATGCACATACCTCTGGCATGTATAACAGTGAAGTGTGGAGGAATATGGGGCCTAGCTGGGAAGCTCATGCATCCTACTTTAACCTTTTCTTGAAGTACGGACTCCTGGAACTCCTGAAGAACAGAGAAGCTTTCAACCCTTTTACCATTCATTCATTCATTCATGACAGTCTCTTGATTCTGCTCACCTGGCCTCCACAAATACTGCCTTTGAGTCTTCCCCTACAGGGATCCCTGTCATCACTCCCTTTGTTACTCGACTCTCACCCAGAATCTTTCTCTCACTTATCATTTTCTTGCTGATACTTTCCACTTGCAAGGCTTTATTTTTCTGTTCCTCTGTTTTGCATGTTACCAACAAGCTTCAATCTCAACATTTTTCCCCTTCCACATCTCCTAGATTCTTTTTTAATACCCTAGACACCGCTAGACTTAAACCAACATGCTTGTCTTCTTTTCTAAATTTTAAATTCCTCTCACAGCCCTTTTCCGCACAAACCCAGCACCTTCATCTGAGCTGTTCTCTTCCAAACTACATTTCCTTCCTTGACTCGAGAACCAGCGTAGCTCTCCTCTCCTGTTAGCAACTGGAGTCCAGTCGCCAAAACCCATTTCACCTTCTTCCTCTGCTTCTGGTTTATGCCAACTGCGGCTTGTTTGTTCCTTTTTCCAAAGTGTGTGTTCAAAAGTTTAGCTTCTATTATGATTAAAGTAAAAATCGATTAGAGGTAACTTTAATAAGGACTTTTGGAATCTAAATAAAACACTTTTAGAAAATAATGAATTTCAAAATGAAGCCCAAACATAATTGAGAAATTTTGGAGACAAGCAAATTTATTGAACGAGTTTGGAAAATGCTGTGAATCAATGAAATATGAAATTTTGCTTTGTCATTTGGGAAACGACTTACTAAGCAAACAAAGAAAGAGGTTCTTGGATAATTACAAATGTGATAAGATTATTAGAGAAAGTAAATGAATCTGGAGAAGAACTGCAAAAACTGTCATCTCTACAACTTGAATTGGACAAAATAAAGGAAGAAAAGGCCAGAGGTCGAGACCCCAGCCCAATTTTTAGTGTCTGTCTGTGAAGAAGCCAAAGGAGAGCTGCCACCAACTCTCCGTCAGGGTCAAATTGATCCCCAAATCAAAAACAGATAAATTAAGTATTGAGATTTGGAGGCCAATTAGTCTGTTTGATAATGATGCCAAGATATTTGTAAAGATTAAAATCCGGACTGGATAATATTATCGATGAAGAACAATCTGGATTTGTGCCTGGCAGGTTGATTCTAGACATGTTTGATTCCAATGAATATATAGTGGACGATAGTTTTATTTTATTTGTTGACTTTTATGACAAGGTCGTCCCCTCAGCCCCTTTCTGTGCTTTCTTGTCACACAAATTATGGCTGTACACATTAAAAAGGGCCGTTTCAAGGTGTAGTGCATGTAAATGATGTCAAAAGCAGCTGATACAACTGTTTTCTGTCTAATAAAGAGGAAGTGATCAAAGCAGATAGATGTGTTGAGGATTTTTCAGGCTTAAAAATGAATTTAAACAAATCTGTATTATTACCACTTAAAGAATGTGACCAATCAGATGTTACAGGTATCCCTGTGAACAACACTGGTGTAGTCATGAATGAGAAACGCCGTAGTAATCTACAATATAACCGAACAAATAGTGAGAAACATTTAACAATTCTTTCAAAATGAAATGGATAACTAAGTTAATTACAGAAAAAGATGATATTTGGAACACCTTCCCTAAAAATATAGTTAATTGAATTTGTATTAAAGTGTGACTATAAAATCGATAAATTACCTGTAAAGTTCAGATCAGATTTTCATAAACAAGCTCTGCTGGCCTGGAAGTTAATTTACAAGCATCACTTTTCACCAACAAATGACTACATTTGGAACAACAAGAATATTCAGTAGAAAAATAAATGACTATATTATGAGACATGGGCTGCCAATGAATTCCTCGCTGAATTCAGTTTACCAGTTTACGCCAAAGGAACATGCTGTGGTTGTTGATGCTGTGCTGCAACTTCTTAGAGGTTCGGTTAGCGAGGTCTCAAGGATCCAACCAATTAATAGTAGGCTAACACGGGGTCAGACGCCCCCCATGGTATTTCTTCTGGCTGCCGCTCGTCTCACTGAACTGAACATTTCCTCTGATTCATCACAATTATTTAAATTATCTGATCAAAGCCGCTCTGACCGGAGTTCATCTCACTTTTTGGTCCGTTAAAATCAGCTGTGTTCACTTTATATGTATATTTACATTAAGGGGAGCCTGAAGAGAAGTTTGTTTAGAGAGAAAGATTTTTATAGTCTGTGGTTAAAGTAGTAAAATGCTAGATTAGTATGTTTGGGGTCAGGCGCCCCCCCCACCCCCCGGGCGCTGTGCCCCTTCATAAGCTGATGTTGTTGAGACTCTGGACAGACCCGTGAGCCAAGCAGCAAGTCTGAGGTAAATTCTGAGGTTAGAAGCTCACATTTCCAGCTGGCCTGCGCATATTTGACCTCAGACGTTCTGCTGATGAAGCTCCAGCAGCTTCACTGTTTAAAAGTCTGAGACATAAACTAAAGGAAAGCTGATAACATCAGGCAGGTTTACTTCCACAACACAGGTCTGTAATCCTCTTTACACATATTAGAGTGATTTCACACTGGGGGGGGGCATCTTACCCCTAAAAAATACATTTGATTAAATACAAATTAATTTGACAGCTGCAGCTATTTATTTTATTAGCCTTCTTAAATACAAAACATCAATAAAATGTTATTTAATGTGCCAGAAAACTGACATTGAGCTTAGAGGGGGCGTCTTGTCCCACTCCACCCTAATATATTCCTTTGAGAAATTGACATTACTAAAAATAACTGTTCAAATAAATACGTCAGGAACTGCATACATGGTTTTACTCATAAATGTCTCCAGGCAGACTCTTCTGGACTTCACTTTATGGAGACAAAGTCTGTCTTAACAACAAAGTAAAAGAGGTTTCCTGTAAGTTATCACATCGTAAACATTCAGAGTTTTCTTGCACTTTCTGTCAATTACATGAAGAATCAGTTCACCATTTGTTTTATTTGTGTATGTACTGTAGAAGTTTTTGGTTGGACGTTGAACTTTATATGAAAAGAAAAACTGGACAAACATTTCAGCTTCAGGAAAAAGATATTCTTATATCCTGAGTGAGGACTGAGAACGCGCCTGTAATGTTGCTTTAGATGTTCTGACAGGAGGCCACATGAGAAGAGCTGAGAGCCAACAGATTCTCTGAAAGCCTCAGCAGGAAAATCTTTCCTACCGATCACAATCAGCGTTACAGAAACAGGATGAGAGTAAAGGTCGTCCTCTGCAGCAACATGAAACATGAAAAGACGGAGTCTGATCCAGCCGACCGTAAACTTTATTTAAAGCAGAGACATGTTGTTGCTTCATATCTTTATTAAGTAACTTCCTGCTCGACAGGAACGACCTGATGATGTCATCAGGTTATTCATCAGTTTGGACAAATTACAAATTCTGTTTGATGTTCAAAATAGACAAAAACATTTACTGTTCAAAATCACATTTTTCAATCCCGACAGTGAAGGTGATGTCACATCCTGTATGGCGTCATCAGGTTATTTATTTCTATGTATTTCCTCACTGATTCTCTAAAACAAAATAAACGTCTATTAACAAACTTTTAAATATAAAAAAAAAACACTGGCGCTCCGTGGGTGGGGCCTACAGCTAGTGGGAGGGGTCTGACTTCCTGGGCCATGCTGATTGGTCGGTACACTGGAAACAGTAGCGCAGGAATCGAACTCGCGGCTTGATGTGGAAGTCAGCAGGTATCCTCCAGTTCCACATTTTCTGTACCTGAAACATATGAACACTTTTAGTCTTTTACCTTTAAATTAAAAATTCTTTTTACATCAGTTCACTCGTTCTCAGATCTTCAGGTCTGTTTCCGTCACAGTAACGTGGTTCTGTTTGGACCCACAGGCTGAATGTAAAGACTTAAACCCGAGTTAAGGGTGGAAGTAGCCTACTGTGCTAAGGTACACTTTAGAGGTACTTGTACTTTGTGTATTTCCATTTCATGCCACATTAAACTTGTACTAAGTTGTACTTTTCCTGCACTGCATGTGTCTGACAGCTTCAAGTACGACGAAAGAACTTAAAAATGCTGCTGACATGTTGGAATAATAATAATAACCCAACAATATAATATAATATATATATATTTAAAGTATATTTAGTTTGGAATACCTCTGAGTATTTTTACATTGTGGTAGATTAAGAAAAGGACTGGCTGGTTCTGGATCTGATGCTGAGTAAAACCAGGTCCAGGATCACTCATCCTAAAATCACATTAATCAGTCAACACACTGAACTGGGAAATTTAACTGGATATGAATTCATTGTTTAATTCACAGGCTGTCCTGACATCAGGAGAAGCTCAACAACTCAAAGTGACTTCAGTTTGTTAAACGGATGTTACTGTGATGAATGTGTCACAGTGACCTTTGACCCTACGGCCCTTCTGCCAATCCTTCAGAGTTTGTCTCCACTGGTGATGAAACAAAGCTTTACAGCTAAAATTGTGATGGGACACAGATTCCAGATTATTATTAATTATTTACCACAGAACCACCCTGACAGTCTGTGATGGTTCAGATCTCAACATCTGAATCAATAATCTAATCTTAGAGTGATTCTGGTTCTGTCAGAACCTGTAGGTACCGAGGTGCGGGTCTGAGAGGAGCGACTGTTTTCAACAATTTGAAATTAGATCAAACGTTAATCGTCTAAACGAGGATCCAAAAAAAAATCCAGAAACCAGGGACCATCAGACAGCCGGGTTCTCCAGAGCTCCTAAATACATCACAGTGTCCTAAACGCTGGACTCGTCTATCCAGAACCTAGACTGAGGACAGGACTTAAACGTTCAGGGTCAGGTTCAGAGGTTAAGGGTGAGTGCAGAGGTCAGGGTGTGCTGTACCCACCTTCAGGACCCTGACCAGATGGGTTGTACTGTTCAGTGACTGAACCTGCAGAGAACAAGCAGAACCAAGAAAAGAGAAAGAACAAGCCTTCAGCACCTGATCTCAGGTAAGATACAAACCAAACCAGGAACCTGAAGAAGACACCAAACTTTGAAGAAACTAAACAACACCTGAACCTAAACCAAGATCTAGCAACACAAACCAGAACCACTGACCCGATTCTGATGGAAACTGGCCACAACTGGTTTGTAGACTGGTTTCAGATCGGGCTTAAACAAGATTGTAGACTGGTTTCAGACTGGGCTTTAACTAGTTTCAGACTGGGTTTAGACTGGTTTGTCGACTGGTTTCAGACTGGGCTTAAACTAGTTTCAGACTGTGTTTAGACTGGTTTGTCGATTGGTTTCAGACTGGTTTATAGACTGGGTTTAGACTGGTTGTGTAGACTGGTTTCAGACTGGGCTTAAACTAGTTTCAGACTGTGTTTAGACTGGTTTGTCGATTGGTTTCAGACTGGTTTATAGACTGGGTTTAGACTGGTTGTGTAGACTGGTTTCAGACTGGGCTTAAACTAGTTTCAGACTGTGTTTAGACTGGTTTGTCGATTGGTTTCAGACTGGTTTATAGACTGGGTTTAGACTGGTTGTGTAGACTGGTTTCAGACTGGGCTTAAACTAGTTTCAGACTGTGTTTAGACTGGTTTGTCGATTGGTTTCAGACTGGTTTATAGACTGGGTTTAGACTGGTTGTGTAGACTGGTTTCAGACTGGGCTTAAACTAGTTTCAGACTGTGTTTAGACTGGTTTGTCGATTGGTTTCAGACTGGTTTATAGACTGGGTTTAGACTGGTTGTGTAGACTGGTTTCAGACTGGGCTTAAACTAGTTTCAGACTGTGTTTAGACTGGTTTGTCGATTGGTTTCAGACTGGTTTATAGACTGGGTTTAGACTGGTTGTGTAGACTGGTTTCAGACTGGGCTTAAACTAGTTTCAGACTGTGTTTAGACTGGTTTGTCGATTGGTTTCAGACTGGTTTATAGACTGGGTTTAGACTGGTTGTGTAGACTGGTTTCAGACTGGGCTTAAACTAGTTTCAGACTGTGTTTAGACTGGTTTGTCGATTGGTTTCAGACTGGTTTATAGACTGGGTTTAGACTGGTTGTGTAGACTGGTTTCAGACTGGGCTTAAACTAGTTTCAGACTGTGTTTAGACTGGTTTGTCGATTGGTTTCAGACTGGTTTATAGACTGGGTTTAGACTGGTTGTGTAGACTGGTTTCAGACTGGGCTTAAACTAGTTTGTAGACTGGTTTCAGACTGGGTTTAGACTGGTTTGTAGACTGGTTTCAGTCTGGGCTTAGACCAGTTTGTAGACTGGGTTTAGACTGGTCATGTTGTCTGGTTTCAGACTGGTTTGTGGACTGGTTTATGGCTGGGTTTAGACTGATTTGTAGACTGGGTTTAGACTGGTTTGTGGACTGGTTGATGGCTGGGTTTAGACTGGTTTGTAGACTGGGTTTAGACTGGGTTTAGACTGGTTTGTAGACTGGTTTCAGTCTGGGCTTAGACCAGTTTGTAGACTGTGTTTAGACTGGTTATGTAGTCTGGTTTCAGACTGGGTTTAGACTGGTTTGTGGACTGTTTTATGGCTGGGTTTAGACTGGTTTATAGACTGGGTTTAGACTGGTTTGTAGACTGGGTTGAGACTGGGTTTAGACTGGTTTGTAGACTGGGTTTAGACTGGTTTGTGGACTGGTTTGTGGCTGGGTATAGACTGGTTTGTATACTGGGTTTAGACTGGGTTTAGACTGGTTATATAGTCTGGTTTTAGACTGGGTTTAGACTGGTTTGTGGACTGGTTTATAGCTGGGTTTAGACTGGTTTGTATACTGGGTTTAGACTGGGTTTAGACTGGTTTGTGGACTGGTTTATAGCTGGGTTTAGACTGGTTTGTAGACTGGGTTTAGACTGGGTTTAGACTGGTTTGTAGACTGGTTTATAGCTGGGTTTAGGCTGGTTTGTAGACTGGTTTATAGACTGGGTTTAGACTGGTTTGTGGACTGGTTGATGGCTGGGTTTAGACTGGTTTGTAGACTGGGTTTAGACTGGGTTTAGACTGGTTTGTAGACTGGTTTCAGTCTGGGCTTAGACCAGTTTGTAGACTGTGTTTAGACTGGTTATGTAGTCTGGTTTCAGACTGGGTTTAGACTGGTTTGTGGACTGTTTTATGGCTGGGTTTAGACTGGTTTATAGACTGGGTTTAGACTGGTTTGTAGACTGGGTTGAGACTGGGTTTAGACTGGTTTGTAGACTGGGTTTAGACTGGTTTGTGGACTGGTTTGTGGCTGGGTATAGACTGGTTTGTATACTGGGTTTAGACTGGGTTTAGACTGGTTATATAGTCTGGTTTCAGACTGGGTTTAGACTGGTTTGTGGACTGGTTTATAGCTGGGTTTAGACTGGTTTGTATACTGGGTTTAGACTGGGTTTAGACTGGTTTGTAGACTGGTTTATAGCTGGGTTTAGGCTGGTTTGTAGACTGGTTTATAGACTGGGTTTAGACTGGTTTGTGGACTGGTTGATGGCTGGGTTTAGACTGGTTTGTAGACTGGGTTTATGGCTGGGTTTAGACTGGTTTATAGACTGGGTTTAGACTGGTTATGTAGTCTGGTTTCAGACTGGGTTTAGACTGGTTTGTGGACTGGTTTATAGCTGGGTTTAGACCAATTTGTGGACTGGTTTGTGGCTGGGTATAGACTGGTTTGTGGACTGGTTTATAGCTGGGTTTAGACTGGTTTGTATACTGGGTTTAGACTGGGTTTAGACTGGTTTGTGGACTGGTTTATAGCTGGGTTTACACTGGTTTGTAGACTGGGTTTAGACTGGGTTTAGACTGGTTTGTGGACTGGTTTATAGCTGGGTTTAGACTGGTTTGTAGACTGGGTTTAGACTGGGTTTAGACTGGTTTGTAGACTGGGTTTAGACTGGGTTTAGGCTGGTTTGTAGACTGGTTTATAGCTGGGTTTAGACTAGTTTGTGGACTGGTTGATGGCTGGATTTAGACTGGTTTGTCTATTGGCTTCAGACTGGTTTATAGACTGGGTTTAGACTGGTTTGTAGACTGGGTTTAGACTGGGTTTAGACTGGTTTGTAGACTGGGTTTAGACTGGTTTGTGGACTGGTTTGTGGACTGGTTGATGGCTGGGTTTAGACTGGTTTGTGGACTGGTTGATGACTGGGTTTAGACTGGTTTGTGGACTGGTTGATGGCTGGATTTAGACTGGTTTGTCTATTGGCTTCAGACTGGTTTATAGACTGGGTTTAGACTGGTTTGTAGACTGGGTTTAGACTGGGTTTAGACTGGTTTGTAGACTGGGTTTAGACTGGTTTGTGGACTGGTTTGTGGACTGGTTGATGGCTGGGTTTAGACTGGTTTGTGGACTGGTTGATGACTGGGTTTAGACTGGTTTGTGGACTGGTTGATGGCTGGATTTAGACTGGTTTGTCTATTGGCTTCAGACTGGTTTATAGACTGGGTTTAGACTGGTTTGTAGACTGGGTTTAGACTGGGTTTAGACTGGTTTGTAGACTGGGTTTAGACTGGTTTGTGGACTGGTTTGTGGACTGGTTGATGGCTGGGTTTAGACTGGTTTGTGGACTGGTTGATGACTGGGTTTAGACTGGTTTGTGGACTGGTTGATGGCTGGATTTAGACTGGTTTGTCTATTGGCTTCAGACTGGTTTATAGACTGGGTTTAGACTGGTTTGTAGACTGGGTTTAGACTGGGTTTAGACTGGTTTGTAGACTGGGTTTAGACTGGTTTGTGGACTGGTTTGTGGACTGGTTGATGGCTGGGTTTAGACTGGTTTGTGGACTGGTTGATGACTGGGTTTAGACTGGTTTGTGGACTGGTTGATGGCTGGATTTAGACTGGTTTGTCTATTGGCTTCAGACTGGTTTATAGACTGGGTTTAGACTGGTTTGTAGACTGGGTTTAGACTGGGTTTAGACTGGTTTGTAGACTGGGTTTAGACTGGTTTGTGGACTGGTTTGTGGACTGGTTGATGGCTGGGTTTAGACTGGTTTGTAGACCGAGTTAAGATTAAGGCCTTTTCAGGCTGAACACTGAACATTTGTAAAACTTACCAGCCATCTGTGTGCGATCTGTCACAGCTGGATGACCTGAAACAAACACACACATTAACATTAGCACACATTGCCACTGTAGAAGAGGAACTGACAGGCTTGCACTGGACTTCTTCTTCTTCTGTAGAAATTAAAGAAACTTACTTGAGTCAAGTTGGGTTCCTGTTGGATCTGCTGAAACTACAAACAAACATATTTTAACAACATGTTTCAGCTTTAGAGGTTATTTCAGAGATCTATCCGGTCTCAGTCTGAATCACTTCCAGGTACGCGTCCTGAATGCGCAGTGGTGTTTCTCGTGCTGGTCCCGCCCACGAGTTCCTGCTCAGCCCATAGACTTTAAATTGTGATGACATCACTGATTTTAAAATTATTTTCTCGGCTTGAGGAAAGTTTTCAAACCTCCACAGATCAAATATTCATGATAGAAGAGTCGTTAATGACTTTGCAGTTGGAGGCGTCGTCAGCAGCGTCACAGACGGCTCTTTTAAAACTGTGCTCTTCACTGTAGTGTAGACAGTAGTGTACACAGTGTACTGCATGTAAGAGTACTAACGGATGTTAGAACTGAGACGCAGAACAAGTGTTATGATACATCGATGCCTTAAACCTTTGACCTGTCCGCCATGTTGGAGGGGTGGGGCTTACCTAATCCTGTGGAGTCTGTTGTCATGGTAACCAGGTCTGTGTAGGAGTAACCACCTGAAGCTGAAGAAAAAGCCGAAAGGTGAGTGACAGACAGACAGGTATACAGAGAAACAGGTGTACAGACAGACAGGTGAGTGACAGACACATAGGTATACAGAGAGACAGGTGTACAGACAGACAGGTGTACAGACAGACAGGTGAGTGACAGACAGACAGGTGTACAGACAGACAGGTGTACAGACAGACAGGTGAGTGACAGACAGATAGGTATACAGAGAGACAGGTGTACAGACAGACAGGTGTACAGACAGACAGGTGTACAGACAGACAGGTGATTGACAGACAGACAGGTATACAGAGAGACAGGTGTACAGACAGACAGGTGAGTGACAGACAGACAGGTATACAGAGAGACAGGTGTACAGACAGACAGGTGTACAGACAGACAGGTATACAGACAGACAGGTAAACAGACAGACAGGTATACAGACAGACAGGTGTACAGACAGACAGGTGAGTGACAGACAGGTGAGTGACAGACAGACAGGTATACAGAGAAACAGGTGTACAGACAGACAGGTATACAGACAGACAGGTGAGTGACAGACAGGTGAGTGACAGAGAGGTGAGTGACAGACAGACAGGTGTACAGACAGACAGGTGCACAGACAGACAGGTGAGTGACAGACAGGTGAGTGACAGACAGACAGGTATACAGACAGACTGGTGCACAAACAGACAGGTGAGTGACAGACAGGTGAATGACAGACAGACAGTTGAGTGACAGACAGGTGAGTGACAGACAGACAGGTATACAGAGAGACAGGTGTACAGACAGACAGGTGTACAGACAGACAGGTGAGTGACAGACAGGTGAGTGACAGACAGACAGGTATACAGACAGACAGGTGCACAGACAGACAGGTGAGTGACAGACAGGTGAGTGACAGACAGACAGGTATACAGAGAGACAGGTGTACAGACAGACAGGTGTACAGACAGACAGGTGAGTGACAGACAGGTGAGTGACAGACAGACAGGTATACAGACAGACAGGTGCACAGACAGACAGGTGAGTGACAGACAGGTGAGTGACAGACAGACAGGTATACAGAGAGACAGGTGTACAGACAGACAGGTGTACAGACAGACAGGTGAGTGACAGACAGGTGAGTGACAGACAGACAGGTATACAGACAGACAGGTGCACAGACAGACAGGTGAGTGACAGACAGGTGAGTGACAGACAGACAGGTATACAGAGAGACAGGTGTACAGACAGACAGGTGTACAGACAGACAGGTGAGTGACAGACAGGTGAGTGACAGACAGACAGGTATACAGACAGACAGGTGCACAGACAGACAGGTGAGTGACAGACAGGTGAGTGACAGACAGACAGGTATACAGACAGACAGGTGAGTGACAGACAGGTGAGTGACAGACAGACAGGTGAGTGACAGACAGACAGGTGAGTGACAGGCAGACAGGTGTACAGACAGGTGTACAGACACACAGGTGAGTGACAGACAGGTGAGTGACAGACAGACAGGTATACAGACAGACAGGTGCACAAACAGACAGGTGCACAGACAGACAGGTGAGAGACAGACAGGTGAGTGACAGACAGACAAGTATACAGACAGACAGGTGAGTGACAGACAGGTGTACAGACACACAGGTGAGTGACAGACAGGTGAGTGACAGACAGACAGGTGAGTGACAGGCAGACAGGTGTACAGACAGGTGTACAGACACACAGGTGAGTGACAGACAGGTGAGTGACAGACAGACAGGTATACAGACAGACAGGTGCACAAACAGACAGGTGCACAGACAGACAGGTGAGAGACAGACAGGTGAGTGACAGACAGACAAGTATACAGACAGACAGGTGAGTGACAGACAGGTGTACAGACACACAGGTGAGTGACAGACAGGTGAGTGACAGACAGACAGGTGAGTGACAGGCAGACAGGTGTACAGACAGGTGTACAGACACACAGGTGAGTGACAGACAGGTGAGTGACAGACAGACAGGTATACAGACAGACAGGTGCACAAACAGACAGGTGCACAGACAGACAGGTGAGAGACAGACAGGTGAGTGACAGACAGACAAGTATACAGACAGACAGGTGAGTGACAGACAGGTGTACAGACACACAGGTGAGTGACAGACAGGTGAGTGACAGACAGACAGGTGAGTGACAGGCAGACAGGTGTACAGACAGGTGTACAGACACACAGGTGAGTGACAGACAGGTGAGTGACAGACACACAGGTGTACAGACACACAGGTGAGTGACAGACAGGTGAGTGACAGACAGGTGTACCTGGGTGCAGTGTGTGTGTGAAGCTGTCTACAGACTCTGTGTGGAGGACGACGGGGGACGACTCTGTAAAACGACATGATCACGTGCCATCGGTGAATTAAAGACTCACAGGTAAAACAAACAAACTCTTGGTGTTGGGGTTGTGGTTGTCAAAACAACATGTCTTACCTGTGACATCATGGCCAAGTCCAAGACCTGACACTGGAACCAATCAGAACATAGAGTCAGGTTTCTACCTGTTATCAATACTGTTCATCAATCTATTGATTTATTGATCTATCAGTCCCCCTGTCTCACCTGTGAGGTCGATGTGAAGACCAGTCGCTGACTCTGCTCCACCTGCTGACATCATTGTAACATCTGATTACATGGTTTATTGATCACTAATTAGAGTTCTTATTTACTAAATTATTTCACAACAACTTGAAGGTGAAGAAAGCGCAGCGTTGGTTCACGTCAACTGACTCTCAGGCGAAGTGGTGATGTCATAGCTGAACAGGCACTTAATCATTCACAAGGTTTATTAACTCTTTATGAAGCAGGGAAAATGAAAATCTATAGTTTCTTCAGTTTGTGTAAGTGATCAGCATATGAACAATTTCATAATAATGTAGACTGATCGATCAATAATGTACCTGGGAGATCAGTCTGGAGGTTCTGAGTCTGAAGTTCACTGAAGGAAATGAGTCGATCCGTCACTGCAGAAAAAAGCAACACACACACACTGTACTACACTGCTCAGAGAAAATAAGGAAACTTCACCATCACAGTTGGTGCGATTGTGAATCAGTGTCACCTGTTTTGGTGTAAATGAGAGGGACAACATATGCAGAGGAGAGACGATAGGTGCAGAGGAGAGACAACAGGTGCAGAGGAGAGACAACAGGGGCACTGGAGAGACAACAGGGGCACTGGAGAGACAACAGGGGCAGTAGAGAGAAAACAGGGGCACTGGAGAGAAAACAGGTGCACTGGAGAGACAACAGGGGCAGTAGAGAGAAAACAGGGGCACTGGAGAGAAAACAGGTGCACTGGAGAGACAACAGGTGCAGAGACAACAGGGGCACTGGAGAGACAACAGGGGCACTGGAGAGACAACAGGGGCAGTAGAGAGAAAACAGGTGCACTGGAGAGACAACAGGTGCACTGGAGAGACAACAGGTGCACTGGAGAGAAAACAGGTGCACTGGAGAGACAACAGGTGCAGAGGAGAGACAAAAGGGGCACTGGAGAGAAAGCAGGGGCACTGGAGAGACAACAGGTGCACTGGAGAGAACACAGGTGCACTGGAGAGACAACAGGTGCACTGGAGAGAAAACAGGTGCACTGGAGAGACAACAGGTGCAGAGACAACAGGGGCACTGGAGAGAAAGCAGGGGCACTGGAGAGACAACAGGGGCACTGGAGAGACAACAGGGGCACTGGGGAGACAACAGGGGCACTGGAGAGATAACAGGTGCACTGGAGAGACAACAGGGGCACAGGAGAGACAACAGGTGCAGAGGAGAGACAAAAGGGGCACTGGAGAGACAACAGGTGCAGTGGAGAGACAACAGGTGCAGTGGAGAGACAACAGGGGCACTGGAGAGACAACAGGGGCACTGGAGAGACGACAGGAGCACTGGAGAGATGACAGGTGCAGAGGAGAGACAACAGGGGCAGTGGAGAGAAAACAGGTGCACTGGAGAGACAACAGGGGCACTGGAGAGACAACAGGTGCACTGGAGAGACAACAGGTGCAGTGGAGAGACAACAGGGGCACTGGAGAGACAACAGGGGCACTGGAGAGACGACAGGAGCACTGGAGAGATGACAGGTGCAGAGGAGAGACAACAGGGGCAGTGGAGAGAAAACAGGTGCACTGGAGAGACAACAGGGGCACTGGAGAGACAACAGGTGCACTGGAGAGACAACAGGTGCAGTGGAGAGACAACAGGGGCACTGGAGAGACAACAGGGGCACTGGAGAGACGACAGGAGCACTGGAGAGATGACAGGTGCAGAGGAGAGACAACAGGGGCAGTGGAGAGAAAACAGGTGCACTGGAGAGACAACAGGGGCACTGGAGAGACAACAGGTGCACTGGAGAGACAACAGGTGCAGTGGAGAGACAACAGGGGCACTGGAGAGACAACAGGGGCACTGGAGAGACGACAGGAGCACTGGAGAGATGACAGGTGCAGAGGAGAGACAACAGGGGCAGTGGAGAGAAAACAGGTGCACTGGAGAGACAACAGGGGCACTGGAGAGACAACAGGTGCACTGGAGAGACAACAGGTGCAGTGGAGAGACAACAGGGGCACTGGAGAGACAACAGGGGCACTGGAGAGACGACAGGAGCACTGGAGAGATGACAGGTGCAGAGGAGAGACAACAGGGGAAGTGGAGAGACGACAGGGGCACTGGAGAGAAAACAGGTGCAGAGTAGAGAAAACAGGGGCACTGGAGAGACAACAGGTGCAATGGAGAGACAACAGGGGCAGTGGAGAGACGACAGGTGCAGAGGAGAGACAACAGGGGCACTGGAGAGACAACAGGGGCACTGGAGAGATGACAGGTGCAGAGGAGAGAAAACAGGGGCACTGGAGAGACAACAGGAGCAATGGAGAGACAACAGGTGCAGAGGAGAGACAACAGGGGCACTGGAGAGACAATAGGTGCAGAGGAGAGACAACAGGTGCAGAGAAGAGACAACAGGGGCAGTGGAGAGACAACAGGGGCAGTGGAGAGAACACAGGTGCAGAGGAGAGACAACAGGGGCACTGGAGATACAACAGGTGCACTGGAGAGACAACAGGTGCACTGGAGAGACGATAGGTGCAGAGGAGAGACAACAGGAGCACTGGAGAGACAACAGGGGCACTGGAGAGACAAAAGGGGCAGTGGAGAGACAACAGGGGCACTGGAGATACAACAGGTGCACTGGAGAGACGACAGGTGCAGAGGAGAGACAAAAGGGGCAGTGGAGAGACAACAGGTGCAGAGGAGAGACAACAGGTGCAGAGGAGAGACAACAGGGGCAGTGGAGAGACAACAGGTGCAGAGGAGAGACAACAGGGGCACTGGAGAGACAACAGGTGCACTGGAGAGACAACAGGGGCACTGGAGAGACAACAGGTGCAGAGGAGAGAAAACAGGTGCACTGGAAAGACAACAGGTGCACTGGAGAGACAACAGGGGCACTGGAGAGACAACAGGTGCAGAGGAGAGACAACAGGGGCAGAGGAGAGACAACAGGTGCGCTGGAGAGACAACAGGGGCACTTGAGAGACAACAGGTGCACTGGAGAGACAACAGGGGCACTGGAGAGACAACAAGTGCAGAGGAGAGAAAACAGGGGCAGTGGAGAGAAAACAGGGGCACTGGAAAGAAAACAGGTGCACTGGAGAGACAACAGGGGCACTGGAGAGACAACAGGTGCAGAAGAGAGAAAACAGGGGCAGTGGAGAGACAAAAGGTGCACTGGAGAGACAACAGGTGCAGAGGAGAGACAACAGGGGCACTGGAGAGGCAACAGGGGCACTGGAGAGACAACAGGTGCAGAAGAGAGAAAACAGGGGCAGTGGAGAGACAAAAGGTGCACTGGAGAGACAACAGGTGCAGAGGAGAGACAACAGGGGCACTGGAGAGGCAACAGGGGCACTGGAGAGACAACAGGTGCAGAAGAGAGAAAACAGGGGCAGTGGAGAGACAAAAGGTGCACTGGAGAGACAACAGGTGCAGAGGAGAGACAACAGGGGCACTGGAGAGGCAACAGGGGCACTGGAGAGACAACAGGTGCAGAAGAGAGAAAACAGGGGCATTGGAGAGACAACAGGGGCACTGGAGAGACAACAGGTGCACTGGAGAGACAACAGGGGCACTGGAGAGAGAAAACAGGGGCAGTGGAGAGACAACAGGGGCACTGGAGAGACAAAAGGTGCACTGGAGAGACAACAGGTGCAGAGGAGAGACAACAGGGGCACTGGAGAGACGACAGGTGCAGAGGAGAGACAACAGGGTAGTGGAGAGA
>NC_060158.1:4109064-4128597 GCF_021292245.1 Micropterus dolomieu
ACAGGGGCAGAGGAGAGACAACAGGTGCGCTGGAGAGACAACAGGGGCACTGGAGAGACAACAGGTGCAGAGGAGAGACAACAGGGGCACTGGAGAAATAACAGGTGCAGAGGAGAAACAACAGGGGCACTGGAGAGAAAACAGGTGCAGAGGAGAGACAACAGGGGCAGAGGAGAGACAACAGGTGCGCTGGAGAGACAACAGGGGCACTGGAGAGACAACAGGTGCAGAGGAGAGACAACAGGGGCAGTGGAGAGACAACAGGTGCACTGGAGAAATAACAGGTGCAGAGGAGAAACAACAGGTGCGCTGGAGAGACAACAGGTGCGCTGGAGAGACAACAGGGGCACTGGAGAGACAACAGGTGCAGAGGAGAGACAACAGGGGCACTGGAGAGACAACAGGTGCGCTGGAGAGACAACAGGGGCACTGGAGAGACAACAGGTGCAGAGGAGAGACAACAGGGGCAGTGGAGAGACAACAGGGGCACTGGAGAGACAACAGGTGCACTGGAGAGATAACAGGGGCACTGGAGAGACAACAGGTGCAGAGGAGAGACAACAGGTTCAGAGGAGAGACAACAGGTGCACTGGAGAGACAACAGGTGCAGAGTAGAGACAACAGGGGCAGTGGAGAGACGACAGGTGCAGAGTAGAGACAACAGGGGCAGTGGAGAGACGACAGGTGCAGAGGAGAGACAACAGGTGCACTGGAGAGGGAGCAGGACCGGTATCTGCTCCTTTGTTTGAGGATGAACACGAGGAGTACTACCAAAGCTCTACAAAATAACCTCTAGGGGGCTGCTGGTGTGTATGTTTCTGGACAAACTGTCAGAAATGGGGTGGAATGAGGGCCCGATGTTCTGTAGTGGGATCTGTGCTCACAGCCAGCACGGTGCAGCTCAACTGGCATTTACCTGAGAACACCAGAACTGGCAGGTTGGGTATTGGCGCACCATTCTCTTCACAGATGAGAGCTGGTTCACACTGAGCACATGTGACCGTTGTGAAAGAGTTTGGAGACACCGAGGTGAGTGTTCCATTACCTGCAACATCATCCAGCATGACCGGTTTAGTGGTGGGTCAGTGATGGTCTTGGAAGGCATATCCTTGGAGGGTTGCACAGACCCCCATATGCTAGCAAACGGTACCCTGGCTGCTGGGATGAAATCCTCAGAGCCATTGTCAGAGCTTACACGCAGTGGGCCCTGGGTTCCTCCTGGTGCAGTGAGCCCTGGGTTCCTCCTGGTGCAGTGGGCCCTGGGTTCGTCCTGGTGCAGTGGGCCCTGGGTTCCTGATGGTGAAGTGGACCCTGGTTCCTCCTGGTACAGTGGTCCTGGGTTCCTCTTGTTGCAGTGGGCCCTGGGTTCCTCCTGGTGCAGTGGGCCCTGGGTTCCTCCTGGTGCAGTGGGGCCTGGGTTCCTCCTGGTACAGTGGTCCTGGGTTCCTCTTGTTGCAGTGGGCCCTGCATTCCTCTTGGTTCAGGACAATGCTTGGCCTCATGTGGCCAGAGTGTGTAGACAGTTCTTGGGGGACAAATGCATCGATGCCATTGACTGGCCCTCAGGCTCTCCAGACCTGAATCCAGTTGAGAATCTTTGGGACGTTATGTACGGTGCAGCTGGTCGACTCCAAGTAGCTCTGCAGACTGTCCAGACTGTTTCACTGATGCCCTGATCCAGGTCTGGGAGAAGACCCCCCATGCCCAGACGTTGTTGGAAGTGCATACAGGCACGTTAATAGTAGAAATCTGTATTTGTGTTATTGTAAAATGAGAGATGAAGGTTTACCTCCGTTTGTGTCCAGAAGCAGAGTCTGTCGGCCATTTCCTGAAAAACACAAGCTGTCAGTGAGTAGCAGCCAATCACTGACTTCAACCAGCTCTGACTCATCATGACTCATGATTTAAAAATTACAACTTTATGGTTAATCATGTTTTGATTAACCAAAGAAACTTTTCCCGTTAAGCATCACCAGAACAAACATGCTAACTGGAAACCCTCAGAGACGCTGCAGCAGTTAAACGTGGAAATAAAACTCTTGCCTTTGAGTTTGAAAGCGTTGTTTTGTTTGTAACCACAGTTCTGTGATTGAGTTTGTGATACCTGGAGCTCTCTTACCAGAGAAGAGCTCATGAACATCAGGGAATGATCACCAGCTGATTTATTTCCCACTTTCCTGGTGACGCTGTCACCTTTGCTCATGCAGTGAATCGACGGTGTGCAACAGAGTGTACTTCACGGAGACGTGGCAGTGTGGATGGATGCTGGATTCTGCGCTGCAGCTGGTTGGATTTAACTGTACGGAGTGGACCGCAACTGGCAAAACGAAAGGTGGAGGTGTCTATTTTTACATCAACAGTGACTGGTGTACCGACCTGATTCGGCAGCACTGTTCTCCTGATAAACTGACACAAACGGTAAACCCGTTTGAGTCCTGCATACAGGCAGAAACTCAAGCTCTGTAAACCTGTGGTGAGGACATCTAAGCAGTGGACCAGTGAAGCTGTAGAGGACCTCCAGGCGTGTTTGGACTGCACTGGCTGGGATGTTTTCAGGACTGTTACCAACAATCTGGATGAGTTTACTGAGGCTGTGACGTCCTACATCAGTTTCTGTGAGCACGGCTGTATACCAGTACACACCAGGGTGAGTTACAGGACCTGTACGCCTCCAGGCCCCCCACGGACCCTGACCCCCATAACTCCCCAAAGCCCCCTTACAGTACAGTATACTCATCCTGTAAATATTTTAGGTACATCCCTGCACGAACTGTAATTTAAATAACAGCCATATTGTACATATTCTTTATTATTCTTTTATATTTTTAAACATCTTTTCATATCTTATTGTTATTTTATATTTTCTGTATATGTCTTTATCTTTCTTACATTTTCTACTGTCTCTGTTTATTTTTTGTATGTGTAAAGCTGCTTGGCCACTAAAGCTGATTAAAACTGTGCATTAATCATTCAAGCAAAAAGTAAAACACAGTTGAGTGGGATGGACAGTACAGCTCAGTCATTTTGTTACTCTTTGCACATTAAAACAAAACGTATATTTAATTCCCAAAATTTCACAGATAATTTCAGATATTTCTTAACAGGCAGTCCAAAAGAAAAACTCACTCTTACCATTAGCATCAGCTGAGTCGGCTCCATCTGTGAGGAAACATAAAGCATTAATAATGTATATAAAGCATAATAAATTATAAGATAAATATATTACAGTCACGTGATGAAGAATTAAACTAACGTTTGTGACATGAAGACTTGTATGTTGTTATAAAGAGTTCATTTTTACCTGATATCACTAGAAATAAAGAAACTGTTCACACTGTTGCCTCTACCACAGTGTGTCAGTAGTAACTGTAGTATCAGAATTAGTATTATTACTAGTATCAGTATTGCTATCAATATCACTATCATTAAGTCTTAGTATCATTATTAGTATTATAACTAGTATTAGGGGTAAACAATTATTAAAACAGCAAATCATGTCGTGAAACTCAACAATAAATGCAGTAATGAAATGCAACATGTCAGTAATCTCCTCACACGTTATAATCCTCCTCCTCCTCATCATAATAAAATAATAAAATATTTGTACTAATCCACGGTGATGAGCTGAATCTGTTGGACTGTTGACAGACAAACTCAGCTGATAATATGTCTACGCTAATGATACTCAGCCGAGATGTGTTCTTTTACCCGTCTGGACTCCGTCAGCTTCAACGTGCAATGAAGATGATGAAGCTGCTGCACCTGATGAAATATGTATTTTACTTAATTTAAATTAAATAAGAGCAGTCTGCAGCAGCACTTCAGAGTAAAGGTCTTCCTGGATTTTCAGAGTAAAAGTATTTTTGGATTTGCAGAGTAAAAATCTTTCTGGATTTTCAGAATAAAAGCGTTCTCTTTACCAACCTCCCTGGGCTGCAGAGTGGGAGGAGCCTGAGACAGAGCTGGTCAATGATTGGTCAGGTCCTGAGCCCAGAGAGGTGTGGTCTGGTCCTGATTGGTCAATGCTGATGTCTAAGCGATGAACAGGATCTTCAACACCAGGATGAAAACAGAAAAGTAAAGCAGCAGAAGAGAGAGAAGAAGAGTCAGAACAGGTTAGTTTTATGTTTCCATCATGACGTAAAATAAACTCAATTATTAAATCAGTTAATTCAAACTTTATATGACCTTCTGCACAGCATCTTATTGGAAAACGGGTCCATTTATAAATCTGGACAGTGGCTTCAGAAAGTACTCAGACCCCTTCACTGTTTGCACACTTAATTGTTGTGTAGTTGTAATTTTAAATGGATAAAATATTTGCCAACCTCTGGCTTGGTTTTTTCCTGACATGCAGTGTGAACTATGGGACCTTATGAACGCAGGGGTGTACCTTTCTACACTATGTCCAATCAACTCAACTCGCCACAGGTGGACTCCAATAAAGTTCTACACACGTCTCAATGATCATTAAAGTAAACTGGATGCACCTGTGTGCAAAGCAAAGGGTCTGAATGCTAATGGAAATGAGAAATTTCAGGTTTGATTCTTAATAAATTTGAAAACATGATTTGACTGTCATTATGAGTTATTGGTGTATATGGATGATGGATGGCACACATGGCAATTTTATCTATTCAAAATCAAATCTGTGCTAAAAGTGAAGGGGTCACACTTATACATACATGTTCACGTCTGTTATTTATTAGCACAGGCACACCAGCAAGCTGCCCTGCCCCGTCACAAGTCATTGAAGATAATAGCACAGTGGTGCTGTTGTTGTGGTCTGTCTTCAAGGCCCTTTATAGATGTAAACTGAAACGAATTTAGAATTTAAATCCCTTAACTTGAAATGGAAAGTAGCATTAATTTGGTTAAGTTGCTTTAACTTGAAACTATGAGTTAGAATAACTCAAACTTGTTCATTTAACTAACATTGGGACAACTAGAACACTGTAGTTATATCCACTTTATGAACTTAAATTTATGAGTTGAAACAAAGGCAATCTTCAAGTTGAGTTATCTGAACTTAAAAATGTGAGTTGAAGGGGTGTAGAATTGTATTGTTAGACAAGTGAAAGCAAGTTTCCTTGAATGGACAATGTAATATAGATAGTTGTTTTAACTCACAGTATTAAGTTCAAACAACAAATTATCATTAATTAAACAAATTGTATGACGTAACATCATGAGTTGAAACAAAGCTTTTCTTAAAGTTGAGTTTACTCACATTTTTAAGGCAGCAATTGAACTTAAGTTTATAAGCTGAACCACCTAGATAATTTTTACAGTGTATGCTTCAGCAACATCACATTGAGAATCTTTTAGCTGGACGCTAAATGAGACACTTAACCCCTCATTGCTCCAGAGGCGTGTGTTTGGCAATTGTAAGTTGCTTTGGATAAAAGAGGCAGCTAAATGAACATATGTAAATGATGGGCCAGATACTGCCACAATGGTGACAGAGTGCAAATCATAAAAACATTTAAACATGGATTTTGGGAACGGGAGATTTTGTTATTGTGTATGTATGTATCTCTAAAAATACACGGAGCAGAAATCTTTGATGCAATCTTGTCTTCATTTGCCTATTTGACGTTGAAGTAATCCAAAAGTAACTAGAAGTAATCAGATTACATTACTTTTATTTTGTGGATTTTCTTGGATTATGTTACTAATTACATTTTTAAACAAGTAATTAGTAATTGTGGATCCTAGAAATGAGGCAATAAAAACATTGTCGCAGAAATAAATGTAGTGCCTAAACCTTCTGGACAGTATTTTAAATTAAACAAATACAGTGGATTTTTTTCTTAGTACCATGATGATTTTACACATTTATGATTTCTATGTATCAGATTTCCAAAACTAATTCTCAGCCCGTCAGAGCCCCTGAAGTCAGTGGTGCTGATCTACAGGTAACAGACCGAGACAAAGGCAGTGAAGAAGACTGTTAGGTAGTAATCATGAATGTAAACAACAACATTTCATCAGCTTTGTAAATGTTTTAGGATGAAGGAAAAACATCCAACATGTTTATTAAAGCTCAAAGATTTTAGAGTTGCTTAACAGCTGATATAGCAAGACCTGGTCACATGACCCCTGTAGGCGGGGTCAGTACCTGCAGGTGAATCCAAACTGGAGCCGCTCTTCTGATCTACAGATGGAGCTGCTGTCAAACCTGAACCAGTCGCTGAACCACAAACAGCAACCAAACGGATCAATAATACAGCTGATCATAACTGATCAATAATGCTTAATTTTTTACTTCATGAACAGGCCCCAGAAGTGGAAGGAAAGAAAATCACACCTGTAGAGTCTAGCTGAGTGACTGGAGTCATGTGATCTGTCAGAACAAAAACAAACAGAGGAAATCAAATCACACCTGATCACACCTGTACTGATCAAACCTGATCACCCTTGTACTGATCACACCTGATCACACCTGTACTGATCAAACCTGATCACACCTGTACTGATCACACCTATACTGATCACACCTGTACTGATCACACCTGTACCTATACTGATCACACCTGATCACACCTGTACTGATCAAACCTGATCACACCTGTACTGATCACACCTGATCACACCTGTACTGATCAAACCTGATAACACCTGTACTGATCACACCTATACTGATCACACCTGTACTGATAACACCTGATCACACCTGTACCTGTGCTGATCACACCTGATCACACCTGTACTGATCACACCTAGATTAATAGGTAGAAGGTGCTGAAGGGGATAGGAAACAGGAAGTGAGGCGCTGAAGCTCCCTCGCTCAGTTCGAAAATTCAGGCTGTCATAAGAGAAACGTACCAATCAGGCCGAGCAGGAAGTCATGACTGGACAGGTCGATGGGTCCTGAAGAAGAAGAAGATAAAGAAGAAGAAGAAAAAGAAGAATAGATAATCAAGGATGAACACAGACATGAAAAAAAGATAAATGAACAGTTAAGTGGTCTTAGTAAATAATTAAAGTACCTAAAGTACTGCATTTACACAGAGATCTTCTGGGCCACTGATCTCTCAAAGCTCTTTACAACACGGGCCAGATTACAATAACCATTCCACAGGATATTACGATAAATCACCATTGTACTGAGTATTATGATAAATAACCAGTTTACTGGATAACATGATAAATCACCAGTTCAATGGATGCCATGATAAATCACAAGTTTACTGGATAACATGATAAATCACCAGTTCAATGGATGCCATGATAAATCACCATTTTACTGGATGTCATGATAAATCACCAGTTTACTGGATATTACCATAAATCACAGTTCACTGGATATTACCATAAATCACCAGTTTACCGGATGTCATGATAAATCACAGTTCACTGGATATTACCATAAATCACCAGTTTACTGGATGTCATGATAAATCACAGTTCACTGGATATTACCATAAATCACCAGTTTACTGGATGTCATGATAAATCACCAGTTTACCGGATGTCATGATAAATCACCAGTTTACCGGATGTCATGATAAATCACAGTTCACTGGATATTACCATAAATCACCAGTTTACTGGATGTCATGATAAATCACCAGTTTACTGGATGCCATGATAAATCACCAGTTTACCGGATGTCACGATAAATCACAGTTCACTGGATATTACCATAAATCACCAGTTTACCGGATGTCATGATAAATCTCCAGTTTACTGGATGCCATGATAAATCACAGTTCACTGGATATTACCATAAATCACCAGTTTACCGGATGTCATGATAAATCACAGTTCACTGGATATTACCATAAATCACAAGTTTACTGGATGCCATGATAAATCACAAGTTTACTGGATGCCATGATAAATCACCAGTTTACCGGATGTCACGATAAATCACCAGTTTACCGGATGTCATGATAAATCACAGTTCACTGGATATTACCATAAATCACCAGTTTACTGGATGCCATGATAAATCACCAGTTTACCGGATGTCACGATAAATCACAGTTCACTGGATATTATCATAAATCACCAGTTTACTGGATGCCATGATAAATCACCAGTTTACTGGATGCCATGATAAATCACCAGTTTACTGGATGTCATGATAAATCACAGTTCACTGGATATTACCATAAATCACCAGTTTACTGGATGCCATGATAAATCACCAGTTTACCGGATGTCATGATAAATCACAGTTCACTGGATATTACCATAAATCACCAGTTTACCGGATGTCACGATAAATCACCAGTTTACCGGATGTCATGATAAATCACAGTTCACTGGATATTACCATAAATCACCAGTTTACTGGATGCCATGATAAATCACCAGTTTACCGGATGTCATGATAAATCACCAGTTTACCGGATATTACCATAAATCACCAGTTTACTGGATGCCATGATAAATCACCAGTTTACCGGATGTCATGATAAATCACCAGTTTACCGGATGTCATGATAAATCACCAGTTTACTGGATGCCATGATAAATCACCAGTTTACCGGATGTCATGATAAATCACCAGTTTACCGGATGTCATGATAAATCACAGTTCACTGGATATTACCATAAATCACCAGTTTACTGGATGTCATGATAAATCACCAGTTTACTGGATGTCATGATAAATCACAGTTCACTGGATATTACCATAAATCACAAGTTTACTGGATGTCATGATAAATCACCAGTTTACTGGATGCCATGATAAATCACCAGTTTACTGGATGTCATGATAAATCACAGTTCACTGGATATTACCATAAATCACCAGTTTACTGGATGCCATGATAAATCACCAGTTTACCGGATGTCATGATAAATCACAGTTCACTGGATATTACCATAAATCACCAGTTTACTGGATGTCATGATAAATCACCAGTTTACTGGATGCCATGATAAATCACCAGTTTACAGGATGTCACGATAAATCACAGTTCACTGGATATTACCATAAATCACCAGTTTACTGGATGTCATGATAAATCTCCAGTTTACTGGATGCCATGATAAATCACCAGTTTACCGGATGTCATGATAAATCACCAGTTTACTGGATGTCATGATAAATCACCAGTTTACTGGATGCCATGATAAATCACCAGTTTACCGGATGTCATGATAAATCACCAGTTTACTGGATGCCATGATAAATCACCAGTTTACCGGATGTCATGATAAATCACCAGTTTACCGGATGTCATGATAAATCACAGTTCACTGGATATTACCATAAATCACCAGTTTACCGGATGTCATGATAAATCACAGTTCACTGGATATTACCATAAATCACCAGTTTACTGGATGTCATGATAAATCACCAGTGTACTGGATGCCATAATAAATCACCAGTTTACTGGAAATTACGATACATCACCAGTTTACTGGATGCCATGATAAATTACCAGTTCACTGGAAATTACGATAAATCACCAGTGTACTGGATGCCATAATAAATCACCAGTTTACTGGAAATTACGACAAATCACCAGTGTACTGGATGCCATAATAAATCACCAGTTTACTGGAAATTACGACAAATCACCAGTGTAATGGATGTCATAATAAATTACCTGTTTTCTGGATAGGCTTATGTGACTGATTTACAGCTACAGCAGGCCATCCATATATAAGGTAACCAGTCACCTGTCAGTATTCCGCTGTAATGTGAAATCTGGGTTTACCTTATTAATATTTATAAAGTGTATTCACTTTATATTTAAAACAAAATTGTATGACATAATCTTCCTGGTACTTAATCCCTTGATGCCTGAATTTATTTATGATAAAAAATATATATATATTTCTGTTTTCATTTGCTTTCAGGTTAATGTTAAATTAAGTGGAAATTGTTAATTTGTCTATGGAACATATAAAAGATATAAATTCAGGTATGATGTAGGTGTGATGCAAATTAGCGACAAAAGGCATAAACAAGAAACCAGCCCTTGCAAAAGGTTCCCAGGTACATATCGAATATGCCCAAACAAGCATTTGGGGAATACAAACGCTATCTCAGCTGCAGTCTGAAAGGAAGAAGTGTGATGTAAATTTGCGGCACTCAGGGGTTAAATGTGAGGTGTAAGATTACTGTAACTAACAACTGGACATTTTAGAGCAAAGAATAAATGAAGTATATTTTCCAAATTCCAATCAAATCTGACCGAGTCATCAAAGCGTCCTGACAAACATCCAATAGAAGCTTTCAGTGAGATGTTTCACACAGAACTACACCAACAGTTGGCTGCAGTGCAGACCGAGGCAGATACCCACTCAAAGCTATATTTTAATCAGCTTAAATCCTCTAAGGCCAAGAGCTGAGCCCAGAACAGAGTCTTTCAGCCCTCCCTCAGACACAAACACAGTAAACAAAGATAAACAGGTAACCAGAACGTCATCTCACCAGTCTGACTGTCAGCTCCGCCTCCGCCCCCTCCTCCATTCAGCAGCTTCTGTCCGTTACCTGAAACACAAACACAATAATCAATAATCACCTCTATTGATTTTCATGTCTTAAACATAGTCTTTTCTGCTTAAACCCTTTGACTTCAAACTCTTTTGGTTCTTTTGTGAAATCCTTATTTCTTCATGTCTTTTCTTTAGTGTGTGTGTATGTATAGTGTATCAGTACATTATTGACCTGCATGCATTGCCAGTGATTTTACACATATTTACCATTGGACTCTGAGTCTGCTCCGTCAGACCCTGTAGACACAAACACACTCAGATCTGAGAACATCTTTTACACTCAAGTTTTAGCACTCATGCATTAGTCCATTTACATATTCATTTATTGATTGATTGATTAACTGATTGATTCAATCAGACCAGTCAGATTTTGTCACAATCCAGGCCCAGCTCGAGTTCAACAGATCCCTTATGTCATCATCGTTCCTCCATCACCACCACCTGGTGCCCATTAGGGCTTCACCTTTCTTCACCTTTAACACCAACTCATCACAATGGTGTCTAATTGGCAAAGACTTTTCACAATATGTCATTAAATGATTCTCACTCACTCAAATCAAGTCTCTCCTGACTGAGATGGTTTTTGAGTGTTTACCTAAAATGTCTTCTCAATCAGCTGCTGAGGATTTAAGAACACTTCCTGAACTAACCATGAACTGCTACCTGCAGAAAGCAGCTTAGTGTTGGAGGTATTTTACCGTTGGTTTCTGTGTGAGATGAAGCTGCTGGACGACCGGCCGCTGAAAACAAAGAAAACTCAGATTTCAACTGAAACTTTGTTCTGATTTATACTTTCATGTTAAAATAAAAAGATGCTTACCTGCATGATGAGCAGCAGAGAGACCAGAGTGTTGTACTGCTGCTGCTGGAGAACCTGAAGAACCCAAAGAACCAGAGATGTGAACCAAAGGATGAGGGCTGGCTGTCATTCTGTTCACATACATTACATTATTGATTAGATAGAGGGGTGGTGATTGAGCAGTGAATAAGACACGTCTTTGGTGTGAGAGACCCGAATTCAATCCCCCACTGTGACCCATCCACCATTGTGTCCCTGAGCAAGACACTTATCCCCTCATTGCTCCAGTGGCGTGTGACCTCTGACATATATAGCAATGGCATGTTGCTTTGGATAAAAACATCAGCTAAATGAATAAATGTAATGAAGATGGAACATATTGATTGATTGACTTTTACCCTGTGAAGCTGCTGAGCTGCTTGGACCTCCAGCGGCTGAGAAACAAACACATGGAGAAGGAGATTCACTCACTTCTTCATGGGGTTTATTTCCTGCAGTTGTTCTTATTAACTGGGGCGATTCATCGACGTAGTCGACGTAATTGATTATGTATGTTGACTCGCATTACGTGCATCGAAGCGTTGCTACATTCGGTCTTAGTGGGATTCTCGCGGACAAGCTGCATCTACCAGACCAAGTCTAAAGTTTGGGAGTATTTTAGACAGACACTCAACAACATGCTGCTCCGTGAGCTTCACTGCAGCACAGCTGCTGTCCATGAACACGTGGAGCGAAAGTATCATTTATTAATCAGTCTGATTTATTTAACAGCCACGTCTGAGCAAGATAGCAGCTGGAACTAACAGTACAGACAAAAATAACAGTACAGTCTGTGAATCCTTTCAGGTGTTTCTTTGGCCCACAGTGATGCAGAAATACATCTCACTATCAGACTGCATTACTCAATATGGAAATAAATCCATGTCAGAAACATTTAAAGTTTTAAGTAAAGTAGCCTAATTAATGTCTGTTATTGTTATTATCACAACACATCAATGACGTGGAAACTGGATTCATTTTAAGATGCTGCTATTGTCATTATTCTGATGTGCTTCATCAGGATGATTGAATAAAATATTGATTTATTGATTAGACATGTTTTTGATATTTATTTTGGTAAAATTGGTATGTTAATCGAGTACTAGGCAACTTTCCCCCCCTTAGAATACACAAAATTAGTCGATAGATTAATCCACTATTCGAAAAAATGATCATTATGTACAGCCCTATCAGTAATGTATCTATACAAGCAGCCGGGGGCGGATGGTGATAACTGGATGTGTTGAATATGTTGATAAACCTGTATGATCAGGACTCATCCTTTTTATTTACCTGCTGTTCCATCATTTGTTCCTCCTCGTGCTGACTGACTGCTGGAAGCTGTTAAAATAAACACAAACCTTTATCTGATTATCCATCCATTGTCAACCGCTCATCCTGCGTAGAGGGTCACGGGGGGCTGGAGCCAATCGCCCAGCTGACTTCTGGCGCAAGGCGGGTACACACATAGACGAACAACGGACAATTTAGGGTCACCAATTAACCTAGTCCTTTAGATGGTGGGAGGAAGCCAGAGCACCTGGAGAGAACCCACGCAGACATGCAAACTCCACACAGAAAGGCCAGGGCAACCGGGGTTTGAACCCACGACCTTCTTGCTGTGAGGCGACAGTGCTAACCACTGAACCACCATTGTAAGATACCACAAACACTCAGAGATGGGAGGACTTTTTTTGAAGTTTTTGAATCAAGTGTCAGCCAAAGGAGCTGGATACGAATGGGCTTTTACTATCTCTCGGAGTACAAACAGGCAGGAAATGACACTACCCCATGATGACAGACCTCAGTCAAGGTGAAAGTCATGTAAGTTGCTGAGCCAAAGATGGACTCATGAGGGAGAGAAGAGACTTTATCTGTGACATGTTGGAATTATTTTCTATTTAGCATAGTCACAGAAATAAACATAGAAGCTCAAATATTAATGTGATTTTCTTCTGTTTTCCAACACATTAAATCTGTTGTTAGTTCTCAAGTTAAATGAATGCCAAATGTAGAACAGAAATAACTCACGTATATGTATATTATATATTATATATTAAAGTGGTTGAACAATTTAACTTCATGTTAGATGTGATGGACCGAAACAGTCGACTCACCGCTCAGATCCTGAATGTTGGACGAAACACCTGCAGAGAAAAATCACCTGAGTCATGTCAGTCAGATAGAGATTACTTGTTAGTATTAATAATAATTGATCCTTGTTGGGAGAATCATATGTCTGCACTCTGCTGACAGCAGTCATCAAAATCCTAGCTGTTGAAATAATAGCCAGAAAAGGTATTTCAGGTTTGTTCCCTTTCATTAGCTGGAAAGACATTATTCATAACATTTTGTTTAGAGTCACATCTTAAACAATTTATCCTCATCTTAACATTTACATTTGATATCAACTGTCTGGAACATAATTTCCACGATTGCATTATTTTGGATAAAAGTGGAGAATGTACATTCACAATGACGCCTGTTTTCTATCAAAGCACTACACAGAAATAATAAATACACATTCAAACTGGGGAAACATAATTCAGATTTCATGTTTACACTTAAAAGTGTGGAAATATTTTTCTCTAGCAAGGACCACACCATCAAAAGATGTATTTAAAGTATTTATTGATGAAACAAATACATTGTGTAAAGCTATTGGGTTGTGGAGAAGCTTTGGTGGGAAATCGGCCAGAGTACCTGGGCACGACGGATCCCGACAGAACAGCTTTTAGTTAAATGAGAAAACACTGAGTGGCTCTTTGAGATCTGACCAAATGTAGTGGTGGTGCGCTTGGTACGCTAACGGCCTGTGATCTGTATGAAGAACCTGGGAATGCCATTAAGCCAGCATAGAATGGGCACAGCTGATGAAACAGGACATGGTGTTGAGATCGAACAACAGGAAGTTTAGGTTGAACTGGTCGGGAAAGTGGGGGAAACTCTTCCAAGCTGACCAGTAAGACGAGAGGGTTTAGGGTGCTATGCTGCTGCTGATATTAGGAGTATTAGAGCAAGATTTACGTGTTGAGCGTCATGGTTAAATATGGAGGAACTGGTGTTGGACGGGTAGCTTCTGGAATGAGTAAGGGGCCAACAATGGCGTTGGACTGACTGGAAACATGAGCTGCGTGAAGACTGTATTAGTGAGACTCGGATTGGCAGCTTAGGCGGCACGTGAAGCAACCATTGTTGATGGACTTGCAGGACCATCCGTCGCCCCACAGTATGGATGCCGCTATTATGAGGTAGATTTTGAGAAAGTGCTGGAAGCAGCCTGGTATTCACTTGTAAGCTCCAGGGGTCATTCTTCTGCAAACCCCCCAAAACAAGTAGCGTCGGTGTACAGATAGATGTTGTGTGGGTGAGTCAGTGTTTGTCGTAGGAGAAGTTGATACCATTCTGATTGGCAATGAGGTTGAGTCAAAGATGGAGTTTGGCATGGTTTTAATGCCCAGGGAGATGGGACGGAAGAAACGATTGATAGCAAGTGAGAGACAAAACATCTCCTGTGGGGAATGATGGGTAGGGCCAAGTTGAAGTGACTTAGGAGGGAGAGAAATTGGCGTTTGGTGCAGCATGATACAGGGAGGAATTGGAGATCAGGTTTATTGTGGCCAGCCTATGGCACACCTGTTCAATCCCCATGCTGTCTGATCAGCATCTTGATATGCCACACCTGTGAGGTGGATGGAGGATTATCTCGTCAAAGGAGAAGTGCTCACTAACACAGATTTGTGAACAATATTTGAAATATTTGTGTACATAGAGAAAGTCTTAGATCTTTGAGTTCAGCTCATGATGAATGGAGGAAAAAACAAAAGGGCTGCCTTTATAATTTTGATGAGAGCTGGTGTTGACAGAACTGTGGGCATGACATGCTGACATGACATTGTTGAACCGTCTGATCCGTAAAAAGGAATTCCTCTTTCTTTAAGCATTTTTTTTGAAGAGTAGCTAATTTTAGATGAAGGCTGGTTGTCGGGGGGACCTCGCTGTGGCTCGAATGTGGTAATGCTGCGATCAGCTACTTGTTGTGAGGCGGAGAATTCATCAGGGGAAGTGTTCTTGAATTTTCAGGAGAGATGAACTATGGAAGAGATGGAGTAAGTTAGAGCTGGACTCAAAAACACTTCTTGGACCGCTTCAGAATTGTGGAAAGTGGGGTCTCAGGCCTGGAGGAGGCGAAGATATTTTCGCCTTCTTATGCTGGGTCTGCTGACGTGGGTTTATGGAAATGTTAAAAGTGATCATCCTGATTCTGTCCAAATAATTAATTGTCCAATGGAAATAGCGAGAGAGAGTTCATTCTCAAGGTAAGGTAAGTGGAAGGATAAAGTTGTTTGTAGTAAATCACATTACAGAATGGTAGCTCAGCGTGCTCGAGTGATGTTTCCTGGTCTCGGTTCAGGTGCAGAATACAAGAGCAAAGAAGAGGAGATGGGTTAGCTGGGTATTTTTGGAAATGCCAGGAGTGACATAATTGAGACGTGGTCCTCCTCCTGAAACTCTGCTAGATAGCTCAAAAAGTTTAATTTGTTTTGTGTAAAGCAGGGTCATCAACTGGTGGACTGACACAACTGGGAAATATATATACATAATACATTTACTCATTTGGCAGATAATACACATTTATTTTGTCAGTAAAGTGATTTTAACTTGCAGAAGGACGCCAGCTCTGTAGAGCTGTATAGGTCTTGTGTTGCCTGGTTACAGAAACAGGCGGCAGAGAAGTGAGCTGACCAAGACACATGGGTCACATGATGATGAAGTAGATTGAGGTTTATTCTTCCTGCTTCCTGGAAATATTAAACGATACTATGAAACAGACACTTGGAGTCTGAGGTGAGGACGCGTGCTCAAAGTCCAATATGAGTCCTGTCAACGAAGGACAACGAAGCCCTTTACAGGCAGAGAAATGTTAAAGGAGGGTAGGGATGCAATGTGGGAAACAATTCTGGATGGAAAGGAAGACATGAACTTAAAGAAACAATGAAAGAAATCCCCCTTTCAGTATTTTCACAAATGTTGACTAAACTGATTCCATTAGTCTGGATTAGCATGAGTCGGTATTTGTAGGTATCAAAGTGTTCAGACCTCAGCAGGGCCAGATGGTTGACTTACTGGACCTCAATTTAAGTTGAATACCCCTGATGTAAAGTCTGAGACATAATATTTATATATATTCTACTTTATGAAATAATTAAAAATGTGACTTTTCTGTTTGTAAAATGAACTTCTCAATATATAAATTAGTCCAGTTCAACACCAGAACATAGAGTTAAAGGAACATGATCATGTTTGTAAAGGGAGAGTTCTGTTGTACTGCGTTAGATTGTACAGGTGTACCTCAGAAAGCGGTTTTGTACAGGTGTACCTAATAAAGCGGTGTTGTACTCCATCAAATTGTACAGGTGTACCAAATACAGTGGTGTTGTACAGGTGTACCTAACAAAGCGGTGTTGTACTGTGTCAGATTGTTCAGGTGTAACTAATAAAGAGGTTTTCTACTGTGTCAGATTGTACAGGTGTACCTAATAAAGAGGTGTTGTACAGGTGTAACTAATAAAGTTGTGTTGTACAGGTGTACCTAATAAAAAGGTGTTGTACTGTGTCAGATTGTACAGGTGTACCTAATAAAGAGGTGTTGTACAGGTGTACCTAATAAAGAGGTGTTCTACTGTGTCAGATTGTACAGGTGTACCTAATAAAGCGGTGTTGTACAGGTGTACCTAATAAAGAGGTGTTGTACAGGTGTACCTAATAAAGCTGTGTTGTACAGGTGTACCTAATAAAGAGGTGTTGTACAGGTGTACCTAATAAAGTGGTGTTGTACAGGTGTACCTAATAAAGCGGTGTTGTACAGGTGTACCTAACAAAGAGGTGTTGTACAGGTGTACCTAATAAAGAGGTGTTGTACAGGTGTACCTAATAAAGAGGTGTTGTACAGGTATACCTAATAAAGCGGTGTTGTAGAGGTGTACCTAATAAAGCGGTGTTCTACTGTGTCAGATTGTACAGGTGTACCTAATAAAGCTGTGTTGTACAGGTGTACCTAATAAAGAGGTGTTGTACAGGTGTACCTAATAAAGTGGTGTTGTACTGTGTCAGATTGTACAGGTGTACCTAATAAAGTGGTGTTGTACAGGTGTTCCTAATAAAGAGGTGTTCTACAGGTGTACCTCAGAAAGCGGTTTTATACAGGTGCACCTAATGAAGCGGTGTTGTACTCCATCAGATTGTACAGGTGTACCTAACAAAGCTGTGTTGTACTGTGTCAGATTGTACAGGTGTACCTAATAAAGAGGTGTTCTACTGTGTCAGATTGTACAGGTGTACCTAATAAAGAGGTGTTCTACTGTGTCAGATTGTACAGGTGTACCTAATAAAGAGGTGTTGTACAGGTGTACCTAATAAAGGGGTGTTGTACATGTGTACCTAATAAAGAGGTGTTGTACAGATGTACCTAATAAAGAGGTGATGTACAGGTGTACCTCAGAAAGCGGTTTTATACAGGTGCACCTAATGAAGCGGTGTTGTACTCCATCAGATTGTACAGGTGTACCTAATAAAGAGGTGTTCTACTGTGTCAGATTGTACAGGTGCACCTAATAAAGAAGTGTTGTACATGTGTACCTAATAAAGAGGTGTTGTACAGGTGTAACTAATAAAGAGGTGTTGTACAGGTGTACCTAACAAAGCGGTGTTGTACTGTGTCAGATTGTACAGGTGTACCTAATAAAGAGGTGTTGTACAGATGTACCTAATAAAGAGGTGATGTACAGGTGCACCTAATAAAGAGGTGTTGTACATGTGTACCTAATAAAGAGGTGTTGTACATGTGTACCTAATAAAGAGGCGTTGTACAGGTGTACCTAATAAAGAGGTGTTGTACATGTGTACCTAATAAAGAGGTGTTGTACAGATGTACCTAATAAAGAGGTGATGTACAGGTGTACCTCAGAAAGCGGTTTTATACAGGTGCACCTAATGAAGCGGTGTTGTACTCCATCAGATTGTACAGGTGTACCTAATAAAGAGGTGTTCTACTGTGTCAGATTGTACAGGTGCACCTAATAAAGAAGTGTTGTACATGTGTACCTAATAAAGAGGTGTTGTACAGGTGTAACTAATAAAGAGGTGTTGTACAGGTGTACCTAACAAAGCGGTGTTGTACTGTGTCAGATTGTACAGGTGTACCTAATAAAGAGGTGTTGTACAGATGTACCTAATAAAGAGGTGATGTACAGGTGCACCTAATAAAGAGGTGTTGTACATGTGTACCTAATAAAGAGGTGTTGTACATGTGTACCTAATAAAGAGGCGTTGTACAGGTGTACCTAATAAAGAGGTGTTGTACATGTGTACCTAATAAAGAGGTGTTGTACAGATGTACCTAATAAAGAGGTGATGTACAGGTGTACCTCAGAAAGCGGTTTTATACAGGTGCACCTAATGAAGCGGTGTTGTACTCCATCAGATTGTACAGGTGTACCTAATAAAGAGGTGTTCTACTGTGTCAGATTGTACAGGTGTACCTAATAAAGAGGTGTTCTACTGTGTCAGATTGTAAAGGTGTACCTAATAAAGAGGTGTTGTACAGGTGTACCTAATAAAGGGGTGTTGTACATGTGTACCTAATAAAGAGGTGTTGTACATGTGTACCTAATAAAGAGGTGTTGTACAGGTGTAACTAATAAAGAGGTGTTGTACATGTGTACCTAACAAAGCGGTGTTGTACAGGTGTACCTAATAAAGAGGTGTTGTACAGGTGTACCTAATAAAGCGGTGTTGTACAGGTGTACCTAATAAAGCGGTGTTGTACAGGTGTACCTAATAAAGCGGTGTTGTACTCCATCAGATTGTACAGGTGTACCTAATAAAGCGGTGTTGTACTGTGTCAGATTGTACAGGTGTACCTAATAAAGCGGTGTTCTACAGGTGTACCTAATAAAGCGGTGTTGTACTGTGTCAGATTGTACAGGTGTACCTAATAAAGCGGTGTTGTACAGGTGTACCTAATAAAGCGGTGTTGTACTCCATCAGATTGTACAGGTGTACCTAATAAAGCGGTGTTGTACTGTGTCAGATTGTACAGGTGTACCTAATAAAGCGGTGTTCTACAGGTGTACCTAATAAAGCGGTGTTGTACTGTGTCAGATTGTACAGGTGTACCTAATAAAGCGGTGTTCTACAGGTGTACCTAATAAAGCGGTGTTCTA
>NC_060158.1:4128697-4132529 GCF_021292245.1 Micropterus dolomieu
TTACCTAATAAAGCGGTGTTGTACTGTGTCAGATTGTACAGGTGTACCTAATAAAGAGGTGTTGTACAGGTGTACCTAATAAAGCGGTGTTGTACAGGTGTACCTAATAAAGCGGTGTTGTACAGGTGTACCTAATAAAGCGGTGTTGTACAGGTGTACCTAATAAAGCGGTGTTGTACAGGTGTACCTAATAAAGCGGTGTTGTACTGTGTCAGATTGTACAGGTGTACCTAATAAAGAGGTGTTGTACAGGTGTACCTAATAAAGCGGTGTTGTACAGGTGTACCTAATAAAGCGGTGTTCTACAGGTGTACCTAATAAAGCGGTGTTGTACAGGTTTACCTAATAAAGAGGTGTTCTACAGGTGTACCTAATAAAGCGGTGTTCTACAGGTGTACCTAATAAAGCGGTGTTGTACGGTACAGGTGTACCTAATAAAGAGGTGTTCTACAGGTGTACCTAATAAAGCGGTGTTCTACAGGTGTACCTAATAAAGCGGTGTTCTACAGGTGTACCTAATAAAGCGGTGTTCTACAGGTGTAACTAATAAAGCGGTGTTGTACTGTGTCAGATTGTACAGGTGTAACTAATAAAGAGGTGTTCTCCAGGTGTATCTAATAAAGAGGTGTTCTCCAGGTGTACCTAATAAAGCGGTGTTCTACAGGTGTAACTAATAAAGCGGTGTTCTACAGGTGTACCTAATAAAGCGGTGTTCTACAGGTGTACCTAATAAAGCGGTGTTGTACTACAGGTGTACCTAATAAAGCGGTGTTCTACAGGTGTAACTAATAAAGCGGTGTTCTACAGGTGTACCTAATAAAGCGGTGTTCTACAGGTGTACCTAATAAAGCGGTGTTGTACTGTGTCAGATTGTACAGGTGTACCTAATAAAGAGGTGTTGTACAGGTGTACCTAATAAAGAGGTGTTCTACAGGTGTACCTAATAAAGCGGTGTTCTACAGGTGTACCTAATAAAGCGGTGTTGTACTGCGATAGATTGTGTTCAGTCCTGACCCCTGATCAGTCTGATGTTCCAGTGTTTGTGGATCTTTTCCAGGAGAACGCGTTTAGGACTGAGCTGTGTTTAAAGCCTCCACATGTGCACAGCTCTCGGCGTTTCAGCAGGTGGCGCTCTACACCTGCAGTAACCTGAGAGCATCACCTGCTACCGGGCAGGATGTTAATCTGGTCCACCCAGTTAATCTGGATTAAACCTGAGACTAAACAGGAACAAACAAACTGTTCAGGAGGGAAAAACCTGATCAGGGTCGACTCACCGGAACCTCCGGATGCTGCCGTGGTGGTCTGCAGCACGCCAGCAAGTCCTGCTGGGGAGGGGGGGACAGAGTATCAGATGCTCAGGATGAATAAAAGTTCTGTTTCAGCTGAAGGAAACAAGTTTATTAAAAAGGGACTGATGAAGGATCAGTGTCGCTAGGACCTGAATATGAACCAGGTTCAGTCTGAGGTTTAAAGGAAGTTTAAGGTTTCAGCTGGACTTTATGCAGGTTTATGTTGGAGGTTAAAGGTCACAGTGTGTTTCTCCTCTCACCCTCATCAATCTTATCCTGACTCTGCGAGTCATCTTCATCTGGAAAGAAAAAACATCAACTTATTTCTCTAATTAAAGATTTTAATGTTTGATACAGTATTTCTTGATCCCTTTGTCCTCTCTGGACAGCTGCATGTGTCCCTTCAGTGATTACTGATTATCATTATCAGCCTGCATCAACACTTCCTCCTCCTTCTCTCTTTCTCTGAGCCGAGACAATCAGTCACATATTGATTACAGTTTTTCACGATGGCTAAAACAGTCACTCTCTGAACCAAATGCTGCATGGCCTCTTTTTTAAACCTTGAACAGGTTCAGGAAGTCAAGACACTTCTTCCAAAACACATTCTCACTGACTAAAACCGGTTTTGCACTGTGATGCAAAATGGTAAAATTTACACGCGTCCTAACTCTGCACGCGTGTTTCTGATGATCAAACCGACATGTGGTCCTGTCCCTGGCCAGCGTCCCCCTTTGACCGAGCTATAAGTAAGGGCCGGGTTCTGCACCGTCGTTCGCCCTCGGGGCCAGAAGACACCGAACGCTGTCTGTGTTGAGCGCGAGCAGCGGGATCATCAGCGGTGCGTCCTGTCTATGGGACCACGTCAGCTTTCACTGCGGTGTCCCGCCGAGCAAGAGGTTCACCGGTGACTCCTAAATGTTTCCCTTCAACCTGCGGCCCTTACTTCAGTCCAAGAAAGGAGTTTCTCTCTGCCTGCTGCCGGAAGGTCTGTGGCTGACATTCTCTCCTGTGCTGAGGCAGGTGCGGCGTGCTGTTCCGGTCCGGCCGCGTCCTCCTTTGCCCGCTCAAAGGGCTGCGTGTGATGTGAGCCGCGATGAATCTCTCATTCACTGTGATTTAGATTTTTGACTGCTTTTCATTTAGACTTTCTTTGGGCTCACAGTGCTGTATTTATATGGAAGTGCTGAATATACAGATATTCAGTACTGTATTACTTGCAGTACTTACAGGATGCTAGATATTTACTGCACCAAGTTGTGATTACTTTTTTAAATTGGGAAATGTGTTTCCTGGATGCAAGAAAACATTTTCATGCCCTTCAAGTTTCAGGAAATTTGTCTTAGCACCTGTGAAAAACTGTAATTCAGAGATTTTCAGCAGCTTTGGCGAGTTTGCTCTGTCGATTTATTTGTTTCGTTACGTTTGGAATAAAAAGAAAAAGCAATGAAGGTTAGTTTGTTCTGTCTAACCAACAATTATTTTCCTTAATGATTATTTAATTATTCGATCTAAAACCTCTGAGAGGAATGAACAACCTGGATTAACGCCAAGACGTTTTCTGCCCACCAGTCTGTGAATCAGCATCAAATCATTTCTGCTCCACACGCGAGGAGCAGCGACTCAGCGCCACGAGAACTGAAATCAGCAGGAAGCTGCCTTTCCAAAATAAAAGCACAGATGCCTACCCTCCTCCTCCTCGGACAGCTCCCCCTCCGCCTCCTCCGTGGCCTCCACCTCCACCTCCTCCTGCTCCTTCTCTGCAAACACAACAGGAACCATGATTAAATCAAGAAGATCAAACTAGAGGAGGTGGGAGGAGAGGAGGTGAGAGGAGGTGAGAGGAGATGGAAGGAAGTGAGGTGAGAGGAGGTGAGAGGAGGTGAGAGGACAGGAGGAGGGAGGAGAGTGGAGAGGAGGTGAGAGGAGATGGAAGGAAGTGAGGTGAGAGGAGGTGAGAGGTGGTGACAGGAGAGGAGGTGAGAGGAGGTAAGTGGAGAGGAGGTGAGAGGTGGTGAGGTGAGAGGAGAGGAGGTGAGAGAAGAGGAGGTGAGAGGAGAGGAGGTGAGAGGAGAGGAGATGGGAGGAGTTGAGAGGACAGGAGGTGGGAGGAGAGGAGGTGAGAGGAGGTAAGTGGAGAGGAGGTGAGAGGAGAGGAGGTGAGAGGAGAGGAGGAGGGAGGAGAGTGGAGAGGAGGTGAGAGGTGGTGAGGTGAGAGGAGAGGAGGTGAGAGAAGAGGAGAGGGAAGGAGGTGAGGTGAGAGGAGAGGAGAGGAGGCGAGAGAAGAGGAGGTGAGAGGAGATGGAAGGAGGTGAGGTGAGAGGAGGTGAGAGGAGGTGAGTGGAGAGGAGGTGAGAGGACAGGAGGAGGGAGGAGAGGAGGTGAGTGGAGAGGAGGTGAGAGGAGATGGAAGGAGGTGAGGTGAGAGGAGAGGAGAGGAGGTGAGAGAAGAGGAGGTGAGTGGAGATGGGAGGAGGTGAGGTGAGAGGAGAGGAGGTGAGAGGAGGTGAGTGGAGAGGAGGTGAGAGGAGATGAGAGGA
>NC_060158.1:4132629-4142115 GCF_021292245.1 Micropterus dolomieu
AGAGGAGAGGAGGTGAAAGAAGAGGAGGTGAGAGGACAGGAGGAGGGAGGAGAGGAGGTGAGTGGAGAGGAGAGGAGGTGAAAGAAGAGGAGGTGAGAGGACAGGAGGAGGGAGGAGAGGAGGTGAGTGGAGAGGAGGTGAGTGGAGATGGGAGGAGGTGAGGTGAGAGGAGAGGAGAGGAGGTGAGAGGAGGTGAGTGGAGAGGAGGTGAGTGGATAGGAGGTGAGAGGAGATGGAAGGAGGTGAGGTGAGAGAAGAGGAGGTGAGAGGAGGTGAAAGAAGAGGAAGTGAGTGGAGATGGGAGGAGGTGAGATGAGAGGAGAGGAGAGGAGGTGAGAAGAGGTGAGTGGAGAGGAGGTGAGAGGAGGTGAGAGGAGAGGAGAGGAGGTGAAAGAAGAGGAGGTGAGTGGAGATGGGAGGAGGTGAGGTGGGAGGAGGTGAGAGGAGGTGAGTGGAGATGGGAGGAGGGAGGAGAGAACGTGAGAGGAGAGGAGGTGAGTGGAGAGGAGATGGGAGGAGGTGAGAGAAGATGGAAGGAAGTGAGGTGAGAGGAGGTGAGAGGAGGTGAGGTGAGAGGAGGTGAGGTGAGAGGAGGTGTAAAGTGGATCTTTACCCTCCACAGGAGCTGAAGAAACCGTTGTTGCCAGAAAGACGACCATCGACACGATCAGGAGGTTTCTGTAGAACAGAGCAGACTGAGACGTTATCTGCAGAGACCCGACTGATCACTACCGATCACAACGATCGACACTGATCACTACGATCACTACCGATCGACACTGATCACTACCGATCGCTACCGATCACTACTGATCACTACCGATCGCTACCGATCGACACTGATCACTACCGATCGCTACCGATCGACACTGATCACTACCGATCACTACGATCACTACCGATCGACACTGATCACTACCGATCGCTACCGATCACTACTGATCACTACCGATCGCTACCGATCGACACTGATCACTACCGATCGCTACCGATCGACACTGATCACTACCGATCACTACGATCACTACCGATCGACACTGATCACTACCGATCGCTACCGATCACTACTGATCACTACCGATCGCTACCGATCGACACTGATCACTACCGATCGCTACCGATCGACACTGATCACTACCGATCACTACGATCACTACCGATCGACACTGATCACTACCGATCGCTACCGATCACTACTGATCACTACCGATCGCTACCGATCGACACTGATCACTACCGATCGCTACCGATCGACACTGATCACTACCGATCACTACGATCACTACCGATCGACACTGATCACTACCGATCGCTACCGATCACTACTGATCACTACCGATCGCTACCGATCGACACTGATCACTACCGATCGCTACCGATCGACACTGATCACTACCGATCACTACGATCACTACCGATCGACACTGATCACTACCGATCGCTACCGATCACTACTGATCACTACCGATCGCTACCGATCGACACTGATCACTACCGATCGCTACCGATCGACACTGATCACTACCGATCGACACTGATCACTACCGATCACTACCGATCGACACTGATCACTACCGATCGACACTGATCACTACCGATCGACACTGATCACTACTGATCACTACTTGATCGACACTGATCACTACTTGATCGACACTGATCACTACCGATCGACACTGATCACTACTGATCACTACCGATCACTACCGATCGGCTCTGATTGGCTGTGACCACCGCTTCCTCACATGCAAAGAACTACTAATAATCAGAGACATCCCATAAAAACATGACGACTCAGTACCGAGGAATCCTCATCAGCAATCAATGCAACTAAAGGACAGTCAGTAACAATCAGTACTCTGAAGTAAAACCTCCTATCTCCAGCTGTCAAAACGTTGGAGATATGAGGTTTAAGTGTGTGACAGACATTCAAAACAATCAATACAAGTCTGGCTCCTACCGTCCAATCAGGATGCAGCACAAAGTAAAAGAATATAAAGTATTACAGTTGTTGTAGTCCTACAGTAGTATAGAGTATTACAGTTGTACATCACAGCACTGATTAAATATTAAATATAAAACACAGTAGTACTGACAGTAGTGTAATTAGATGTACAGAGAGTAGTACAACTAGTAGTTTAGGCTAGTATTATTAGTAGTAAAGAGTAGTACTCACAGTGGCAGCATGCTGCTGTCTGAATGTTTCTGCTGAACTAAAGAGACGCAGCCCAAGAGCTGCAGCCCATATTTATACTGCCAGAGAGGGGAGGGGCTAGTACTACTACTGAATAAAACTGCTGAATACTACAACAGCCCCTATTTATACTGCAAGAGAGAGGAGGGGCTAGTACTACTACTGAATAGTACAACAGCCCCTATTTATACTGCCAGAGAGGGTAGGGGCTAGTACTACTACTGAATACTGCAACAGCTCCTATTTATACTGCCAGAGAGAGGAGGGGCTAGTACTACTACTGAATACAACTGCTGAATACTACAACAGCCCCTATTTATACTGCCAGAGAGAGGAGGGGCTAGTACTACTGCTGAATACTACTGCAGCCCCTATTTATACTGCCAGAGAGAGGAGGGGCTGGTACTACTACTGAATAGTACAACAGCCCCTATTTATACTGCCAGAGAGAGGAGGGGCAATTACTATAACTGAAAACTACTGCTGAATGCAACTACTACACTACTACTACTCCAGCCTCCAGCCTTCAGCCTCCAGCTTCTATCCTCCAGCCTCCAGCCTCCAGAGGGGAGGGGCTAGTACTACTACTGAATACTACAACAGCCCCTATTTATACTGCCAGAGAGAGGAGGGGCTGGTACTACTACTGAATACTACTGCAGCCCATATTTATACTGCCAGAGAGAGGAGGGGCTGGTACTACTACTGAATACTACTGCAGCCCATATTTATACTGCCAGAGAGAGGAGGGGCTAGTACTACTACTGAATACAACTGCTGAATACTACAACAGCCCATATTTATACTGCCAGAGAGAGGAGGGGCTGGTACTACTACTGAATACTACAACAGCCTCTATTTATACTGCCAGAGAGGGGAGGGGCTGGTACTACTACTGAATACTACAACAGCCTCTATTTATACTGCCAGAGAGGGGAGGGGCTAGAACTACTACTGAATACAACTGCTGAATACTAAAACAGCCCATATTTATACTGCCAGAGAGAGGAGGGGCTGGTACTACTACTGAATACTACTGCAGCCCATATTTATACTGCCAGAGAGAGGAGGGGCTAGTACTACTACTGAATACTACTGCAGCCCATATTTATACTGCCAGAGAGAGGAGGGGCTAGTACTACTACTGAATACAACTGCAGCCCATACTTATACTGCCAGAGAGAGGAGGGGCTAGTACTACTACTGAATACAACTGCTGAATACTACAACAGCCCCTATTTATACTGCCAGAGAGAGGAGGGGCTAGTACTATTACTGGATACTACAACAGCCCCTATTTATACTGCCAGAGAGAGGAGGGGCTAGTACTACTACTGAATACTACAACAGCCCCTATTTATACTGCCAGAGAGAGGAGGGGCTAGTACTACTACTGAATACTACTGCAGCCCATATTTATACTGCCAGAGAGAGGAGGGGCTAGTACTACTACTGAATACAACTGCTGAATACTACTGCAGCCCCTATTTATACTGCCAGAGAGAGGAGGGGCAATTACTATAACTGAAAACTACTGCTGAATGCAACTACTACACTACTACTACTCCAGCCTCCAGCCTCCAGCCTCCACCCTTCAGCTTCCAGCCTCCAGCTTCCAGCCTCCACCCTTCAACTTCCAGCCTCCAGCTTCCAGCCTCCAGCTTCCAGCCTCCACCCTTCAGCTTCCAGCCTCCAGTCTCCGGCCTTCAGCTTCCAACCTTCAGCTTCCAGCCTCTAGGCTTCAGCCTACAGCCTCCAGCCTCCACCCTTCAGCTTCCAGCCTCCAGCTTCCAGCCTCCACCCTTCAACTTCCAGCCTCCAGCTTCCAGCCTCCACCCTTCAGCTTCCAGCCTCCAGCTTCCAGCCTCCAGCTTCCAGCCTCCACCCTTCAGCTTCCAGCCTCCAGCCTCCAACCTTCAGCTTCCAACCTTCAGCTTCCAGCCTCTAGGCTTCAGCCTACAGCCTCCAGCTTCCAGCCTCCACCCTTCAACTTCCAGCCTCCAGCTTCCAGCCTCCAGCCTCTAGGCTTCCAGCCTCTAGGCTTCAGCCTCCAGCTTCCAGCCTCCACCCTTCAACTTCCAGCCTCCAGCTTCCAGCCTCCAGCCTCTAGGCTTCCAGCCTCCAGCCTCCAGCTTCCAGCCTCCACCCTTCAACTTCCAGCCTCCAGCTTCCAGCCTCCACCCTTCAGCTTCCAGCCTCCAGTCTCCGGCCTTCAGCTTCCAGCCTCTAGGCTTCAGCTTCCAGCCTCTAGGCTTCAGCCTCCAGCCTCCAGCTTCCAGCCTCCACCCTTCAACTTCCAGCCTCCAGCTTCCAGCCTCCACCCTTCAGCTTCCAGCCTCCAGCCTTCAGCCTCCAGTCTCCGGCCTTCAGCTTCCAACCTCCAGCTTCCAGCCTCTAAGCTTCAGCTTCCAGCCTCCAGCCTCCAGCCTCCAGTCTCCGGCCTTTAGCTTCCAACCTCCAGCTTCCATCCTCTAGGCTTCAGCTTCCAGCCTCCAGCCTCCAGCCTCCAGTCTCCAGCCTTCAGCTTCCAACCTTCAGCCTCCAACCTTCAGCTTCCAGCCTTCAGCCTCCACCCTTCAGTCTCCAGCCTTCAGTCTCCAGCCTTCAGCCTCCAACCTTCAGCTTCCAGCCTTCAGCCTCCACCCTTCAGTCTCCAGCCTTCAGTCTCCAGCTTCCAGCCTCCACCCTTCAACTTCCAGCCTCCAGCTTCCAGCCTCCAGCCTCTAGCCTTCAGCTTCCAACCTTCAGCTTCCAGCCTCTAGGCTTCAGCCTACAGCCTCCAGCTTCCAGCCTCCAGCTTCCAGCCTCCAGCTTCCAGCCTCCACCCTTCAACTTCCAGCCTCCAGCTTCCAGCCTCCAGCCTCTAGGCTTCCAGCCTCTAGGCTTCAGCCTCCAGCTTCCAGCCTCCACCCTTCAACTTCCAGCCTCCAGCTTCCAGCCTCCAGCTTCAGCCTCCAGCCTCCAGCCTCCAGCCTCCAGTCTCCGGCCTTTAGCTTCCAACCTCCAGCTTCCATCCTCTAGGCTTCAGCTTCCAGCCTCCAGCCTCCAGCCTCCAGCCTCCAGCCTCCAGTCTCCAGCCTTCAGCTTCCAACCTTCAGCCTCCAACCTTCAGCTTCCAGCCTTCAGCCTCCACCCTTCAGTCTCCAGCCTTCAGTCTCCAGCCTTCAGCCTCCAACCTTCAGCTTCCAGCCTTCAGCCTCCACCCTTCAGTCTCCAATCAGAAGACAGTGGGTTTTGAGAGGGGGGGCCTTACACACACCGGAGCATTTTGCAGCTTGTATCACACAGAGGCTGAAATGAAGCCTTCAGGATCTGGGGACATCGAGGAGCATCTGATTGGATGACCTCTGTGCTTTGACTGGAGTGTGTATATGTAAAAGTTCTGATAAATAAGAAGGTACCAACCCATTTAAAATTTTAAAGACAAGCAATAAAATCTTAAAATTAATCCTAAAATGGACAGGACAAGCCAGTGGAGCAAGGCTAAAACAGGGGTAATGTGCTCACACTTTTTAATTCCAGTTAAAAGTCGAGCTGCTGCATTCTGGACTAACTGTAACCGATGGAGAGATGACTGATCCACTCCAACATACAGAATTACAGTCTAGTCGAGATGTTATAAATGCATGGATTACTATTTCAAAGTCCTTATGTGGCAGGTAGGGCTTGACGCTCACTTCTCCCGGTAAGAAGTGAACCACCGTTGAGGTGCTGAAAACCCAGCTGGGTTAACCCCAAAGTTACCTGGATAAGCTCAGATCCTGCTTCGTGGTGCAGGCACCAGGTCTGCTGGTTACAGCCTACAAACATAAGCACATTAACTGCCTCTCTGACTCCCTCTGCTGGGGGTACACACACACACACACACACACACACACATTCAGAGATCAAACGCTTTCGTTTGATTTACATATTACAGTTTATTTCAATTGCTAACCTGCATCGGTCAAATCTGAAATCACATTGTCAAAACTCTTGAACTCTTGAACTCTTGCTTTCACACAAAATGCATTCAGTAACTACTTTCTCCAAAATCCATGAACTCTTCTCTCATTACTACTTCACTACCTGCAGAACTCTGCATATCTGCAGCACATTTTTCAGAATCCAAAACTGTTAAAATCAAATTCAAAACATAAAGATGGCAAGTGTCCTGCATTTCTGCAGCAACCAGACTGAAATGTATCGCAAAGCTTAGCTAACATTTATATTATGTAAATGTATAGAATATATTTAAATTGTATTTTATTTTTCAACTTTTTATGTTTCACACGTAAATGACTATATGCAGTTATATAGAGAAAAATAGGGACACTGAAGTCCATTAGACATGTTTAGAAAATATGTTTGACAGATTATGACATGTTCAACCATTGTGTAAGTAGTGATTTATGAAATGAATGAGATGTTTTGAAGGGTCAGACCATTCAACAGAGAACCAGTATAAATCATTGTGATCAACTGACATCCACAATTGATAATGTAGGAAAAAGCAGAGAATTGCCAAAAATATTTGCAATTTGTTCCAAAGAATGAGAAAGAATCATTCATACTTCAAAGATAAAAGTTTATCAAATGTACGTAGAAATCCCTGTTGTTAGTGTTTTAGGTCAGTGTTATGAGTGATAATGGATGCTTTCTGAGTGAGAATGTTGCCAGAGTTTTGGTTGAACGAGTTTATTTTTAGACTGGTATGAAGTGTTTTGGTGCTTTGAGTGATGTTTGGAGGTGACATTAACGGTTTGGCCAACATGCATGTTGGTAATGTAGACTGTGTGAAGAGTTTTGAAATTGTGGCTTCCGTTTTGCTCATTCTGAACTCTTCAGTATCGGATGCAGCTGATGATTCTTTTCATTCTGGATCAAACTGTTGATTCTTTCCTCCATCAACCCATTGTTTTTTTGATTTATAAAAAATCTAAAAATAGTGAGAAATGCCGTCACAATTAACCAGAGCCCAAAGAGACACCTTCACAATGCTTAGTCAAGTTAACAGTCAAGACCTGGAAATAAGGACATTCAAATAATTCAAAAGCACCAAATCTTCACATTTGTGAAGCTGGAACCATGACTTTTTTATTTTCAGGAAAAATGACTATGATCAAAATAGTTTCCAATTTTTCAATTGACTTATTGATAAATGAACTAATTGTTTCAGCTGCACCTGTATAAACTGTTGGGTAGTTTAATTTATAACAAAACATCATATTTTATAAACTTTTTACATGTTTTGTGTAAATCTTTCTTTGTAAAGTAACTGAAGCTGTCAGATAAATGTAGATAAGTAAAAAGTACAAAATCTCCATGTGAGATGGAGTAGAAAGTGGAATGAAAAAATTACTCAAGTGAAATAAAAGTACATCTAATTTATACTTAAGTACAGTGGTTGAGTAAATGTACTTAGTTACTGCCCACCACTGGAGCTGATGATCCAAATGTGGTTTTGGTAAATGTGTATGAACTGAGAATCTTCTGCAGAGGTAAGTCGAGCCAGATGAGACTCTGACAGATGAAAGTGAAGCTGATCCAGTTTCCCAAAGAAGAAAAAGAGCTGTTTGTTTCAAGATCTTTGCTTCAGTTTCACCTCAGTGAAGCTTCACAACTGTGTGTATGTGTGTGCAGGCTTAGAGAATGTATAGAAAAGCAAGCTTTATTAAAGTGATACAGAGCTGCAGAGAACATCTTGCCAACATTCCTCTGAACCAAATCCATAACCTCCTCCGCCCTTCTGTCTCCTCTGAAAATGCTGTATGTTTCTCTCAGCGGGAAGACATTTGAATTTAGCGTGTTTGCGGTGTGTCAAAATAACATCAATAATAACATGCATCTTAAAACATATAATACCATGAAAACAAAGAATGTCTAAGCCAGTAGTAGTACAGTCTTATAACAAAATTAAAAATGACATTTTATTTGAAATCTAAACTATCAGCTAGGACGCAGTGTCTGGAACTAACAACCTATTACCAAGAATGATTATGGTGAATAGTGGTAATGGTACATGTAAGAAGAGCAGTTTATTTGTTGCAGTAGTGATAATGGTTCGTGTAAAAAGTGCAGTTGATTTGTTGCTGTAGTGATAATGGTCCGTGTAAAAAGTGCAGTTGATTTGTTGCTGTAGTGATAATTGTTGTTGTAAGAAGTTCAGTTTAGTGTAAAAAGTGTGGTGTATTTGTGGCTGTAGTGATAATGGTTCGCGTAAGAAGTGCAGTTTAGTGTAAGAAGTGCAGTTGATTTGTTGCTGTAGTGATAATGATTTGTGTAAGAAGTGCATTATATTTGTTGCTGTAGTGATAATGGTTCGTGTAAGAAGTGCATTATATTTGTTGCTGTAGTGATAATGGTTCGTGTAAGAAGTGCAGTATGTTTGTTACTTTAGTGATAATGGTTCATGTAAGAAGTGCAGTTTAATATAACAAGTGCAGTTTATTTGTGGCTGTAGTGATAATGGTTCATGTAACAAATGCAGTGTATTTGTGGCTGTAGTGATAATGGTTTATGTAAGAAGTGCAGTTGATTTGTTGCTGTAGGGATAAAGGTTCATGTAAGAAGTGCAGTTTATTTGTTGCTATAAGGATAATGGTTCATGTAAGAAGTGCAGTTGATTTGTGGCTGTAGTGATAATGGTTTGAGTAAGAAGTGCAGTTTAGTATAACAAGTGCAGTTTGTTGCTGTAGGGATAATGGTTTGTGTAAGAAGTGCAGTTTAGTGTAACAAGTTCAGTTTATATGTGGCTGTAGTGATAATGGTTTGAGTAAGAAGTGCAGTTTATTTGTTGCTGTAGTGGTAATGGTTCATGTAAGAAGTGCAGTTTGTTGATTTAGTGATAATGGTTTGTGTAAAAATTGTAGTTTATTTTTTGCTGTAGTGATAATGGTTTGTGTAAGAAGTGCAGTTTACTGTAACAAGTGCAGTTTATCTTTTGCTGTAGTGATAATGGTTCATGTAAGAAGTTCTGTATAAATGTTGCTTTAGTGATAATGGTTCGTGTAAGAAGTGCAATTGATTTGTTGCTATAAGGATAATGGTTCATGTAAGAAGTGTAGTTGATTTGTGGCTGTAGAGATAACGGTTTGAGTAAGAAGTGCAGTTGATTTGTGGCCGTAGTGATAATGGTTCATGTAACAAATGCAGTGTATTTGTGGCTGTAGTGATAATGGTTCGTGTAAGAAGTGGAGTTTAGTATAACAAGTGCAGTTTGTTGCTGTAGGGATAATGGTTCATGTAAGAAGTGAAGTTTATTTGTTGCTGTAGGGATAATGGTTCATGTAAGAAGTGCAGTTGATTTGTTG
>NC_060158.1:4142215-4144012 GCF_021292245.1 Micropterus dolomieu
TGTAGCTATAATGGTTTGTGTAAAAAGTGCAGTTTGTTTGTTGCTGTAGGGATAATGGTTTGTGTAAGAAGTGCAGTTGATTTGTTGCTGTAGTGATAATGGTTCATGTAAGAAGTGCATTATATTTGTTGCTGTAGTGATAATGGTTCGTGTAAGAAGTGCAGTATGTTTGTTACTTTAGTGATAATGGTTCATGTAAGAAGTGCAGTTTAATATAACAAGTGCAGTTTATTTGTGGCTGTAGTGATAATGGTTCATGTAACAAATGCAGTGTATTTGTGGCTGTAGTAATAATGGTTTGTGTAAGAAGTGCAGATTATTTGTGGCTGTAGTGATAATGGTTCATGTAACAAATGCAGTTTGTTTGTTGGTGTAGGGATAATGGTTCATGTAAGAAGTGCAGTGTATTTGTGGCTATAAGGATAATGGTTCATGTAAGAAGTGCAGTGTATTTGTGGCTATAAGGATAATGGTTCATGTAAGAAGTGCAGTTGATTTGTGGCTGTAGTGATAATGGTTTGAGTAAGAAGTGCAGTTTAGTATAACAAGTGCAGTTTGTTGCTGTAGGGATAATGGTTTGTGTAAGAAGTGCAGTTTAGTGTAACAAGTTCAGTTTATATGTGGCTGTAGTGATAATGGTTTGTGTAAGAAGTGCAGATTATTTGTGGCTGTAGTGATAATGGTTCATGTAACAAATGCAGTTTGTTTGTTGGTGTAGGGATAATGGTTCATGTAAGAAGTGCAGTGTATTTGTGGCTATAAGGATAATGGTTCATGTAAGAAGTGCAGTGTATTTGTGGCTATAAGGATAATGGTTCATGTAAGAAGTGCAGTTGATTTGTGGCTGTAGTGATAATGGTTTGAGTAGGAAGTGCAGTTTAGTATAACAAGTGCAGTTTGTTGCTGTAGGGATAATGGTTTGTGTAAGAAGTGCAGTTTAGTGTAACAAGTTCAGTTTATATGTGGCTGTAGTGATAATGGTTTGAGTAAGAGCTCAGTTTATTTGTTGCTGTAGTGATAATGGTTCATGTAAGAAGTGCAGTTTGTTGCTTTAGTGATAATGGTTTGTGTAAAAATTGTAGTTTATTTTTTGCTGTAGTTATAATGGTTCACATAAAATCTGGAGTTTATTTGTGGCTGTGGTGATAATGGGTCATGTAAGAAGTGCTGTATATATGTTTATGTAGGGATAATGTTTCATGTAAGAAGTGCAGTTGATTTGTGGCTGTACTGATAATGGTTTGTGTAAGAAGTGCAGTTTACTGTAACAAGTGCAGTTTATCTTTTGCTGTAGTGATAATGGTTCATGTAAGAAGTTCTGTATAAATGTTGCTTTAGTGATAATGGTTCGTGTAAGAAGTGCAATTGATTTGTTGCTATAAGGATAATGGTTCATGTAAGAAGTGTAGTTGATTTGTGGCTGTAGAGATAACGGTTTGAGTAAGAAGTGCAGTTGAGTTGTGGCCGTGCAGTTTGTTGCTGTAGGGATAATGGTTTGTGTAACAAGTGCAGTTGATTTGTCGCTGTAGTGATAATGGTTTGAGTAAGAAGTGCATTATATTTGTTGCTGTAGTGATAATGGTTCATGTAAGAAGTGCAGTTTATTTGTTGCTGTAGTGATAATAGTTTGTGTAAGAAGTGCAGTATGTTTTTTACTTTAGTGATAATGGTTCATGTAAGAAGTGCAGTTTAATATAAAAAGTGCAGTTTATTTGTGGCTGTAGTGATAATGGTTCATGTAACAAAAGCAGTTTATTTGTGGCTGTAGCTATAATGGTTCATGTAAAAAGTGCAGTT
>NC_060158.1:4144112-4145651 GCF_021292245.1 Micropterus dolomieu
CTATAATACTGAGCGCATCCTTGCCTTTCTCAATGATCTCCACCAGCGCCTGGTTCCAGAGCAGGATCGGGAGGGTGAAAACATGAGGACCTTTGTAATTACCTGGGACAATGTGGCTTTCCATCATGCGCAAGCAATAACAACATGGTTTGAAGTTCACCCAAGACTGGTAAGTCTCTTCCTTCCACCCTATTCACCTTTCCTCAACCCCATAGAGGAGTTCTTTTCAGCATGGAGGTGGAGGGTTTATGACCATCAGCCACATGACCAGATGTCCCTCCTTGAAGCCATGGATGCTGGCTGCAGGGACATCACAGTTCAGGATTGTCAAGGGTGGATCCGACATACCAAGCGGTTTTATCCCAGGTGCATCGCCTTGGATAATATCAGATGTGATGTTGACGAAAACATGTGGCCTAACCCTGAAGATCGCAGAGATTAGATACAGCAATGTTGTGCTTTTTTTTTTTTTTAGTTCCCCCAATTTTTATCTGGACTTTTTGCTGTTGTTTTTTTGTTCAGAATGGTCTTGTGTGTTTCACGGATATTTTGTTCACTGTAAGAAATACTGTAAAACTTTTTCTGTTCTATCATACCGTGTTTCTACTGTACCTCCTGTAGTAAACAGTAAAGGAAAAAAAAAACGGATTTGCTTTTTACTTGAATGCTTTTGAATGTGAACATTACTGTGGACATACAGTTACCAACCAAGAAATTTAGTGTAAAAACGGTGGATTGCATGTTTTGCATGCAAATACCTGTAAAACTGAAACATAAAAGTCTATGTAGTTTTTGTAATGTCAACAATAGCCAGTATTTTGAAACCTGGTGTACTTTGATTGACTGCATGTACTTTGTGAAGTGAAAACAAGTGTCATTCTTTGACAGAATAATTTCATTTTGAGTCAGATTTCCAGTGTTTTGGTAAAGATAGTGTGTGTGTGTGCAGAGAAAAATGTGTTATATTTTGAAATGAAGAGTTAGTATATATTTAACAAAATGTGTTTTTGAGAAGAAAATTATCCATTTGGCCAATTGTGTTTTGTAGGTGTGAGTCTGTGTTAAGAGTTTATAAAAAGTATCTGAAGTATGGGTAAGCGCTTGTTAGCGACTGAAAAAAACTGTAAATTAAATGTTCATGTAGGGCTGCTAATTATTTTGGTCAATATTGAGATCACAATTATTTAACAGGATTACTCATTGCCTTAGGAAACATTAAACTATTGAACTTTTAAAATGTAATACTTGCTTTTTAGAAACTACAATACATGTATTACTCCAAAATCCCATATAGCCCATGAAATAAGAAACAATAATCCAACATTATTAACTTTTGTGTGTGTGGTTGTGTGTGTGTGTGTGGGGGGGGGTTGTGTGGATAAGGTTTTGTGTGTGTGTGTGTGTGTGTGTGTGTCGGTGTGTGGGTAGGGTTTTGTGTGTGTGTGTGTGTGGGTGTGTGTGTGGGTAGGGTTTTGCGTGTGTGGGTGTGTGTGTGTGTGTGTGTGTCGGTGTGTGGGTAGGGTTTTGTGTGTGTGTGTG
>NC_060158.1:4145671-4149087 GCF_021292245.1 Micropterus dolomieu
AAAAATGTGTTATATTTTGAAATGAAGAGTTAGTATATATTTAACAAAATGTGTTTTTGAGAAGAAAATTATCCATTTGGCCAATTGTGTTTTGTAGGTGTGAGTCTGTGTTAAGAGTTTAGAAAAAGTATCTGAAGTATGGGTAAGCGCTTGTTAGCGACTGAAAAAAAACTGTAATGTAAAGCACTTTGAATTACCTTGTTGTTAAATTGTGCTATACACATAAACTTGCATTGCCTTGCCTTTATCCATTTACTCTGCACTCTCCACTCAAAAACATTCAATATTGCTGAAAAAAATAACTTTGCCCTCAGATATAACAGTCCTCAACAACACACACTACAACACAGTCTTACACACTGGTGAGATAAATTCAAAAGAATCCTTAAAAAACTGGTTATTAGTAATATTGCTTGTGGTTCTCCCCCTCAAAATCCTTTTCACATGATTTTTTTTATTACTTTTTGTTCATTTAGCAGACGCTTTTATCCAGCGACTTACAGTTGGTATTTTCGTCAGAGGTTGCACGCCTCTGGAGCAACACTAAAGGGATGTGTCTTACCCACTGCTCCATCACAACCCAGATGACCCCAGATGAACACAAAAGAAATAACATTTGCAAATTTGCACACATGCTTTCTTCCTTAGTGTGCTGTCCAGTACAACACACCAAACAACAAATTATTCTACCCTAACTCCTGTCTTTGGTGTGCGACTGGCCAGAGATTTTTGTTCTTCACCTCCTTCTTCACCTCCTCCTCTAACTTCTCCTCCTCTCTGGTGTCCTCTACCTCTTTGTTCAGATTTCTCTGGATCCATTGTTCCAAAACTGAATTAATATTTTATTTATATATTGAAGGTTCTGATTGGTGTGTTATCTATTTTGCATGTTTGTGTTTCCACCTGGGTAGCTGTGTGCTAATTGAGCTCAACCTGTGCTGATTGAGTGAATAAAACTGAATGTCAGTGTTTTTTCAATGACCACATGGTTTAGGCAATGAGAAATTAAGGGATTTGTGTAGAGTTTAGGGAAATGGCTGTGCTTTTTGAAAAATGGAGTAATGGTTTTGAAATTCTAGTTCAAACTGTAATATTACTATCAGTATTTGTAAATTATTAATTTTAATTGATGTTTGTACTTTTACCACTACCATTATTTTTATTTTGCATCTCTATGTGCTGGACTACTGTGTAACCCCCAACCACCGTCCAACCCAACTAGCTGCCCAGAGTACACTGGCCACTGTGGAACTGTTGGGTCTGTAATGTTATTACAGAGAGTACTGTGGTTGCTGACTGGTTACTGTCTGCCTCTTCATTGTCAGTGACTAATATTACAGTCTTTATGACACGAGCAGACAGACTTGTAGCCTTTTCAGTGTTATGTTAGAAAACTCATTGACCTTCTGCGCTTTTATTTTGAAGCGAATTTCCTGCTGTCTGTGGGAATCAGGGCAGAACATGAGTCTGCATCCATCTGCAGCAGGACGTCCTGAAACCAGAACCGAGCTGGAGCCGAGATGGACTCTGGGCTCAGGTCCAGAAGAGGAATTAAGGGCACTTTAAGGTATAGTTTGGTCCAGCTTGGTTCTGAATGACTGCAGCTCACCGGGACCTTTGATCCTGATGTCAGACTGAAACTAAGAGCTGTGGGACAGCCGAGCAACACGAACCCAGTGCGACTGCAGAAACACAGTGGAAAACCTCCACACACATCTAATAAAGATTCATGAAGTGTTTAACTTCAGGTTACATCTAAACTGTGGATGGAGATGCTCTGCAGTAAGTTCAGATTTTTATTTATACAGACATCAGCTAACTCTGGTTTGGTAAACCCAGGTAAAGGTAAACCCCTTCTCACAGCTATCGACCTATCACCTGCTTCTGTGTGAAACTCACTTGTACAAAGTTTTATCTTACATCTCATACACACCCACGTCAGGCTCCATTGATTTGAAACAAACCCCCTTTTTTTGGCAGGAGGTAAGCATTGTTGCTGGTGTGTGTGAGTCAGTTAACCTCTGCGGACCTGCAGGTCAGTTTTCATTCATTGTCTCAGAGAAACTTCATCTGCTCCATCTCAGGTGTCAGTCTTCCACACCAGTGACCTGTGGCACCAGGTAACCTGACCTCCCCCTCCAAAACACCTCAATCAACTTCAGGTGATCTGCCCTGGCCAGCTTAAAATGTCAACATCCACAGCCCTGACGATCCTTTGCACCACTGTCAGCTAATGAATGAACAGGTGTGGGAATGAACAACAGATGAACATAGACACAGGTAAAAGAACAGGTGAGAAAACTAGTGAAACTAAAGGTGAAACAAACGTGAATACAGGTAAAACCAGTGGCTGATGAAGTATTCAGATCATTTACTGCAGTAAAAGTCCTGCGTTGAAAATGTTGTTTAAGTAAAAGTGATGAAGTATAATCAGGAACATTTACTTAAAGTATTTAAAGCCGTAAACTGTTGTCCTAGTATATCTCCTCTCCTCGTTAATGTACAGCAGCTGATGATTCTTTTCATTCTGGATTAATCCACTGATTATTTTCTCCTTTATTATTTGATTTATAAAAATTATGAAAATAGTGAGAAATGTCATCATCACAATTACCCAGAGCCCAGAGATCCACCTTCACAATGCTTTGTCAAATAAACATTATTAAGAGTACCCTTAGAGAGTAACCCTTTTTTTACATGAAAAACATCTGATCAAAATAGTTGCCAATTTTTAAAAATATTTATGTAAAGTGCCTCTTATTTGTACTTAAGTACAGAGAAGGGTTAGTACAGAGGTGCGAGCTTGCACACCACGGTGCTTCAAGCCTACCAAGCCAACCTGCTACAGGAGATGGTTCAGAGGGGGGGTCCCTCCGAGGAAGATCTGGCGGAGCTTCGCAGAACCACGAAGCGTTAGACGTAGTGCGAAGCGTTCCGCCAGTACCTCCCTCGCCGGTCTGGACCCAAGGCAGCTGAGGCTGCCAGGCGTAGGTCCCTTCCCTCTACGAGCTCCTACGGAGAGGAGAGGACGCAGAGAGAGGAAACTTCCCTTGGTTGTACGTTTCCTCCGTGGTGCCCGGAGGATGAGACCTGCGACTCGGTCCAAGGTTCCCACTTGGGATCTGGCAGTGGTTCTTGGGGCGTTGGCTGAGGCCCCCTTCAAACCCCTGGAGTCAGCTGAGGCTAAGCACTTGACCCTCAAGATGGCCTTTCTCCTTGCTATCACCTCTCTGAGGAGGGTGGGGGAGCTCCAAGCGCTTTCGGGTTCCCCGCAAAGCCTGGAGTTTGCCCCGGGGAATATTAGGGCTATCCTGCACCCTCGTTCAGGATACATCCCTAAAGTGCCTTCTTGTGCGGCAGGGTCCACAGTGCTGCAGGCATTTCATCCTCCACCTCATGTGACGGCGGAGGACGGG
>NC_060158.1:4149187-4153548 GCF_021292245.1 Micropterus dolomieu
GGGCCTCTTGCAGGATGTTGTTTAGCGGCTGGCTGGGCCACTCCGCACACATTCATTCGGTTTTACAGTCTTGACCTTCCTTCGGCACCTGGCACTCGTGCGCTCTCCTCTTAGTCGTGCCACTTTATTGCACACAGGGGCAGGCGGGGTTTTTGGCACGGTTTAGTGGGTATCTCATTCCCATAGTGTCGTAACCGACGCAGTTCGAGTTCCCTCGAAGGGGAACGTCTCGGGTTACGTATGTAACCCTGGTTCCCCGAGAAGGGGAACGAGAGACTGCGTCGGCCCGCCGCACCTCTCTCCCCGCCTGAAGCGCCTGCTTCATAGTTTAAGCTAATGATGAGTGTGTACAGGTGTGCTTTATACTCCTCCGGTTATTCCGTCACACCTTACCGTTCTAGCAACAAGCCAATAGGATTGGAGTGATTTCATTCACGTTCAGACCTGCTTCGCCTAGAGGCGTTCCCATAGTGTCGTAACCGACGCAGTCTCTCGTAACCCGAGACGTTACTGAATGTAGTGGTGATGGCCAGGGTTGGGAGGGTTACTTTCAAAATGTCATCTGGAACAATTACTAATGACTTGTTAAAAAAAGTAATCAGTTACATAATCCAAGTACCAGAAAATAAAAGTAATGATTATGTTTCGTTACTTTTGGATTACTTCAATGCCAAATACACAAATAAAGACAAAGTATCGAAGATGTGTTTTAGTGAAATATAAAATTATAAAATCTCCCATTCAAATCAAATGGATGTTGAAATGTTTTTATATGATGCCTTGCACTAGGCCTGCACGTCATATGGCAGGATCTGCTTTGTAGGTGACATTTTACAGTCATTCCGAGTCATTTCCTAGAAAACGATTTTAAAATGTTGATCAATCATCCTGCACTGGGGGCCTGTATTATTTTAGTGACCAATGAAAAGCTTTCTTTGTTCTCATGATGCCGTTAGCCTGCAGCTACTGATCAAATTAGCTCACTCTACCCGTACTGGGAACTCGGAGCACTGGAGTGTGTGTTTAGGTTTACACCTTTACTCAAGCACTGGAGGGAATGATTGCGGGGAGCGGCCAACGAAACAGCGCTTAGCAGCTTCGCAGTGAACACGACATGAACAGGACCGAGCACAGACTCATCAGCTGACTCAGCCAAACCGTCAAGAAAACCATGTTCGTACTGTATTCCCAGTGGCCAGACTGGCCCCCGTCGGTCCAGGAGGCTGTGCTCGGTCCTGCCGTGTTCACTCACTGAGAGCTGGCAGCGGTCCGCACAGAGTCTACATGACGGGGTGGGGGTGTAACCACATTCAGCTACTGGCTACACACTGATCAATATCTGCAACAGATCCCTCCTTAGCTTTGTGTTTTTACAGGAAACACGTAAACAGCAAATTGCAGTCCGCTTTCCGTTTCATGGAAACCTTTTGCTTAAAGTAATCCCTATGTGTAATCCCTGTTTTTACAAAATGTACCTGTAATCTGATCACATCTTTATCTTCTGTACTTTAACGGAATACAGTTGGTAAAGAGGATAAAACACATATCTTTGGGTTGGGAGACGTGGGTTCGATTCCCACAGCAAGATTGAGGACAGAGGTCAAGGGAAACTGGACTTGGTTGAAGATACTAGAAGACTCCCTCATCCAAGAGACTTCTTCAGTTCTGGAGAAGTCTCCAACCTTGGTTGGATGACTGAGAACCTTCACAGACAACATATATAGTAATTTTATTTGCTTGGGTAAAAGCGTCAGCATTTTTTCTGCCTAAATAACATGACAACAAGCCTTTTTGGCTTTTCAAGTCTTTATTCATTTGTTCTCTGGTTCCTGGGACCGAACAAATTACACTTTAGTTTGTTTCCCATGCTGGTATACTGCACCCCAGTTGTGTCTTGAGATGCAGAGAAAGCAAGTTTCTATTCGTTACTTTACATAAATTTGGGAACTCTTTCATAGCCTGGATTAAAACACTATACAGTTCCCCATGAGCTTCTGTCAGGACAAACGATCACACTTCTCCAAGCTTTAGTCAGGGTTGCCCACTCTCTCCCTCAATCCTGTTTTCAGTGTTACCCACCCAACCCTCCGCTGTCTGGTTTAACTCAAACATCTCTACATTTTTATGGAAAAATAAACCACCACGAATCAGCAAACTCACTTCCTTGGTTATAACCCGCAGCAGACATGTGCAGGTGTTGTGATACTGTCTTATATTAGCCTACGAAAAAAAGGATCGTGAGGGCCAGGATCCGGATCTTCTTTACCAACGTTTCCTAGGGGCTGGGTGCATCTAGTGGGGTACGGGGGTGAATGCAAGGGCACCAGTGAGGAGGACTATTCTTGCCTAGCCTCCCTTTGACCTTTTCCACCTCTACCCTCCGGTTATGTCTTGTTAAATACACCCATGGTACTCTGAGGGTAGGCAGGCTGCGGGGCGTTGGTGGGCGGGGCTGCTTCATTGAGGCCTTGCCCTCCTTCCTCCCCACCGATTTTAATCACACATCAGACAGTAAGGGCAGTGTTTCCCACAGGTCCCCCTAGTAAACAGCTAATCATAAACACACTGCATAGATATTAATGGTGAGGAAACAAAGAATTTATTTAATGTGTTTCCAGCACCCATAAATCAAAGAATCATTTTTAAATCATTTCCCAACATTTTATTTTACTTTTAATGGACACATGTAACATGTTTTATACTTCCTGTGAATATAGTCCCATTAATCTTATTTCCATCCTGTGTACGTTGCACCTTATTTTGTGTAGTTTAACTGTATCTTCCATCCTCGTGCAACATTTACTAAGTCCGTCACAATTTGGTAAATTATATCGTATGTTGTTATTATATTGTATTGCATACAATTAAGACTTAATAGCCCCTCTTCAGGTAGGCCTCTCACACTGTACGACTTGTTACAAAGTGAGAAAATGGCAGAATAAAGTTGCTAACCTGGCTGTCAGCTCGCTCTGCTCCTTTTAACTGAATTTACCATAAAGGTACTAATACATGTGCACTCCAAATTTAGCGGCTAGCTTGATCTCTACGGAAGATTTTATTGGACTTTAATATCTGTAACCCACAGAAAACAATCTAGAAATGTGTAATATGTATAATGTAATCTGATTACTTTTAGTTACTTTTGGAATACGTCAATACCAAAAACGCAAATAAAGATGAGAGTATCAAAGATGCATGGTCTGCTCAGTGAATTTTTACAGAAACATAAAATTTGGCTATAAAATATCCCATTCCCATGATATCAAAATTGATGTTTAGGCCTAAATGTTCTTATATGATGTTTGCACTGGGCCTATACATCATGGCACGATCTGGCCCATCAATGACAAAAGGAAATTGTTCTGTAGGTGTCAGTGTTTGCTGAGTGAGTGCAGCAGGAGTAAGCCCAAATGCAAGACACTGTGAGCTGATATTGAGTCCAGGGTTTATTTATCCCAAGCACGACAAACAGGCATGAACAGAACTCACGAGTACAGGAACTAGTACATCCAAAAGGTAGGAACACGACATCCGACAGGACAGGACAGGACAGGACAGGACAGGACAGGACAGGACAGGACTGACATGCAACAATGACCAGACAGGGAATGAACAGAAACACCAGACATTTATACACAGTGACTAACGAGCAGGGCGGGAGCAACACAGGTGACAGGGATCAGGACTAACGAGGCAGAGAGACAGAAGGGAAAACAGACACTAGCAGGCAGGCAGATTACTGAGGGGGGAAAAGACAAAACACAAGTTACTCAACACTAAACATCAGAGTAATATAAACAAGCGGACAGATCACAAATGAACTAACACCAACAAGGAACACAGACAGAAGCTAAGGCAGACACCGAGATAACAGGACAGATCAGAACCACCACACAAAACAAGCAGAAGACTGGATACAAGACCACAGACAGACAGGACTGAAACCCAGACACAGAGACACCAAAATCAAAACACCGAGAAGAAACATAATGTGTTGCAGTGTTGTTAAATGTGCTGCAGTGATGTTAAATGTGCTGCAGTGTTGTTAAATGTGCTGCAGTGTTGTTAAATGTGCTGCAGTGATGTTAAATGTGCTGCAGTGTTGTTAAATGTGCTGCAGTGTTGTTAAATGTGCTGCAGTGTTGTTAAATGTGCTGCAGTGATGTTAAATGTGCTGCAGTGATGTTAAATGTGCTGCAGTGATGTTAAATGTGCTGCAGTGATGTTAAATGTGCTGCAGTGTTGTTAAATGTGCTGCAGTGATGTTAAATGTGCTGCAGTGTTGTTAAATGTGCTGCAGTGATGTTAAATGTGCTGCAGTGTTGTTAAATGTGCTGCAGTGTTGTTAAATGTGCTGCAGT
>NC_060158.1:4153648-4158935 GCF_021292245.1 Micropterus dolomieu
GCAGTGTTGTTAAATGTGCTGCAGTGATGTTAAATGTGCTGCAGTGTTGTTAAATGTGCTGCAGTGTTGTTAAATGTGCTGCAGTGTTGTTAAATGTGTTGCAGTGTTGTTAAATGTGCTGCAGTGATGTTAAATGTGCTGCAGTGTTGTTAAATGTGCTGCAGTGTTGTTAAATGTGTTGCAGTGTTGTTAAATGTGCTGCAGTGTTGTTAAATGTGCTGCAGTGATGTTAAATGTGCTGCAGTGTTGTTAAATGTGCTGCAGTGATGTTAAATGTGCTGCAGTGTTGTTAAATGTGCTGCAGTGATGTTAAATGTGCTGCAGTGTTGTTAAATGTGCTGCAGTGATGTTAAATGTGTTGCAGTGATGTTAAATGTGCTGCAGTGTTGTTAAATGTGCTGCAGTGATGTTAAATGTGTTGCAGTGATGTTAAATGTGCTGCAGTGATGTTAAATGCGTTTTAAATTTTTTTTATTTAAAGGCATGTCTTATCACTCATATGCTAATGATAACCAGTCTCTTTTTGGCCTGATGACTATGACAATCTGACCGCACTGAGGACTGGTTGGCTGAAATCTGTGACTTGTTCATGTTTCTTTCGTTTCAGAAACATTGCCAAGCTCAAACCTGTTCCCTGAAAACCGGAACTTGAGATGACAATTCATGCATTAATTTCCCCCCTGGTTATATTACTGTAACTCCCTTTTCACCTGCCTCAGCAAGTCGTCCCTGGTCCATCTACAAATGGTCCAAAATGCTGCAAGGCTGTTGACCAGGTCCAGCTGACCTAGTCACACAACACCAGTCCTGTCTTCATTAAATTGGCTCCCTGTCAAGTTCAGGATTCAGTTCAAAATGTTCCCTTTGACATGCAGAGCCCTGTATAGTCAGTCACCCGGGTACATCTCGGACCTGTTCTACCCATATACCACCAGTAGGTCACTTAGGTCCTCAAACTAAGGCCAACCAGTTGTTCCGTGTTTGCGTCTGAAAACTAAAGGTGCATTTCAGGTCTTTGTTTCGCTGATAGCTGTTTAATGTGTACAATGGTGTACCTTTTAACAGCCATAAATGCCTCAGTTTTAGTGACTTATTACCTTTATTGTTATGTTCGTTACTTAACTATTTTACAGTTTTATTGTTGCTGCTTAGCCTATGTATTGTTGTAAAACACCTTTACTGACCTTTGTGGACGATTATCTAAGGCTGTGAGTTTGGTCCCTCTCCTTAAGTTGCCTTCACTGCCTGGGCAGTAACTCTGCAAGTCCGATTGGCATCTGCAGTTCTCATCACAAGTGTTGAAGACTTTTTGTTTGGCTTCGGGTGCCACCTCATGTCTCTCTTCCGGGTCCCATCCAAAGACCAATGGGCAGACGGAACAGGCCACCCAGGACCTGAAGACGGCTCTGCTCTGAGTTTCAGATCATCACCCCTCCTCCTGTAGCAAACAGTTGCCCTGGATGGAGAATGCTCCCAACTCCCTCACCAGCTCTTCCACAGGTATGACAACATTCATGGTCTTCCTGGGTTTTCAACCTAGCCTGCTAAACCTGCTGAAGTAGCAGTTCCTTTGGTGCAGGCAATGGGTTTGAAGAGAGGCCCGGTCTACCCTTATCCATAATGTGGCTCGCAATCCGACGCCTGGCTGACTGGCACCATGTTCTGCTGCCTCATACCAGCCTGGTCAGAAGTTGTGGTTGTCCTCCAGGGATTTCCCTCTACAAGTGGAGTCGCATAAGTTGGCGCCTCATTTTTGTCGACTCGTTTGAGATTGAAAAGGTCATAAACCCCTTAGACATTTAAGAGTAGGCTTAAGACTTTCCTCTTTGATAAAGCTTATAGTTAGGGCTGGCTCAGGTGAGTCCTGAACCATCCCTTAGTTATGCTGCTATAGGCCTAGACTGCCGGGGGATTTCCCATGATGCACTGAGCTCCTCTCTCCTCTACTTTCTCTCCCTCTGTATGCAACCTCATCCCATTATTGCATGTTACTAACACAACTTCTCCCCTTTCTGGTAGTCTTGTGCTTTCTCGTCCCTCTCCTCTCTCCTCCTATCACTTCCTGCAGGTGTTTCTGGCTCTGGAGCTGTGGAGTCTGGATCTGTAGAGGCTGTGGGGTCTGGAGCTGTGGAGTCTGGATCTGTAGAGGCTGTGGAGTCTGGATCTGTAGAGGCTGTGGGGTCTGGAGCTGTGGAGTCTGGAGCTGTGGAGGCTGTGGGGTCTGGAGCTGTGGGGTCTGGAGCTGTGGAGTCTGGAGCTGTGGAGGCTGTGGGGTCTGGAGCTGTGGGGTCTGGATCTGTGGAGGCTGTGGGCCCCAGATTGGAGTTTGAGGGTGTTGGGTTTTTTTCTGCAACTAACTGACCAATGGAAGCTTGGTCGCCTAAGACTCTTCTTATCGACTAACGGTTAGGTCTCAGCTATTCAAAAACAAATGACAATAAAATATATGTCAAAAATAAAAATCATAGTGTATGGTTACAGATCAATAATTAGTGTAATTAAAGACTCGGAGACTCAGCGTGCAGTGAGAGAAGTTTCTGACAGTTCAAACTTTATTAGCAGTTCCTCTGTGAACAAACAAACAAGTCTTGATGGTTGGAAAGTAAATGATGACTGTATGTACATTTTAACACACAGAGCAGATCTGAGATCAGCAGCTGTTTTAATGTTTCAGCATTAGACTGAATGCAGAGGGTGAGACGCATGACAGACACACAGACAGTCGATTGTTGGAAAACTACAACGGCCAGAGTTTAAAGAAAATGGGGACGACCAATCAGGAACAAGCTGAGGAGCGAAAACAAACAGGAAATTGAACATTGTAGTTTAGTTGCAGTTTAGCTTGGTGTTGTTGTTGTTGTTGTTGTCATGGCAACAGTATTCCACCACGGGGTTGGCTCTGACGGGAAAAAAAACACAAAAGCACTCATTTACTCGGTGACTCGGCTGATGATCATGTAAATATCATTAGATTCTGCAGTGTGTCGTTTTTAGTAACATATCTATGTTGTGATGCAAAATCTTAAGAGCATCACAGCACAAGAAAACTGATCAATTAAGTGACTGAATGATTGAAAAATTCAGTCAGACAAACATTTGTGATTTTTAGTCCCTATGTGACATCATATATTCATTTCTTCTCTGTTGTGGGTCTCTGACTATTGGTGAACAGTGAGCAGGGTCTTTCTTTCCATTTGTCCCTGAATGCAGCACAAGTTGAAACGTTTGTTTTTTGGTGCAGTGTGAATGTGCAGTAGTTTGGGCACAGCAGTTAGAGGTGTGTTCAGCTGCACTGGGACCTGATTCATTCCATCAGTAGAGACACGGTGAATGATGATACCTGGAGTCGCTGAGCTTCCACAGGTCAGAGGCACAGCATTTAATTCATGGCTAAAAGAAGAAAACAGAGATTTAAAAAGGTCCACTTTCACTTCTGAAGTGATAAATTAGTTGGTTGAACAGATACAGATAATGCTGTACTCGCTCATCCCCAGTAAATATTACTATAACGAGTACAGTCTAGGCCTGCTCTATATGAAGAGTGCAATGAGATAATTTGAAGGGGCAGAATTGAATTGGCTGTGGGGCAGTGTGATGTCCTTTACCCTTTGTGGTGGCGAGGGTGGAGTCATCAGATTGGTCTGGTTTGTCAGCTGGTGTGACTGCAACAAAGAAACAAGATGGAGGCTCATTAACACTAAGTGAGGCCACACCTGTGTGATGTCACTCTCTCAGGAAACCTTTGTTTTGTTGGAAGGCTTCAAACTAACCGTTGCATGTCTCTTGATGATTCATAGTGTTCAGTACTTCAAATTCTTAATTGAATTGTTTGTTTGTCCATCCTACATTCTTTACATCAACTCCTGAAAACTGCATCTAGACCCTTTGGCATCTGAATTCTTCTTTCATAAAAATAAGGAACACATGGACTCTGAATGTTTGGAACATAAAGAACGTGTGAACCACTGGTGGTCAGTCATCAGTCTCAGTTTACCTTCAGTGGAGTCTGGAGTTTCTGGACTCTGCTGCTCAGGTTCCTTGGTATCTGACTTTTCAGAGTCATCCTGGTTCACCTCCTCTTTCTCCTCAGTGACATCAGACTCCAGCATGTCACTGCTGTCCTGATTGTCAGGCTCAGCTTCATTGTCATTATTGATCTGACTCGTGTCACTGTCGGTCTCATTAGTGTCACTGTCGGTCTCACTCGTGTCACTGTCGGTCTGGGTTTCGACGTCCTCATCTTCATCCTTGATAGCACTGTCGTCATTCCCTTCACTGTTGTCATCCTCTGAGATCACCTCCTCCTCATCTCCTGCTTGTTTCACCTCCTCTGACATTTCCCTGTCATTTATTTCATCTCCCTCATCCCTCCCCACTGGTTCCTCACTCCCTGCCTCCCCTCCCTCCTCTGAGTCTTCTGAGGCCTTGCTGTCATCCTCATCAGCCGTGGTGACCTTAGAGTCAGAGTCTGTTTCGGTCTTCTCAGCTTCAGCCTCAGAGTCAGAGTCAGAGCCGGAGTCAGAGTCAGAGTCTGTCTCAGTCTTCTTAACTTCAGTCTCAGAGTCAGAGTCAGAGTCTGTCTCAGAGTCTGTCTCAGTCTTCTTAACTTCAGTCTCAGAGTCTGTCTCAGAGTCAGAGTCTGTCTCGGTCTTCTCAGTTTCAGCCTCAGAGTCAGAGTCAGAGTCTGTCTCAGAGTCAGAGTCTGTCTCGGTCTTCTCAGTTTCAGCCTCAGAGTCAGAGTCAGAGTCTGTCTCAGAGTCAGAGTCTGTCTCGGTCTTCTCAGTTTCAGCCTCAGAGTCAGAGTCAGAGTCTGTCTCAGAGTCAGAGTCTGTCTCGGTCTTCTCAGTTTCAGCCTCAGAGTCAGAGTCAGAGTCTGTCTCAGAGTCAGAGTCTGTCTCGGTCTTCTCAGTTTCAGCCTCAGAGTCAGAGTCAGAGTCTGTCTCAGAGTCAGAGTCTGTCTCGGTCTTCTCAGTTTCAGCCTCAGAGTCAGAGTCAGAGTCTGTCTCAGAGTCAGAGTCTGTCTCGGTCTTCTCAGTTTCAGCCTCAGAGTCAGAGTCAGAGTCTGTCTCAGAGTCAGAGTCTGTCTCGGTCTTCTCAGTTTCAGCCTCAGAGTCAGAGTCAGAGTCTGTCTCAGAGTCAGAGTCTGTCTCGGTCTTCTCAGTTTCAGCCTCAGAGTCAGAGTCAGAGTCTGTCTCAGAGTCAGAGTCTGTCTCGGTCTTCTCAGTTTCAGCCTCAGAGTCAGAGTCAGAGTCTGTCTCAGAGTCAGAGTCTGTCTCGGTCTTCTCAG
>NC_060158.1:4158955-4161626 GCF_021292245.1 Micropterus dolomieu
TGTCTCAGAGTCAGAGTCTGTCTCGGTCTTCTCAGTTTCAGCCTCAGAGTCAGAGTCAGAGTCTGTCTCAGAGTCAGAGTCTGTCTCGGTCTTCTCAGTTTCAGCCTCAGAGTCAGAGTCAGAGTCTGTCTCAGAGTCAGAGTCTGTCTCGGTCTTCTCAGCTTCAGCCTCAGAGTCAGTCTCAGAGTCAGAATCAGTGTTTTCGGTTGAGTCGTCGTCAGTGTTGTCGTCACTTTCTACACCATCTGCAGCGTCCTCATTATCTGAGGATTAAAGATACACACAATTATTTATCATATGTCTGGTAAATCTGTGGTCTGTCTTTATCCAAATACGTCCAAGTTATTGATCACACATGCATCAACGGGCCAGTCGATGTATTGCTACTGTGGCTGCAGAGTAACATTAATGGCTGATGTTGAAAATATTCAGACTTTGCTGCCTGAATAAAGATACCTGGTTGTAAGACAGAGTTTATACACAGAAAACCAAACACCCCTCTGTTTGATCAAACTACTAATAATAAAGTTATTATTAATGGATGTGCTTAGCCTAGCTTTGCATAAAGTCTAGAGGGAGGGGGAGCCTGCTAGCATAGTTCCATCTAAGGTTACAGTGTGTATATATACACCGATCAGCCATAACATTGTGACCACTGACAGGTGAAGTGAATTACCCTGATTACCTGGTTAAGACAGAGATTGACGGAGATTGCTTTGTGTGGAGGGATGGCAGAGCCAGGCGGCGTTCATTGGAGGAGCGTAGTGGCCCAGAAGGAACCTAAGCTTGTATTATGGAGTTTAGGTAGATGGTGCAGACCCAGTAGTCACTCTGTATGCAGGATTAGAGACTTGGATTTCATTGAGTAATGGAGGGACATGAGTCCTTTTGGGCTGACCAGAAACCAGATGGGCTGCTGAGTTCTGAACCATTTGTAGGGGTTTCACCTCAGCTGGAAGACCTGCTAAGAGGGCAGAGAGATAACCATGGCCTGTACCAGGAGCTGGGTGGACTACTGACTAAGGTAGGGCCTGATTTTTCTTATGTTGTGTAGAGCAAAGCGGCACGACCGAGAGACAGCAGCAACATGGTCTGAAAAGGACAGCTGGTCATCAGTCATGACACCCAAGTTTCTCGCCACCCTGGTTGGAGTGATGGTTGATCAGCCAGTTGGTAGTTTGATGTTATGGTGGATAGATTGCTTGGCTGGAATGACCAAGAGTTCAGTCTTAGAGAGGTTTAGTTGAAGGTGGCGAGGATTTCATCCATGCAGATATGTCAGAGAGACAGTCCATGATCTGCGCGGTGGGGTCGTCAGGAAGGAAGAATAGGTAGAGTTGTGTATCGTCAGCGTAACAGTGTTAAGAGAAGCCATGCGAGCCAACGATCAGCTCCAGTGAGATGGTTTCAAGTGAGAAGAGAAGGGGCCCTACCACCGAGCCTTGGGGCCCCCCTGTGGAGCAGCAGTGAGAAGAGGACACTCGTAGATCTCTTACTGTATTGATGCTTTATAGGGCTGCAATGATTAGTCAACGTAATCGATGATGTCAACATTTTTTTTGTTTTTACAAGTTTAGAACGCTATTTCATCACTAAATACACTTTTGAGCGGAGAATTTGAATATTGACAGTTTTACCAAAGTTGATGGCGAATCAAAAATGTGCTCAAACATTTTTGGGGGTTGAGAAGCTCCACAAGCGCCCGTGAGGTTAGCCCTGGTTCCAGATACTCAGAAACAACAGAGCAGCAGCGATAGAGGAAAGGCCACAACTTATAAGATCATTTCAATGTTCGTACCGCTGTTATTCTGTCATTACAATCTGAGTAATGGTTTAACATTTTAAAGTAAATTAAGAAACATCTGGCTCGTGATGTAGCCTACAAAACATTCTCCACTAAGTCATAGTCTAAAACTTATAGTTATCTTTGATCAGGACATGTCGTTTAAGTCTCACATTAAGCAAATTTCAAGGACCGCCTTTTTTCACCTACGTAATATTGCGAAAATCAGGAACATCCTGTCTAAAAATGATGCAGAAAAACTAGTCCATGCATTTGTTACTTCTAGGCTGGATTACTGCAATTCCTTATTATCAGGCTGCTCGAAAAAGTCCATTAAGACTCTTCAGCTGATCCAGAATGCTGCAGCACGTGTTCTGACAGGAACCAGGAAAAGAGATCACATTTCTCCTGTTTTAGCTTCTTTGCATTGGCTTCCAGTAAAATCCAGAATAGAATTTAAAATCATTCTTCTTACCTAATGGTCAGGCACCATCTTATCTTAAAGAGCTCATAGTACCTTACTACCCCACCAGAGCACTGCGCTCCCAGAATGCAGAGTTACTTGTGGTTCCTAGAGTCTCCAAAAGTAGACTAGGAGCCAGAGCATTCAGATATCAAGCTCCTCTCCTGTGGAACCAGGGTCCAGTTTGGGTTCAGGAGGCAGACACCATCTCCACATTTAAGAGTAGGCTTAAGACTTTCCTCTTTGATAAAGCTTATAGTTAGGGCTGGCTCAGGTGAGTCCTGAACCATCCCTTAGTTATGCTGCTATAGGCCTAGACTGCCGGGGGATTTCCCATGATGCACTGAGCTCCTCTCTCCTCTACTTTCTCTCCCTCTGTATGCAACCTCATCCCATTATTGCATGTTACTAACACAACTTCTCCC